>NC_056692.1:25381596-25690168 GCF_018350215.1 Panthera leo
GTCTTTTCTCTCCTTTTGTGTTTCTAGTAGTTTCTACTACTGTCTCTTCAAGTTTCCTAATCTTTTTCCCTGAAGTATCTAGTATATTATTAACTTATCTAGTGTATTTTTTCACCTCAAATGCTGCATTTTTCATTTTTAGATGTGTGTGAGTGTATGTTTACCTATACGGCAAGATCTTCCATGTGTCTTTAACTTGCTCTCACTTTGCTCTCCTTTTTTGAATAAATGAAGTATTTTTCTGATAGTCTTTAAAAAAATGTTTATTTAAGAGAGAGGGAGAACATGCGCACATGTGCATGTGAGCAGGGGAAGGGAAGAGAGAGAGAGGGAGAGAGAGAATCCCAAGCAAGCTCCATGCTTTCAGTGCAGAGCCTGACATGGGACTTGATGCCATGAACTGTGAGATCATGACCTGAGCTGAAATCAAGAATTGGACACTTAACTGACTGAGCCACCCTGGTGCCTCTCTCATAGCAGTTTAAATATCACTTTATTCTGTTGATTCATTTATCTCCTTATATGGGTCATATTTTTTTGCTTATTTGCATGTCTTGAAATATTTGTTTGGATGCCACACACTGAATTTTATGTTGCTCAGGGCTGGTGTTAGTATTCCTTTAAGTATTTTGGGGCTTTGTTCTGGGCTACCTGACTTAAGTTACTTGAATTTTTGCTTGATATGCCTGGAACAGCCTTTATTCTAAGACAGGGGTGTGCAAACCTTTTCTTAAAGGGCCAGATAAATATTTTAGACTTGTGGGCCATATAGTATCTGTCGGGACTATTCACCTCTGCCGTCATAGTGCAAAAGCAGCCATTGGTTGTACTTAAATAAATTAGAATGTTGGAACATTCATAGGGCTCCCTTGTCTCAAGGATTACTGGTCCTATGCTGCCTATTGTTCAATATCTGGAAGCTGTCTTTCCATACATCTTATCTGTTTCAAGTTTCCAGCAGGAGGGTATATCTACTCCCTGTTACTTCATTATGGCTGGATGTGAAAGTTCAGCATTTTGCTTTAATTCTAAGTTTTAGATAGTTTTTCTTAAGATTGTTTAGAACAGCACCTGGTACATAGTAAAAGCTCCATGTGAATTTTGTAAATTAAGCAAAGAAATAAATTGGATTTGGATTTTATTTGTAGGATAGTTTAAAATTTAATGTATCTTTAGAGAAGTTGAATCTCAGATCCTTTAAAAGTTGCCAGTATTATACAGGAATTTCTAGAGGTATTGTAGTCTTAATTGTGCTTTCTTCTCTCTGGTGTTAGATGTAGTAGCAAAAGAAAATGATAAAAACATCAAGGGATTCCTTTATTTCTTTTGATCTCATGAATAGGTAGAGGCGGCTTAAACTTTCCTTCCTCTTTTACTGTCACCAAGGGACTACTGTGATTCTTGGCTTTCAGAGAATGGCATCTTGTTTTTTTTTTTTTTCCTCCTTTGCTTGTGATGCTTTTAGTCTTAAAAACAAGAAGATTGAGCCTTTGTTGTTATCATTTGAAGTATCTTCTTGGCACCTACTGTTTATCCTAGGTTTCACTGAAAGTTTCCCTCTTGTTGCTGTTGCTGTGCCTTGCAGTTTTAATGTGTATATGGTTTTACTTTGGGAATATTTTTGAATTTCCATTATTTTCACTTGTGTAACACGAGAGAATCTATTTGAGGCCACATGCATTTATTCAGCTTTATATTTAACAGCAACAGCCTGCCACATGAACTAATCAAAACTCTAGTTTTAAAATGTGAAAAACAAAAATACAACTCTGGGTGTATGTGTGTAAGAGTGAGAAACACGAAGTTTAGGAGAATGGCTACCTGGTAGTGGGTGAGTGACGGTATGAATCTATATAAGTAAATGGAAATTATTGGTAATATTTTACTTCTCATTTTTGGGTGATGGGTTCATAGGTGTTTAGTTTATTATTAAAACATACAGAAGAGGTTTAAGCGTTCACCATTGAAGAGAAATAAACCAACGATTATTAATGGTATAATTCTTTGCACTCATTGCCCTAGGTGGAGAGGAGAAAGAAGCAGGCAAAGGAACTGAATATGGCAGTCTTTACTGGGACAGAAATGGAAATCAGAAATGAGAATTACAAGTTTAGAGTAAAGAAGTACAAGGGCGGGTTATTTTTCTCTGTATGTATTTTGCCTTGAGAGATTTATTTTATTTTTGCATAAGGATACATTCCTTAATTTGTTAATGTTTTAAATTTAGTAGTATTAAATCAGTTCTTTGTTTTAAAAGTGTGTGTGTGTGTGTGTGTGTGTGTTTATGTATGTATATATGTGTGTATTTTTTTCCCTCTTTTTCTTTTATTTTCATGTAGAGCAGTGACTGCATGTATGGAGCTAACATCTGTTCTTGGTATTTTTATTCATATTATTGAAAAGACCAGTGCAGTATCATCTCAAATTAGTCTTTTGACCTGTATATCAACGTTTTAAATGTAAATAATATCCTTTTTAAACTTTTTTTATATGAAATTTATTGTCAAATTGATTTCCATACAAAAAACACTTATTTTTTTAAATGTTTATTTATTTATTTTGAGAGAGAGTGTGCATGTGAGTGGGGGAGGGGCAGAGAGAAAGAGAGAGCGCGCATAACAGAGAATCCCAAGCAGGCTCCATGCTCAGCCTGGAGCCTGATGCAGGGCTCGATCCCACAACTGTGAGATCATGACCTGAGCTGATATCAAGAGTTGGATGCTCAACTGACTGAGCCACCCAGGTGCCCCAATATCCTTTTTAAACCTACCTCACAGAACTCCCATGAGGATAAATGAAGTAAAGTGTAATTCTTTTGAAAGGTTTTACTTTTTTAAAAGTAATCTCTATACCCATGGTGAGCTCAAACTCACAACACTGAGATTAAGAGTCATATGCTCTTCTGACTGAGCCAGCCAGACGCCCTAAGTAACGTGTAATTGAAATTTTTTCTTCACTGATGGAAGTTGCTAAAATGAGCAGGTATCAAGAGGGAGTCCCATGACCTCCATTCCATTACTGACAGGAGAGAAAAAGTGGCTCTAGAATTCTTAGTGTCTTCCCCATCACCTCCTTCTCCTCTCACACTATACTCACAGTGTTGCCATCACTATCTGGAGACCATGGGAACTAAATTCCTCATGTCCTTTATTCTTGTGTTACTCAATCGCCATAAGAAGCTTAAAGATCATCTCTCATCCTTACACTCCTTCCATATAGCATTCACTTGCCAGATTTTTCAGATCTCTCTCTTAATTCCCCTTCTCCTTGCACTGCTCACCCCAACTCCTGACATTTTTTTACCGGGCCCTCTGGAAGTCATTGTTATCTGCAAAATCCCCTATATCCTCAACCAACTTCTTTTGAAATGTTCTTTTCCTTTTTCCTTGGTGCAGTCTTTCTTGGTTATTACCTTTTTGGTTTTCAAAGATTAAATTTTTATTTTGTGGTTTTATGTATCACATTCCTGATGATAGCTAATGATGTTGAACATCTTTCATATGCTTACTTGAAATCCCTGTATCCGCTTGGGTGATAGTGTCTATTCATGTCTTTTGCTAATTACTGTTGAATCTAGAGAGTTCTTTACATTTTCTAGATTCACGTCCTTTGTTGGATATATGATTTACAAATAACTTTTTTTCTATCTATGGCTTTTTCCCCCATCATCTCAATATAAATGAAGTCCAATTAATCATTTCTTTTCAAATGAAAGGATTCTTTCCTCAGGAATATTTTGGTACAGTAGTAGATATCCATCTACACATTATTAACTTTGATACTCTGTATTTTGGTTCTTGTTTCTCAGATATTGTTATGCTTGGGGAAACTGGTGCTTATTCAACAAGGATTCTGTGTTATTCAAGATTTATTTCTCTGCAGTCTGCAAATCCTGAAAGGAACTAGATAAATCCCCAAAGTTTACTAGTTGATATGAGTATATAATTACCTATCATGTAAAAAGACCAAGCCTGGTATTTGACCAGGATGAGGTAGTTTATACCTAAATACAAATTTTTGCAGTACCCTTTTTGGTTAATACAGTAGTAGTGTTTTTAATTTGTCTTAATTGTGCCTTGATTCTAAATACATTATTCTATCACTACTAATAGAGTTAGTCTAAATCATGCAAGTGTGGCATGATGCTCTTTGAAAAGTATTCTTGGTAATATAACTTGAAGTCTGGAATTGTGATGCTTCCATCTTTGCTTTTCTTTTTCAAGGTTGCTTTGGCTATTTAGGTTTTTTTGTGGTTGCATACAAATTTTAGGATTGTTTGTTCTAACTTTGTGAAAATGCTGTTGGTGTCTTGATAGGGATTGCATTAAATGTGTAGATTGCTTTGGGTAGTATAGACATTTTAACAGTATTTGTTCTTCCAGCCCATAAGCATGAAATGTCTCCATTTCTTTGTGTCCTCTTTTCTTTCTTTCATCAGTGTTTTATAGTTTTCAGAGTACAAACCTCTTTGGTTAGGTTTATTCTTAGGTATCTTCTGGTTTTTGGTGCCGTTATGAGATTGATTCTTTAATTTCTCTTTCTACTGCTTCATTATTGGTGTGTAGAAATGTAACAGATTTATGTATGCTAATTTTGTATCCTGTGACTTTACTGAATTTGTGTATCAATTCTAGCAATTTTTTGGTGGAGTCTTTTGGGATTTCTGTATAGAGTATCATGCCATTTACAAATAACGAAAGTTTGATTTCTTACTTGCAATTTATTTCTTGCTGTTATCTGATTGTTACAGCTAGGACTTCCAGTACTATGTTAAGTAATAGTGGTGAGAGTGAAATTGAAACTACACTGTGTGTAGTGAGTCCTTAAACTAATAACTTTTTCATTTAGATACTAGTTTTTGTAAACATATGTGTAGGAGTATATGGAAATAGAACTTTTTTTTTTAATACAGTAGAAAAAATAAAAAGTGTTCTTGGTGGCTATTTAATGTATAGGCTCTGACATGGTTATTGGAACATGGTATATTATAGTATTTTAGGGAAAAGAATAATATATTTTAAAAAGTTGACATTTATCCTTTTAACACTTTAGGTAGCTTCTCATACACAGAAATTTATTGGGGCTGAAAGCAGGCCTTTTATTTTATTTTATTTTATTTTATTTTATTTTATTTTTTTAATGTTTGTTTATTTTTGATTGAGAGGGAAGGAGGGGCAGAGAGAGAGGGAGACAGAGGATCTGAGCAGACTCTGCTCAGAGCAGGGAGCCTGATGTGGGGCTTGAACTCAATAACTGTGACATCATGATCTGAGCCAAAGTCAGATGCTTAACTGACTGAGCCACCCAGTCACCCTGAAAGTAGGCCTTTTAATACTAATTTTTGATAATCTATTTAGAAGATAGTTCCTCTTAAACAACATGACCTAGAGCTTCCTATTATAAGTTGTAGCCACTCAGAGCATAAAAGGATGATATAGGTAGTGATCAGAGTGTATGAATAATTTTGTTGCTTCTAATTTCTAGGTTGGAGTTCTTTACATCTTTCTTAGAGTTGTGGCTAAATGTGGCATTTTTTGAGGTATACTCCTAAGCTAATTATAGGATATCTATAGATACTTTGATAGACATACATGGAAACAATTTAAATGTTGGCCCTTTAAGATAATTTTTCCATCATGTTAAAATTTTTTTTTTTATTTTGGGATTTGAAGTCGTATCCCAAAGAGTTTTCCTTCTT
This sequence comes from Panthera leo, assembly GCF_018350215.1. Lineage (NCBI taxonomy): Eukaryota > Metazoa > Chordata > Mammalia > Carnivora > Felidae > Panthera > Panthera leo. The sequence goes on from NC_056692.1 coordinate 25,387,295, forward strand.
CTCCTTGTTTTTCTTCTTGAATTTATTCTATCATATACTTAGTTGGATCATATTTCCTTGTATTGTCTCTGTCTTGTTCTCATCTTTTTTCTTCGTCTTTAAAAATTTTTTTAAATTTATAAAAATGAATTACGTGTAGTTATACATGTATATTTCTTTGCAGGAATTCTATTTCTTTCTTTATTAGTGAAAATATTAACAATTGGTTTATGTGTTTCCAGGCTTTTTTCTAGGTGTGAATTTCTTTTTACTCTACTAGAGATTTATCAAGCTTATTGGATCACAGGATTGTTGCCTTTACATAATTCTGGAGAATTCTCTGCTTATCTCTTTGAATATCATATTTTTAATTCTTTCTGTCCTTCTGTCATTGCCTTTATCATGTTCCACAAAGACATTTCTGCCAAGAATTCAACCAGGTGAACAACCTAGCTAGAAAACAGGCTAACCTTCACAAAAGGAAAAGAAACCCGCACCAGATACTTAGTTTTTTGTTTTTGTTTTTGCCTTAAATAGGAACTGAAAATTAAGAATGAACAGCATATGAGGATAACTAGTGGTTTAAAGAGCAAATATACTTGGGGTGCCTGAGTGGCTCAGTTAGTTGAGCATCTGACTTTTGATTTTAGCTCAGATCATGATCCCAGGGTCGTGGGACCAAGCCCCTCATCAGGCTCCGTACTGAGCATGGAAAGTGCTTAAGATATTCTCTCTGACTCTCTTTCTCTCTCTCTCTCTCTCCCTCTCCCTCTCCCTCCCCCTCCCTCTGCCCCTCTCCCCTGCTCAGTGTGCGTGTGAGTGCTCGCTCGCGCGCGCGCTCTCTCTCTCTAAAAGAAAAAAAAAAAAAAGGAAAAAAAAAGAAGAACAATATACTGTTAGGAGAGTCTTGCATTATAGATGAAATACTATATTATTTGAAGATAAATTTGTATTTTCCTGATAATGAGTGAAATAACTTAGACACATACTGCAGTTGTTAGAGCAAGAGAAAAAAGGAAAAGCAGAAGGAAAAAACAAAACCAAATAAATGTAGTTCATCATACAATAGAAGGGATAAAATAGAATATTAAACAAGACTTAGTTAATCCAAAAGAAGACAGGACCTAGTTATATGCAGTCTATAAAAAATAAATGTTGAATATAAAGATACCAATACATTTAAGGTAATCAGGTGGTAAATTTATACTGTGTAGAAACTAATAATAAGAAAGCCGGAGTGGCTGTATTAGTATTGGGTAGACTTTATTTAGAGACTTAAGAGCAAATATTCCCAGGGATAAAGAGGGACATTTCATAAAGACAAAAACATCAGTTCATTGGAAGACAGGACAGTCCTAAATGTGTATTCATTTAACAACAGAGGTTCTTTTTTTTATTGAAATTTAAGTTTTATTTTTTAGAAATCACTCATTTACCTAGATTTATTTATCTATTTATCTATTTATTTATTTAGAGTTTATTTTGTTGAGAGGGGGAGGGACAGAGAGTGGGAGAGACAGAATCCCAAGCAGGCTGCTTGCTGTTAGTGCAGAGCCCAACACAGGGCTGTAACTCATGAACCATGAGATCATGATCTGAGCTAAGATCAAGACTTGGATGCTTAGCCAACTGAGCCACCCACGTGCCCCTCATTTACCTAACTTTATTTTATTTTATTTTTAATATGAAATTTATTGTCAAATTTGTTTCCATACAACACCCAGTGCTCATCCCGAAAGGTGCCCTCCTCAATACCCATCACCCACCCTCCCCTCCCTCCCACCCCCCATCAACCCTCAGTTTGTTCCCAGTTTTTAAGAGTCTCTTATGCTTTGGCTGTCTCTCTCTCTAACCTCTTTTTTTTTTCTTCCCCTCCCCCATGGACCTCTGCCAAGTTTCTCAGGATCCACATAAGAGTGAAAACATGGTATCTGTCTTTCTCTGTATGACTTATTTCACTTAGCATAACACTCTCCAGTTCCATCCACATTGCTACAAAAGGCCATATTTCTTTCTTTCTCATTGCCACATAGTATTCCATTGTGAATGGGAAAAGATATTTGCAAATGACATATCGGACAAAGGGCTAGTATCCAAAATCTATAAAGAGCTCACCAAACTCCACACCCGAAAACAAATAATCCAGTGAAGAAATGGGCAGAAAACATGAATAGACACTTCTCTAAAGAAGACATCCAGATGGCCAACAGGCACATGAAAAGATGCTCAACGTTGCTTCTCATCAGGGAAATACAAATCAAAACCACACTCAGATATCACCTCATGGCAGTCAGAGTGGCTAAAATGAACAAATCATTTACCTAGCTTTAAATGTCAAATAACCTTAGGACTTGAAAAAATTAGTCATCTTTTACAGGCAGAGTGTCAAGACCCCAAGGAGGGAACATTGTTTGCATATTTGGGTAACTTCAAAGAGGATGCTAGTGAGACAGAAAGGGTGAGGGGTGTTAAGAGACCAGTGAGAGAGAAATAAATGATGAACCAAAGGATGTAGGACTTGTAAACCATTATAAGTATTTTTGGCTTTTATTTTCCATCTCTGAATGAGTTGGGAAGCCACTAGAGGGTTTTGCAAATTAGATCAATCAGACTTGTACTTTTATAGCATCATACGCTGCTGTGTGGAGAATAGAGGGTAGGGTGTAGGGCTTTATGTTATTCAGTTTTGGAAAATTGTTGTATTATCATTTTGTTTATAATTTCCTTCTGTTTTCCTTATTCTCTCTTTTTGGAACTCTTACAAGTTAGATATTGGGCATCTATAACTTTCTTATTTAATTTTGCTTTTTATCTTTCATTTTCCATTTGTTCTAATTTTGGAGGAGGATTTCTTAAATTTATCTTCCATTCTGTCAAATTTAACTTAAATAACTTTTGGTTTCTGATTATATTGTAAATTATAACAGGTTTAGAAAAGTACATAAGACATATACAGTTTAACATATACAGCTTAAGATATACAGTGTAACATGAGTACCTTTTCAGCAACATGGAGGATAAGAACCACAACACTGTTAGCAAGCCCAAAGCCCCCAAGTGACTCATTCGAGTCAGTCTCCTTTCCTTCCTCTAAAGAAATCACCATTTTTGATTTTTATGGTGAATAGTTCCTTTCTTTGTTAAGCTACTGCAAATATGCATCCCCTGAACACTATGGTTTTTGAACTTACATAGAATCATGGAGTATACATTCTTTTGCATGGCTTCTTATTTAGACATGTGTTTTCAAATGCCTTCATGTTGTTTTTTGAAGCTATAGCTTACCAATTTCCATCACTGTAGAGCAGGGTTTCTCAGCACTAATGACATATTTGCCAGAAAATTCTTTGTTGCGAAGGTCTTTCTTGCATAATTTTAGGTGTCTAGCAGCATTCCCTGGCTTCTACCTATTAGATGTCACTAGCACAACCTCCTTCTGTCCCCTTTGTGAACTCCCACTGCAGTATAGAGGCTGACATAGAGCAGGGGCTGACAGACATGGCCACAGCTGGTTCCCTGTTTTTTTTTTTTTTTAATAAAATTTCATGCAATACAACCATGTCTATATGTTCAAATATTGTCTAAGGCTGCTTTTGTGCTAAGTGGGCAAAGCTAAGTAGTTGTTTCAGAGACATCATCGCCCACAGGCCTGAGATATTTACTGTCTGTCCCATTAAGAAGAAGTATGATGACCCTGTGAAAGTTACCCACTGTATGAATGTATCATATTTGTCTGTTTTACTGTTAATGGACATTTCAGTTTTATCTGGTTTGAGACTGCAATGAATAATATCCTCCTCTGCCCCTAGTCATGACAATCAGAAATGTCTCCTGGCATTGTCAAATCACCCCTGGTTGAAAACCAATGTGTTAGAGCACTCATTATACAGATTAATTAATTTGTTGATTGAGCAAAATCCCAATCAAAACACTAGGGTGTTGAAGAAATTGACAAGTTGATTTAGTTGTTTTTTTTTTAAATGTTTATTTTTGAGAGGGAGAGAGACACAGTGTGAGCAGGGAGGGGCAGAGAGAAGGAGACGCAGAATCAGAAGCAGGCTCCAGGTTCTGAGCTGTCAACACAGAGCCCAATGCAGGGCTCGAACTCACGAACCATGAAATCATGACCTGAGCCAAAGTCAGATATTTAATTGACTAAGCCACCCTAGCACCTCAACAAGTTGATTTAGAATTTATGTGGAACTGCAAAGGACTTGGAGAAAAATAAGCTTGAGTTCTCCATCCCACTCCCTAAATCAGATTTCTCATTGTTAACTAGAGTCTTTATAAATAATGCTGCTGGTTAATTCCTCTCTAGTAGTTTTATTTGTTTGCTTGTTTGATAAAGGCTTATTGTTGTATATCACCTTTAATTCCAAACTCTCTTTTTTAGGGTCCAAACTGGTCCAGTCCTAACTCATCAACTTTATTTTTTATTAGTCAATTGACAATAAATCCTTGTCTAGTTAAACATATACATACTTTGGACTTCAGTCCTATGTTGATTCATTTGTATTTCTTGTGTCCATGTTTTTATTTTTTTTCCTCTCCTTATCCACATATTCTTATCCTTCATGGACTCCTAATTCCAATTTGATATTCTCCATGAAACTTTTCTTATCAACCAAGCAAAGATGATCTCTATGAGCTATTTGGTGCTTGAAGAGAACCTAATGCCTATCATTTAGTTTTCTTCTTATTATTTCATGTGTGCTAGTTTTCTGAAGTCCAGAAATTCCTATTGAGGAGGTATGACTTTAATAAGACTACTTTTGTTTATCTCTTGCATTCTTTCAAATAGCTTATAGCACTGTGTGAAGCTCAACATTGTTTTTTAATAATTGCCTGCTATGTTTAGTTTATGGTGAAAGATTTGTGCTTTTTCACCAACTTTTTAACATCAGCTCTCCCCTAGAATTCTTTCATTTTCTCTTACTTTATTATAATAGCTGCCATTTATTAAGCACTTGCTATGTGTAGGTTAGGTAGAATCTCATTTATAGAAGTGGAGACTAAAGTTCAGAATTAAGGTTATAAAGCAATTAGTTGCAGAAATGAGTTTTGTGTGTTACTGTGTGTCCACCTGTGTCTGACTTCAAATTCCATGCTCTATTTACTATATTATGTTCAAATCAAAATTTAGGACTAGAAAACATGTTCATTGGCCTTTGGATATTTTACATTAAATCTTAACATGTTAAGCTAATTAAAATCAAGTCTTTAAATGCATGCATATTTATATTTACACATTTGTAAATTTTTACATTTGTAAATAGATAATTCCTAAGCATCTTTAGATTTTTGGTAATGTGGTTTTGCTTCCTTTATTCTCATACTAGCCATATAATAGTATTTTCATCATGAACTTCCTCTTTACCTTTCTTACCTGAGTGTATTTGTTCTAAACTAAATGTACATTCTTTTCTGGTATATACAGAGTTTCTGTATTAATATAAACTGTGATGTAATGTCACATGTATGGTTTGAGACTAATTTTGCTTTTTAATGCTTTTTTTACAAGTGTATTTATTTTTGAGAGAGAGAGAGAGAGAGAGAGAGAGAGAGAGAGCGTGCGCGCGCACAAGTGGGGGAGGGGCAGAGAGAGAGGGAGACACAGAATCCGAAGCAGGCTCCAGGCCCCGAGCTGTCAGTGCAAAGCTGGACATGTGGCTTGAGCTCACTAACCATGAGATCATGACCTGAGCCAAAGTCAGATGCTTAACCAACTTATCCACCCAGGTGCCCCAGGAGGAATGTGAATTTTAAAAGCTTTTTTGGAAAATGAGCAAACAGTGTTTATTAAATTAAATACATCTAGCAATCCCACACATGTCTTTTGACTTAGCAGTTTCATGTTCGAAAGTCTACTTCATAGGAACAGAAGTATCAGTCTATGCTGATATACTATATATTTACAAGAATGTTTATAGCAGACAGCCTGGATGCACACATTAAGAGGAATAGTCAAATTATGTTGTGGGTGCACCATGGAATATTAGGAAGCTATGAAAAAGTGCATTAGATGTTGACCTGGAGGGATGTACATGATGCATTGAGTGAGGAAACTAAGATTCAGATGATATGTATACTGTGATCCCATTTTGTAAAACACATCTAAAAAAATCTGTATTTAATATACATATGTTTTATTTGAAATGTGAAATATACATGTATACAATGTGAATATGTAAGAAATTTATTATATTCATGATTAAGACTCATGAACAATTGTAAATATTATTTGACTTTGATATGGGACTGTGCATGATCATGTTCACGTTTGTAGTTCAGCAATTCAAATGAAAGATTAGTTATCCTTTCTGAGGTTATTTTGCGTTTTAGGCAAACCTTTTTCTAAAAAGTTTGAGGTAAAACTTGTTAAAAACCTTTATGTTGTAGCATTGGCCATCACTTCTAAAGTGGATGTAATTAACATTTTGAATGAAGTAGATTACTTTGTATTCTAATGCATATATATTCCAACTTCTTATTTTGAAAAACATCAAAGCCCCAGAAAGGTAGAAAGAGTGGGATAATAAACTCCTCTATACCTTTTTCCCTGAATAATTATAAATATTTTGGTCACATTTTAGATAAGAAAAAGGAAAAGCTCACTAGTCTTAACCATTCTAATTAACCATTATCAATGTTATGCACACAGTTTATTTCCTTTGCTACTGAACAAATTTCTCATTTGCTTCATATTTTTAATGCAGGTATAATTTACCAAAGAGAAATAGATATATATTATAATGTAATCTGTTAAGTGTTTTGAAGAAAAATCAGAGTAAGGAGCCTGAACATGATTAGCGATGATCTTTCTGATTGGAAAATATTTAGCATGACCTAAAAAAAAAAGCATGCAAGTGACCTATGCACATAACTAGGGCATAACTTGGTATTTCTAAGCAGAGAGCAGAAAAGTGCAGCATTCCTGAGGCAGAAGTGTGCTTGGCGTATTCCATTATGAGTGTACAAGACACAGAGGGGGTTAGGTCAAAGAGATACTGGCCCCATGATAGGAGAGCAAATAGAAACTCAAGGATGTGAACAGTATTTTGTTTGTTTTGTTTTGTTTTGTTTTTTGCCAGAAAAGCAGATGAATGGATTCACCACACTAGAGTTGCCAGCAACAATCATAACTACATCAAGATTATTGAGTTGTTACATGTTACAGCACCTTGCTTAGTCCATTGCATTTATTATCTTTCTAAATCCTCACAGCAATCCTATGTGAGGTATTGGTATTTATCCTCACTTTACAGATGAAAGAATTAAAGCACTAAGGGATTAAATACATTAGCCTTTGCCAATAATTTTGTTTATTTTTCAGCAGGGAAGTTGATCCTAATTTTCTGGCAGTAGCTTTTTTCAGTGACCAATGGTAGCAAAGGAAGGAATTCTGGACTGTCAGGTTCACATGTGGCATTTAATAGCACAACAACTTGGTCGAATTATTTAACCTCTCTTAATATCATTTTACTCAGCTGTCAGATGGATGCTTTGTACTTTGTGTTTGTTAGGGTCTGAGGAGTCTCATCTGTGAAAGAGACGCAAAGGCCAGATTATTAAAGTGAAGCATGTGATGCCATTATTAAGGGATACTTCACATATCGAACACTAACTTATGGAGGAAGGTAATAAAGCTAGCTGTAATGAAAAAATGTCTTTAATATATTAAACTTTTTGAAACCGTGGAAGCTAAAATGTATTACACATATTTTGGATGTTTGAGGCAAATGGCAAATATGTCTTTGGTGGTCATGTTTAGATAAAATTGTTCAAGGTAATAAGATTTCTGTCCTGTTTATCCTCCTTGTGGTTGGTTGATGGAACCTGCAACCTCTGTATCTAGTTTCCTGTATCTATCTCCCTGCTCATCTCCAACTTCATCTCTGTCTTCTCTGTCTTAAAAAATTCCTTGCATTTTTCTCTTTTAGGTAAGATACAAATATGGATTACCCAGATTATACTGGAGATTATTTTGAAGCATAAAGTAGAAAATTTTGTGAGAAAATATAATTTTTTAGTGGGAAAAGATCCTGAAAGAATCTAAAATTACACACAATAAAATTTGACTATAAATGACAATAGAATCATATTTCTAGCTAAAATTTAGATCTGCAGAATAATGACTGCAACTTGAAGCTCACATTGAGAGAATCTATAAGGAAAACTGGACATGGACAAACTGGTTGGAGTAAATCTTTTCTAAAAGAAAATTATTTCAGTAAAATAAGAAAAAATGGAGGAGGCTTGGAAATGGTTTAATTAACTGATAAGGTGAATTAAATTGTTCAATGGGATCTTTCTGTAAAATACATTCTCATTTAAATTTTATTAGTATTAGCATACTTTTGTGTAAGATCTTTATGTTCAAGGCGTCATAGTAGAGTTGGAATATTTCATTATCACTTGGATTTGTATTTGCCTCTGGATCTGTTTTCGGATCCTTGCAAAAGTGGTTTCTGTTTGATTTCTTGAAATCTTCAAGGCTTATTTATGAGCTTAAACTCTTTGGTTTAAATGAGTTTATAATGGTATGTATGGTGGGGGATATTATTTAACATTTTCTGACATGCAAACTGTCTTGAATTTTGTTGAGGGAGAGGGGAGTTGTGACTTGGTGGGCAAGCCCATTTTCATTACTTTAATTGTGCGATTTATTAGGATTTTAAGCTTTTTATAAATGTTTTAGTGTTATAGGACAGAATTAAAAGGATTTAGAATAAAAGGAGTTTAACAAAAGGACTTTACAACAGGATTGCAATAGTTTTTATATTTGATGGATTTGGCTAGCCGCTTTTCATTTCAATCATCATGCTACATTCTGTTAAATGCTGTAGAACAGGTGTGTGTAACGTCATTCTCTCTATTGTACATGCAAATAAACACAATTTTATATATAAAAAGTTAATCCTCTACAATTTGGAGGATTACATTATGGGAGGGTGATGACTCCATTAGGCATCATGGAGAGTACATGCTCCTATTTATACTGCATGAAAAATCAGGTTAATAGCTATAGTGTTCATGAGATTGTAGATTTTTATACTAACACTTTAAAAACTGTATTTCTTCAAACCATCTACAATGACATTATTTGAAGCAGAGTTAAGGTTTTGTTACTTTAGTTTTCTAACTCCAAAATTAAAGTTTTGTTTGTTTTTTTAAACTGAAAAGCATGCCTCAAATAGATTTGGAGGTTCTGTTATTATTTGTTTGCTTATTGTTGACGTTGGTCTTTTCTACTTGCATGGTTTTGGTAGTAGTTGCATTGGAGGTTATGCTTTTTGCAAGTTAAGGTTTTTAAAATTGTGTTGAGGGAGAGGGTTTAAAATTTTTGCTTGGCTATCTTCTCTGAATATCCATGAAGAGTATAAGTCTTCAGTAAGTGTCAGGTGGCTGACCTTCTAGTGCAAAGTCGGGAGTACTTACGTAACCTGTTAGGTCAGCTGAAACCAATGGGAGTTCTTCCTGGTTAGGTTTGAGAAATGCAAAACAATCAAACTATTCTTGCCAGTATTATTTGCATTTTAAAGACATGATGTTTCATTCATCAGAATATCAAGTTGTTATGTATAACACAGGTACAAACTGTAAAGACCTTACAGAGACCAGGAAGCAGAAGTAAAATAGTTATTGTTAAAAGTGAAGGTGAAATATGTAGGAGTGAAGAATTAGGTTTGCATAGATGAAGTCAAGCTGTAATTAATTTGGAACATAAATATTGTGGGCTTTGGACCAGTTAATTGTTAACTTGTGCTTCACTCAAGTTACATTGTTAATTGTGAAATTTGATTTATTTGTTTAGCAGGGATAACAGCATATAATCCTTAGTAAATTAATCATTTATAAAGTTAGTTAACATATAATGTAGTATTGGTTTCAGGAGTAGAATTTAGTGATTCCTCACTTACATATAACACCCAGTACTCACCCCAACGACTGCCTTCCTTAATGCCCATCACCCATTTAGCCTGTTACCCACTCACCTCCCTCCAGCAATGTTCAATTTAAATATAGTTTTCTCTATATTTAAGTCTCTTATGGTTTACCTCCCTCTATTTTTATTTTACTTTATTTTTCCTTCCCTTCCCCTATGTTCATCTGTTTTGTTCCTTAAATTCCACATATGAGTGAAATAATAGATGTTTCTCTTTCTCTGACTTATTTTGCTTAGCATGATATACTCTAGTTCTATCCGCATTGTTGCAGATGGGAAGATTTCATTCTTTTTGATCTTCGAGTAACATTCCATTGTGTTTGTGTATATGTGTGTGTGTGTGTATATGTATATGTGTGTATATATATCATATGTGTATAAATATACATACGTAATATATATGTACAATGCATATTGTCTATACATACATATATGTATATATATTCTTATATATATATATATGTATATATATATATATATATATACATACACACATATATACATACACACATTATGTATATATTCACACACACATGCCACATCTTTATCCATTCATCAGTTGATGGACATTTGGGCTGTTTTCATAATTTGTTATTGATAATGCTGCTATAAACAGGGTGCATGTGCCCCTTCAAATCAGTATTTTTGTATCCTTTGGATAAATACCTAGTAGTGCTATTGGTGAGTTGTAGGGTAGTTCTATTTAAAAATTTTTGAGGAACCTCCATACTGTTTTCCAGAGTTGGCTGCACCAGTTTGCATTGCCACCAACAGCACAAAATTTTTTTGCATCCTCACCAACATCTGTTGCTTCCCAAGTTGTTAACTTTAGCCATTCTGACAAGTGTGAGGTAGTACCTCATTGTGGTTTTGATCTGTATTTGCCTGATGGTGAGTGATGTTAAGCATCTTTTCATGTATCTTTTAGCCATGTGGATGTCTTCTTTGGAAAAGTGTCTGTTCATGTCTTCTGCCGATTTCCTCTCTGGATAATTTGTTTTGGGTGTTGAGTTTGAGAAGTTCTTAATAGATTTTGGATACTAACCCTTTATCTAGTATGTCATTTGCAGGTATCTTCTCCCATTCTGTCGGTTGCCTTTCAGTTTTGTTGCTTGTTTCCTTCGCTGTGAAGAACTTTTCATCTTGATTAGGTCCCAGTATTTCATTTTTGCTTTCATTTCCTTTGCCTCTGGAGACATGTTTAGTAAAAATTTGCTGTGGCTGAGAGGTTGCTGCCTGTTTTCTCCTTTAGGATTTTGATGGTTTCCTGTCTTACATTTAGGTCTTTCATCCATTTTGAATTTATTTTTTTGTATGGTGTAAGAAAGTGGTCCAGTTTCATTCTTCTGCAAGACATATGTACCTTTTTAAAGAGTAAAATCCAAATTATTTAATATTGTAGAAAAACATTTATAAAGCAATCCTAGCAAGGAGTTTTCTGAAATATTATGTATTTACAGGAAGTTGCAAAAATACTAGAGAAGGGTGCTGTGTACCTTTCACCTAATTTTTCCCACTGGTTACATCATATATAAGTATAGAATAATATGTGAACCAAGAAATCGACAGTGCTGGAATGTGTGCACATAGTTCCATGATGTTTGATCACAAGTGTAGATTGCTTTAACCACCACCACAAAAAAGATACAAATCTAGACCATCACTACAACGATTTCCTTCATGGTGTCTTCTTCCACCATCCCTAACTTTTGAGAACCATCAGTCTGCTCTCCATTTCTATAATAATTTTGTCATTTCAAGATTGTTACATACCTGGAATAACACAGTATGTGAAGTTTTGAGATTGGCTTTTTCACTTAGCACAATGTTCCTGAGTTATATTCAAGTTGTTCAGTGTATGAACAGTTTCATTTTTGTAATGATTAATATTACATGGTATAGAGATATCATTCATCTGTTGAATGACATCTGGGATGATTTCACTTTTTGGCTACTGCAAATAAAACTACTATAAACATTTGTGTACAAGTTTGTTTGGAAATACGTTTTTATTTCTCTGGGAAGAATGCCCAGTACTGTGATTGCTGGGATGTATGGTAAGTATATGTATTGTTGTTTTTGTTGTTGTTAAAGAAAACATCAAACTCTTTTCTAGAGGGACTGTACTATTTTACATTTCCACTAGGAATGTATGAAAGATCTAGTTTCTCTACATCTTTGCCAACATTTGTCACTGTAATAATTTTCTCTTCTAGTTATTCTAATAGCTGTACAATTGTATTTCATTGTGGTCTTAATTTCCATTTTCTTGATGGCTGGTAATGTTGACAGTCTTTTCATCTGTATTATTTGCTACCCATATCTTTTCAGTGGAATATCTCATTTTTTTTATTTAAAAGTTTTTTTAATGTTTATTTTTGAGAGACAGAGAGAGATAGAGTGTGAGTGGGAGAGGGGCAGAGAGAGAGAGAGAGAGAGAGAGAGAATGAATCTGAAGCAGGCTCCAGGCTTTGAGCTGTCAGCACAGAGCCTGACACAGGGCTCAAACTCACAAGCTGTGAGATCATGACCTGAGCCAAAGTTGGATGCTTAACTGACTGAGCCATCCAGGTGCCCCTCAGTGGAATATCTCTTTATGTCTTTGGCCCATTTTCTAATAGGATTGTATGTTTTTTTTTAGTGTTGAGTTTACATGTGTTTTGTAAGTATTTTTTTCCCCCAAAGTGTAGCTTTTTTTTATTATTAAAAGTTTTTTGCTTGTTTTTAATTTTAATTAAATCCAATTTATTGATTTTTTTTTGGTCTTGTGAATCATACTTTTTATGTTGTGTATGTCTGAGACTCTTCTAGGTCCTGCAGGTTTTCTTCTAAATTTTCTTCTAAAAGCTACATAGTTTTACATATAAATCTATGATCACTTTTGAGTTAATTTTGGATAAGGTGTATGGTTTAGGTTAGGTTTTATTTTTTTCTTATGGATATCCAGTTGCTCCAGGACTATTTGTTGAAAAGACAACTACTCTTCCTCCATTTAATTGCTGTTCCCCTTTATAAAAATCAGTTGACCATATTTATGGGTGCTTTTCTGTTCCCTTAATCTGTGTATCTTATATCAATTATATATCTCCATTTATTTGGATCGTCATTCGTTTCTTTTGTCAGCATTTTGTAGTTTTCGGTATATAAGTTCTACACATGTTTTGTTAGATTTATACCTGAGTATTTAATTTTAGAGCAATTATAAATGTAATTTTACTTTCTAAAGAAGTTTTTATTAAATTCCAGTTAGTGTAATATTAGTTGCAGGTGTACAAATTGTTATTGTACCTTTAATCTCATTTTTCATACATTCATTGCTAGTAGATGGAAATAGCTGATTTTTCCCCCCAGCTTTATTAAGGTATTATTGACAAATTACATTACATATTGGTATAATTGGTATACATTACATTGTATTGTATTACATTACAATTACATTACATTGCATTGTAATGAGGTATACATTACAGTGAGGTATAATTGCCAAATTATATTACAAATTACATATATTTAGGATTACAGTTTGATGTTTCGTGTATGTATATATCCTGAAATGATTACCACACTCAAACTAATTAATATAGCTATCATTTTACATAGTTACTGTTTTTTGTTTTTTTGTGTTGTTTTGGTGTGGTGAAAATAAAATCTACTCTGTTAGCAAAATTCAAGTATACAATATAATATTATTAGCTACAGTCACCATGCTGTACGTCTCCAGAGTACATTCATCCTGCATGACTGAAACTCTGCACCTTTTGGCTAACATCTCGTCATTTCCCCCACTCCCCAGTCCTCGTCAACCACCATTCTACTCTCTGCTTTTATAAGTTCAATTTTTGCAGATTCCACATTTATTTTTTTCAGTGTTATATATATATACAATATATATATAATACATATAATTTATAATATTCAGTGTATAATAATATATATAATTTATAATATTCCGTATATGATAATATATAATATATAACTTATATTCAGTGTTATATATATAATTTATTGTCGAATTGGTTTCCATACAACACCCAGTGCTCATCTCAACAGGTGCCCTCCTCAATACCCCTCACCCACTTTCCCCTCTCCCCCAACCCCCATCAACCTTCAGTTTGTTCTCAGTATTTAAGAGTCTCTTATGGTTTGCCTCTTTCCCTCTCTGTAACTTTTTTCCCCGCCCTTCCCTTCCCCCCCTGGTCTTCTGTTAAGTTTCTCAGCATCCACATAAGAGTGAAAACATATGGTTTCTGTCTTTCTCTGCCTGACTTATTTCACTTAGCATAACACTGTCCAGTTCTATCCACATGGCTGCAAATGGCCAGATTTCATTCTTTCTCATTGCAGGTAGTATTCCATTGTATATATAAACCACATCTTCTGTATCTATTCGTCAGTTGATGGACATTTAGGCTCTTTCCATAATTTGGCTATTGTTGAAAGTGCTGCTATAAACATTGGGGTACAAGTGCTCCTATGCATCAGCACTCCTGTATCCCTTGGGTAAATTCCTAGCAGTGCTATTGCTGGGTCATAGGGTAGATCTATTTTTAATTTTTTGAAGAACCTCCACACTGTTTTCCAGAGTGGCTGCACCAGTTTGCATTCTCACCAACAGTGCAAGAGGGTTCCCATTTCTCCACATCCTCTCCATATCTAAAGTCTCCTGATTTGTTCATTTTAGCTACTCTGACTGGCGTGAAGTGGTATCTTAGTGTGGTTTTGATTTGTATTTCCCTGATGAGGAGCGATGTTGAGCATCTTTTCATGTGCCTGTTGGCCATCTGGATGTCTTCTTTAGAAAAGTGTCTATTCATGATTTCTGCCCATTTCTTCACTGGATTATTTGTTTTTTGGGTGTGGAGTTTGGTGAGTTCTTTATAGATTTTGGATATTAGCCCTTTGTCCAATATGTCATTTGCAAATATCTTTTCCCATTCCATCAGTTGCCTTTTAATTTTGTTGTTTCCTTTGCAGTGCAGAAGCTTTTTATCTTCATGAGTTCCCAATAGTTCATTTTTGCTTTTAATTCCTCTTGCCTTTGGAGATGTGTCAAGTAAGAAATTGCTGCGGCTGAGGTCAGAGGTTTTTTTCCTGCTTTCTCCTCTAGGGTTTTGATGGTTTCCTGTCTCACATTCAGGTCCTTTATCCATTTTGAGTTTATTTTTGTGAATGGTGTAAGAAAGAGGTCTAGTTTCATTCTTTGCAGATCCCACATTTAAATGGGATTATGCAATATTTGTTTTTCTTTGTCAGGCTTATTTCATTCAGCATAATATGCTCCAGGTACATCCACTATAGGATATCCTGTTTTATTTTTTTAATTTTAATTTTAATTTTAATTATTTATTTTTAATTTACATCCAAGTTAGTTAGCATATAGTGCAATAATGTTTTCAGGAGTAGATTCCAGTGATTCGTCTCTTATGTGTAACATCTCAGTGCTCATTCCAAGTTTCTTTCTTAATGTTCCTTACCCGTTTCATCCATCCCCCACCGGTAGCCCCTCCAGCAACCATCAGTTTGTTCTCTGTATTTAAGAGTCTTTTATGTTTTGTCCCCCTCCCTGTTTTTATATTCTTTTTGCTCCCCTTCCCTTATGTTCATCTGTTTTGTCTCTTAAATTCCTCATATGAGTGAAGTCATATGATATTTGTCTTTCTCTAATTTTGCTTATCATAATACCCTCTAGTTCCATCCACGTGGTTGCAAATGGCCAAGATTTTATTCTTTTGATTGCTCAGTAATGCTCCATTGTGTATGTATGTATGTATGTGTATATATATATATATATACACACATATATACACATATATATATATACACATATATACCCATATATATACACATATATATATATACACCACATCTTTTTTATCTGTTCTTCTGTTGATGGACATTTGGGCTGTTTCCATACTTTAGCTATTGTTGATAGTGCTGCTATAAACATTGGGGTGCATGTGCCCCTTCGAAACAGCACACCTGTATCCCTTGGATAAATATCTAGTAGTGCAATTGCTGGGTTGTAGGGTAGTTCTAAGAAATAGTTGATTTTTGTATGTTGATCGTATCTCCTATAACTTTGCTGAACTAACTCACTAATTCGCTTCTTTTTTATTTTGTTATGTTTGATGTTGATTCTATGTGTCAGTCATATCAGCACATAAGGATTTTATTTCTTCCTTTCTTATCTGTATACCTTTTTTCTTTCCTTCTTGTCTTATTGCCTTGGCTAGAACTTCCAGTAGTATGTTAAATAGCAATGGTGAGAATGGATATTCTTGCCTTGTTTCTGATTTTAGGGGGAAAGCATTCAGTTTATATGATGTTAGCTGGGTTTTTTTTTGATGTTATATAATACCTAGAGTAGCCACTGGAATTCTTGCTTCTGTAAACAACCTGTTTTTTCTCCATGGAGACTTGTAGAAACTTCTTGTTGCCATTATCCTGAAACGATACACATTGGGGTTGATCTGTTCAATCAATTGTTCTAGACTCTCAAAGGGCTTATAAACTCATATACTTTTGTTCAGTGAAAATTTTTTTGAAACATTTCATAGATGATTTCTTCCTCTCTATTTTCTCTGTTTTTTCCCTTTTCTCATATTTATATATTAGACTTTTGAGATTGCTCCTTTAACATTTCATGTGTGTGTGTGTAGATTAATGCCATTTTCCTCTAGTTTTGTGTTTTTGCTCTCTGAGACATTTTCTCAGTTTTACCTTTGACCCTTGTGTTGAGTTTATTAAATAATCTATCTTGTTTTTTAATTTCCAGGAGTTCTCTTTTATTCTCCAAGAGTCCATTTTCATTGCATTCTTGTATTGTTCCATGCCTAAAATAGCTTCTCTTATATCTTAGAAATGATAGATAGATAGATAGATGTTTTTCTTCCTGTATAGAGTTAGCCACTTTGCAGATGATTGTTTTCCTTTTCCTTGTCTGCACATATTTATAAGTGACAAACTAAAAACCTGATTGAAAGTTCTGTGATGTGTTTGTCAATTTTTAATTTATTGTTTGGTGCTTTAGTTGTGCTCTTTGTTGGGGTCTTCTGACTGACAGTGTCTTTTGGTCTTTTATTCATGGACTGACTTGTTAAATTCGCCAGAGAAAGCTTACAAACTCCTTTACAATCTCCTAACTGTATAAGGATAAATCTCAGGTATACCTGGTATAATCAGGTGTCAAGTAATTTGAGTCTCAGATTCTGTTTTTTCTCCCAAGAGTAGCTTGAACTTTCACTTAGGACTGCTAAGTTAGTTATCACTTATCTAGTTCCAGTATTTGTTGGTGTTATTATATAGTTTTTAACCCTGTTTGATTTAATATGCTTTCACTGGAATTTTCAGAACGGACAAAATGAAATGCATATCTTCAGTCTACCAGCTTATCTCAGAAAGTGAAATAAACACATACTGGTGTCTGCTGGCATTTGTCTCCTTATTTCAAAACAAAGCAAAATTTGGGGGGAAATTAACATGTTCATATGGTTTTAAAATTAAAAAGTATAAAGTATATAGACTATGAAAAGCTTTTTTTCCCATTTTTGTTCTCTATCTTTTGCTTTTTCCCTTCTCCCTCCCATTGGTGGCCATTAGATAAGATTTTGTATGTATCTTAGAGTGTGTGGATATGTTTATATGCAAATAAGTCTTTTTTCTCCATGTTATACAAAAAATGGGACAATATTTTGTATTTTTCTGTTATTATATATATATATATTTTAGATTTCATTCCATATTTTCATAGAGCATACATTTATTCTTTTACAGCTATAGGAAATACTTCGTTATATATTTAGAACTTACTAGTCCTCTGCTGTTACAAAAATGCTATAGTGAATAATTTTGTATACAAGTTACTTTCCTCATGGCTGAGTATATATGTAGGATGAAATCTTAGCAGTGATATTTCTGTATTGGAGGCTATTTGCATTTATAACTGATTGATATAACCAGAAAATTTTACAGAACTTTTGGATTTTTTTGAGAAGGTCTTATGTAAAGGTCAGTGTTTATAAGTATAATTTAAACATTTTTAATGGAAAATTTCTAATTTATTCAGAAGTAGTAAAAATAGTATATCAATCTCTAATAATCTATTACCCATCATTTTATGGCTAATCTTATTTCATTAACATCTATTCCCCTTTATCCAGAAAATTGTGAACTATCCTCTCCCAAATATCATGCCAGCTTATTGGTTAATATTTTATTATTTATTTCCAAAAGATAAGGAATCTTAAAATTATAACCATAGTACCATTATCACTTCTGAAAATTAGCAAATTTCAATATAGTTTTAAGTGGAATTTCTCTCATGTGTGAGGTTGAGCATCTTTTTTTTTTTTTTTTTTTTTTTTTTTTTGTGGTTCTGACTCCTGACTTTATTCTTCTGCTTGTTGCTGCTATTACATTGATTTTATATCCAGCAATATTATTGAGTTCATTTATTGTTATTATCCTGTCTAGGACTTCCAGAATAGGGTTGAATAGAACATTTAATTGGATATCCTTGTGTTATTACTGATTTTCATGGCAGTACTCTGAAAGCATTACCTATGATTTTGTTGTAGAATATTTTGTAAATAATCATTATTTGGACAAGAAAACAAGTTTTTTTGTTTTCTTTTGTTCTCATCATGACTAGATGAATACAGGATCGTATATAGAATAGTGCAGAATAGAATGTTTTTTCTGCATCTGCTACATTGCTAATATAAGCAATTACATTAGTAGGTTTTGTAATGTGAAATTATAACTTGAGTAAATCCAACTTTGTTATGAGACTTTGTTTTTTCTCATATATTGCTACTCAGTTTACATTTTTAAAAAGGAATTTTGCATTTATGTATATTGATAATGGCCTATAATTTTATAATTTTTCTGGCCTGACCTACCTTTATTTAGTTTTGACATGAAAATTATACTAGTCTTAGGTAATTAGTTGGTGGAGTTGGAAGAGGTTTCTGATCTCATGGAGAATGTGTATAAGATTGAAGTTGGTGCCAGTTTTTTAAAAAAGATATTTTAAATGCTGGTTCCACTTTAAAAATAGTTATGTTTTACTTATAGCTGTTCTATTTTTGTTCAGTCAAGTATATAAATTATGTCAATTTATAATGAATGTTTTGCTGTCTCTTCAGCTGTAAATAATTTGAGAGCATGAAGATAATGGAAAATACACAAGAATATTTCTCAAAGTTTTATTTTACATTTTATTTTATGTTCCTTATCAGGTACTCAAAAGTGTGACAACTTTGCTGAAAAAAGGCCCCTCCTTGGTGTTTGTAAGAGCACTGGATCTTCTGGGTAAGGAAATTAAAAAAATTCTTTGAACCACTATTAAAAGTTTATATTGTTATTCCAGAGAGTGAATTTTGCTATCCTAAAATCTTTGTTACCATAAGACAATGCTCTTACAAGAGAGAAGAGAAAGGAATTAAAAACATATTTAGGGTTTCCTGTGGCTCAGGCCTTGTTATTTCTCTGCCTACTGTTTTCTCATATGCAGGGTGACAGTAGGAGACAAAAGAAAACAAGTAATTGAACAGAATTCAGTTTTGAAATAAAAGATTAGCATCATTAAGGAAAATGTTTTTTAGTTTCTGTGTTTTTTTATTATAGTAACTTTTATGATGGCTTTCCACAGTGGAGACTAAACTAAAATGTGGGGAGACTTGAAACTGTTCTGGATGTTGGATATACTACCCTGACCACACATAGATCCTTTTGGAAAGGATGACAACCTTTATTGAGTATTTAAGTAAATTCTCTGTTGAATCATTGGCTAAGCTACATAGACACAGGGGCAACTCCAGGAAACTAGGCTTTAAAATAACAAGAATTAAAGAAAAGCAGAGCAGAGCAGAGACATTAGTAGCTGCACATGGTGGAGGAAGACAGATTTCTAGAGTTGTTATACCATATTATATTCACATAATATGTTCTAAGAACTAAATGAGTTGTGTTTCTAAAATTAAAGAAAGCATGGTAACAATGACTCAACAGATAAAGGATTTCAGTAAGGAGTTAGAAATTATAGAAAACCAAATGGGAATCCTGGAGTTGAGAAGATGCAAAAAATGAGATGATAATCTGGCTAGAGCAACTCAATACTATATTGAAGCCAGGGTGAGAATTAGGGCACTGATGTGTTGACAAAGGTGCTGAAAAAGAATGGGTGTCACAGAGAAGAAGATAAGCTGCTGTGCTGGAGGGAAACTTTGTTGATTTCAGTTTTCCTGATGTTTGGCCCTTTAAGTTCAAGTGCATGTAGACCTGTGGAAACTCCACAGAAAGATGTATTCATAGAAGGCATTTGCCTACCTGCTGGGTTGGGTTTGCAGTTCTTGAAAGGTTTTCCATTCCTTATCAACCCTGCTAACTGTATGATTAAGGAGATTGTTTTTGTTTTTACAAGATTCATTTATTGAGGGATCATTTTATAAAAAAAAATAAGACAAAAAGGAAGAGTAAGGTGATTATATGTAGTTGGTGATGAGGTCATTTATTGAGGGTTGAATTTAATGGAATGGGAGTCATATTAGTTAGGGTTCTCCCTAGAAACAAAACCAGTATCATGTGGGATATATGTGTGTGTATGTGTATGGTGAGAGAGAGAGACAGAGACAGAGAAAGAGAGAAAGAGGGAAGGAGAGAGATTGAGATTTCAAGAAATTGGCTCATGATTGTGAAGGCTGGCAAGTCCAAAATTTAGACACTGAGGGAGGAGTTGCAATTTCAGTCCAAAGATAGAATTCTTTCTGGGGCGCCTGGGTGGCGCAGTCGGTTAAGCGTCCGACTTCAGCCAGGTCACGATCTCGCGGTCTGTGAGTTCAAGCCCCGCGTCAGGCTCTGGGCTGATGGCTCGGAGCCTGTTTCCGATTCTGTGTCTCCCTCTCTTTCTGCCCCTCCCCCGTTCATGCTCTGTCTCTCTCTGTCCCAAAAATAAATAAAAAGCGTTGAAAAAAAAAAATTTAGAATTCTTTCTTCCCCCAAGGAGGTCAGTTTTTTGTTTTTTTGTTTTTTCATATTAAGACTTTCAACTGACTAGATAAAGCACACTCACATTATAGAGCATAATCTGCTTAAGAATCAAACTTTACTGATTTAAATATTAATCTTATGTAAAACTACCTTGACAGAAACATCTAGAATATTATTTGGCCAAATCTGGTTATTGTGGCCTAGCCACATTGACACAAAATTAATCACCACAGGGGCAGTGAATGTAGTCCTGATTAAAATAGAATTTGCCTATTTAAGAAAATATATCTATTGTAGACATTTATTTTCCTCTTCTCATTTCTGCTCCTTAAATTATTTCACAGAAGAGGAATCATTCTAGCAAGAGACTTCTATATGTGTGTATCATTTGCTGGGTGGTTTTAAGAGTGGTTATTGATGAATAAATGCAAAGATACTTTTGAATTAAGTTCACAAGTCATTTCATGGACTGTAACTTCTGTAACTTCTAGCGAGTCTTGTTATTATATATAAGCTTTCTCTTGCCTGCATGCTGTCTTTTTTCTCTCTTGTTTTATACCTTTCTTTCTAATGGAAGATGATGGCAGGAAATACTCATTTTGTTTTCACTTATTTGCTGATCTGAATATAATAAACAACTGTATGTAGCATCTTTGTCAGAATGTTTATTGTCTCAAGGACATTTCCACATAGGATTGTCTTGTGTTTCTTGCAAGTGTTGCATTATGCTTGCTGGTGAATAGAATTTTCTCTCTGAGCTAGTGCTTTGTGAATATGTACACATTTTAAGAGTTAATTCTAAGTGTGCAGTGGGTTAGAAGATGGTGATGTTGAACGGATTAGACACTTTTTAATAACTCCAAAGTTGAATATAATAACGAGTCTAATTATAGGTCAATTCTTTTAAAATCTGTTTCCCAGATTCTGGGATTTAGAAAAAAGTTATAACTCAAAATTTTTATGAGGCATATGCTTGTTGACTATGCTATTATAGCACTGGGGAATGGAAAGCAAATGTTGAATGCCTACTATGTATCTAGTCTGTTACATATTTTCCATTATGTAACATCATTTAATCTTAAAACAAGACTGTGGAGGAGATTGTGCTATTCTCATTTTATACATGAAGAAACTGAAACTAAGTGAGATTCAGTCATAGTTGTGGACCCAGGCCTTTGCCCACTTGCCAGGTCTGTAGATGGAACATACCTTTGCATTTAGGGTGCCCTAACTTCTTGTTCATGCATCCAACCTTCCTATTTTCTGGCCAGTTATTTTTAGAGTTAATAATAGAATTATTTTAAAATTAGCAAATAAGTTACACACTTATTTAAACAGTAACTTCTTAGTAGAGTTTTTGTTATGTGCATATGTTGTCTCAGTATATTTCTGTAGAAGTGGAGTATACTTTTGTTGTTGATTTTACTTTTATTGTTTTAAACAGAGTGACACATACTGTTACATAGCTACTTAGCTGGAAGTTTTTCAGTGTAAAGGGACTTCCCTGATTTGTTTGTTTGTTTGTTTTAACACATTGTTTTATTAAATGCAGAGGGGATCTTCTTTGCATGATAGCAGGAACATGCAAAGCACATGGAGATTGGAAAATAGAAGTAGCTAATTTAAGAAATACATAAAATTTTTTTGTTGTTTTTATTATGTGCTACATTAATACACTGCATAACCTTCCAGAAGAGGTAGATGATCATAAATGAGTTATTTTTCATCAATCAGGAAAATGCTTCCTTAATCGATGTTCTCCAAACCACATTGCACTGTGGTTACCAAGGCCTAGAAATACTCTTATTTAATGAAGTGTAGTGCCAACTTTTGTCTAATGCAAAGTAATTTCAAGACAGGGCATGTTCCCTCCCCACCCATTCCAATTTTTTTTTAAGTTTATTTATTTATTTTGAGAGAAAGAGTGAGTGTGTGTGAGTGGGGGAGGAGCAGAGAGAGAGAGAGAGAAAGAATCCCAAGCAGGCTCTGTGCTATCACTGCAGAGCCCCATGCAGGGCTCAATCTCCTGAACGGTGAGATCATGACCTGAGCTGAAATCAAGAGTGGGATGCTCAACTGACTGAGCCACCCAAGTGCTCCCACCCCATTCCAATTTTAAATAAAGTAACAAAAATGGAAGGCACTTGAAAGGAGGATATGAGTGTATCTAAGGTATAGTAGTCCCCCGTTTCCTAGGGGGAGTATGTTCCAAGACCCCCAGTGGATGCCTGAAACCATAGATAGTACCGAACCTTATATATACTGTTTTTTCCTGTACATACATACCCATGGTAAAGTTTAATTTATAAGTTAGGCACAATAAGAGATTTTTTTAAATTAATTTTTTTATTATGAAATTTATTGTCAAATTGGTTTCCATACAACACCCAGTGCTCATCCCAACAGGTGCCCTCAATACCCATCACCACCCACCCCTCCCTCTCACCCCCCATGAACCCTCAGTTTGTTCTCAGTTTTTAGGAGTCTCTTATGTTTTGGCTCTCTCCCTCTCTAACCATTTTTTTTCCTTCCCCTCCCCCATGGTCTTCTGTTAAGTTTCTCAGGATCCACATAGGAGTGAAAACATATGGAGTCTGTCCTTCTCTGTATGACTTATTTCACTTAGCATGACACTCTCCAGTTCCATCCATGTTGCTACAAAAGGCCATATTTCATTCTTTCTCATTGCCACGTAGTATTCCATTGTGTATATAAACCACAATTTCTTTATCCATTCATCAGTTGATGGACATTTAGGCTCTTTCCATAATTTAGCTATTGTTGAGAGTGCTGCTATAAACACTGGGGTACGGGGCGCCTGGGTGGCTCAGTCGGTTAAGCGTCCGACTTCAGCTCAGGTCATGATTTCACAGTCTGTGAGTTCGAGCCCCGCGTAGGGCTCTGTGCTGACAGCTCAGAGCCTGGAGCCTGCTTCACATTCTGTGTCTCCCTCTCTCTCTGCCCCTTCCCCGCTCATGCTCTGTCTCTGTCTCAAAAATAAATAAAAACATTTAAAAAAAACACACTGGGGTACAAGTGCCCCTATTAGGCACAATAAGAGATTAACAACAATAATAAAATAGAACAGTTATAACAATATGCTGTAATAAAAGTTATGTAATGGTCTCTTTCTCTCAAAATATCTTATTATTACTGTATTCACTCTTCTTCTTGTGACAATGTGAGATGATAAAATACCTATGTGATGAGATGAAGTGAGGTGAATGAAGTAGGTGTTATGATGTAGTTAGGCTACTATTGACCTCTCATGGTACTTCAGAAGGAGGATCATCTGCTTCTGGACCGTGGTTGACCATGGGTAACACTGAAATCCAGAAAATGAAACTGTAGGTAAGGGTAGATTGCTGTAGTTTGAATTAAGAAACTCAAGTTTGGGGTGCCTGGCTGGCTGATTTGGTAGTGCATGCAACTCTTGATCTTGGGATCATGAGTTCGAGCCCCACGTTGGGTGTGGAGTTCACTTAAAAAAAATAAACTCAAGTTCATAGACATAAAGGTGGTTGATATAAGGAACCATTGAGGAAGGAAAAGGAAAAAACTGAACTAATGGAAAGGTAGGAGAATAATTAAAAGAGAAGTGACTGAATCAAATGGAGATGGAGAAAGCCATACATTCATGCAGTGGCTGCTTGAGATACTGTCTAATCTCACATGCACCTTGAGAATGTTGACTTTGTCTTGACTTTATTATCTTCTTGTTATTAAGCACAATGCCTTCTATCTAGTAGGCCCTCAAAATATTTATTTTTTAGTGAATAGATTTTAATAAGCTTGCTTTATATTCATACTAGTGCTTTATTTGAATATTAGTAGCTCCAAAATATAGAAATCATTTTTTATGATTGAGAAAATCTCAGGGGAAGGAAAAATAAAATAAGATAAAAACAGAGAGGGAGGCAAACCATAAGAGACTTTTTTAAAAAAAAATATTTTTTAAATGTTTATTTTTGAGAGAGAAAGAGACAGTGTGAGTGGGGGAGAGACAGAAAGAGAGGGAGACACAGAATCCAAAGCAGGCTCCAGGCTCTGAGCTGTCAGCACAGAGCCTGATGCAGGGCTTGAACCCATGGACTGCGAGATCATGACCTGAGCTGAAGTTGGACGCTCAACCTACTAAACCACCCAGGTGCCCCAAGAGACTTAATACAGAGAACTGAGGGCTGGGGAAGGGAGGTGTGTGGGAGGATGGGCTAAATGGGTGATGGACATTAAGGAGGGCACTTGTTGGGATGAGTATTGGGTGTTATATGTAAGTGATGAATCAGTAAATTCTACCCCTGAAACCAATGCTACACTATATGTTAACTAACTTGAATTTAAGTTAAAAAAAAAAAAAGTCTCTTAATCTGAGAAGCCATACATACTGCACCTGGGTTTTGATACCTTCTTCCAAACCAGTGGTGCACAGTCTTAAGACCTCCTCCTTCCCCCTGTGGAGATGTACAAGATGTGTCCATTGCCATCCATTTCTCTGGCAAATACTTTATTGAGAACCTGTTGCTATGGACATTGTCAGTTGCTTATACTGCTTATTAAATTATTCTTATGAAAAGTCAACAGCATTTTCTTTCGATTTGATTGGATTATAATTTTTTAGTTTTATAAATTTATAGTGCCTTTTCAAGGAAGGGGTAATTGCTATGGAAATAATCCTAGTCTTCCTCATATTTTATCCTTTTTATATAAGTATGTTGTAGTTAGCCCACAGTTTTTTGTTTTATTTTATTATTATTTTTTAATGTTTATTTATTTTTGAGAGAGAAAGAGAGAATGAGCAGGGGAGGGGAAGAGAGAGAGGGAGACACAGAATCTGAAGCAGGCTCCAGGCTGTGTGCTGCCAGCACAGAGTCTGACGTGGGGCTCTAACTCAAGAGCTGCGAGATCATGACCCAAGCCGAAATTGGATGCTCAACCGACTGAGCCACCCAGGTGTCCCTAGCCCGCAGTTTTAAATTGCATTCATGACTATCACTAAAATATATATTTTGGTATTCTAGTAATTTTTAAATTATTATTATTGTTTGTGTGTATGTGATTCCATAATAATTCCAGATAAGCCATTTAGGTTTTGGAGGGAGATAATGTTTGTTGTGCTACTGATCCAGGGATTAAGTCAGTGCTTGGTGTAATAATATGAGGGGAGAAGTACAGACAGTATACTACAGAATATACACTCTTTTAGGAAAACCAGAGTTCATTGTATACTGTATGCTAAATGGCTCCTAGAATGTAGCAAAAGAGTAACATTATTTAACAGCTGACTGCAGACCTTAAAGAATGTTTAATCATATAATACACTGTCATCACTTTATATACATTATATGGAATAGAGATATGTCCTTTATAATGACAGAATCATAGAAAATTGGAAATGGAAAGAATGTTGAACATCACATAGTTTGTCTCCTGATAAAGATAAAGAAAATCTTGGGGCACCTGGGTGGCTTAGTCAGTTAAGTGTCTGATTTTAGCTCTCGGGTCATGATCTCACTCTTTGTGAGATCGAGCCCCGCATTGGGCTCTGCACTCACAGTGTGGAGCCTGCTTGAGATTCTCTCTCTCTATGCCTTTCTCTCTGTGCAATTTGCGCATTCTCTGTCTCAAAATAAATAAATAAATTAAACAAACAAACAAAACAAAGCTGTTCCAGAGACTTCTATCATATATCCATTTGGTGGTGAGAAATTCTTGTAAGAGTGAGAAAATTTCCTCATTTCATTTGGTTTGGAATCCCTTATCTCTTATTAAATAGGCACTCTCTGGCCATATTTCCAAGATTGGATTTTAATAATCAGAAAAATTGAAATTTGGCAACCAAAGACATGTAAAAAACATAAAATACCTGTTTTTATCTTAAATTCACCTTGAAAAAAGCAAAGTAAGTTAGCTGTATATAAGAGTAAAGTCTTAATTTAAAAATTAAAGACTGTTCATTAAATATAATACAGTTAGTTCAAAGGATTAATTTTTTGCAGTTTTTTTTTTTTTTACAGACTGCCAAAGAGTCATCTTGGATTGGCAGGATTCCATGGGATGGGTGTTTGGTAGCCACTGCCTGAAAGCAGTAGTTATTTGGGTAGAAGTTAAGCACAGTTTCAGTGTCCTGAAGTGTCACTGAAGAGACTTTATTTCATGTTGTGTCTAAAGTAAATAAAAGTTCTGTTAATTAGAAGTAGAAGGGAGATTGCTTGGGATAATAGGTATGCAATGTTTCTTTTTGTTGTGAAATGTCACCAATGATTTTATATGTGATACTATGTATTTTGAGTTTTGACTAATTTTCATCCTATTGTGTTCATGAGGAATGAGGAAATCACATTTGGGGCTGGTATTGCTTCTGCAGACACAAAAGAGAGATTTATGCTAGTCTTCCAGTCTTTGATGTTTTTTTAATACATGCGCTTTCCAAGCAGTTCCTTGGCCTTCTTTCAAGCACAACTCTTTCACTTGCCCATCTCTCTGGTATTTTTCCCTCCTGTGGGTGTTCTGCATTTTCTTCTAGTTCTCTGCATGGCTCTCTGGCTCTCTTTACTGCTTTCAAAGAATGGGCTTTTACATAAAAATCTTTGACATATCACTAATCAGAGCTGCCACGTTGGCATAGCGGTTTTTAATGCAATCAGTCTGTATAGTAGGGTATCGAATATCATGGATTGTTCATGAGCCTCTGGACTTTAGTATTTATTATCTAGAGTATGCCCTATTCATCTAATTGTAGATGTAATGAAATCTTAAAGAAATAAGATGACATTACTATTACTTATATCTTATAATGACATTAGAAGATGACATTACATTACAGTGCTTTCTCTCATGGACTTAGAGATATACTTTATATATCTTGAAATGTTACACTGCCTTTAGTAAACAAAAGTCATTAGCATGAATGTTAATTATGCAACATTTACCAAGTTCACTTACTTAAAGCAAATTTTTAATTTTCCCATGGGGGAAGGAAGAGAGCCAGGATACTACATACTTGACTCACACTTATAAAGTTTTAAAACACATGCTGGACAAATCTGTAAACTGAGACACATATTATTATGTTATATTTTAACCCGGGAAAGTTTTTAAAATGTATTTATTTCAAAAAATAGTATCTGAACTATGGACACTCCTAAGTGGTGTGTTGTAAGGTCATATTTACAGATACTGCTGTATATTTCCTTGTGATCCTGAAATTGGCACAAATCTCAAATGGCCTACCAAAATGGTTGTATGTAAGTGACCAAACCAAAGGAAAGTTGGCTTAGTTTTTAGAAAGAAATTCCTTATTTGCTATTATATGCTATATGTATTCCTCAAAACCTATTTTGTTAGGGTCTTGCCTAGAAACAGACGACATACTCAAATTGGATATTTTGAGGAAAGTTACAGTGAACCATGCGGGAGCTGAGACCTTTTACCATTTTCAGACAAGGGGAGAGAGCCATTAGCAGCAGAGCCTGAAAAGGGAGCCCTGTCAGGAGGGTCACATCCAGAAGCAGTGGCCTCTGGTGGAAGGATTTGGTAGAGATAGAGCAGTCAGAGGTGTACCAACTTTACTCTCTTTTCTCTAGATGGCTCCCTCAGGCTGAACCCAGCCAGAAGCCAGAGGCTGGGTTCTGAAGGTTCAGAGAGCCCATTTAGCAACCTCTATAGTGTGGGTCGATCTCCCAAGGCAGGAAGCAGGGTGCAGAGAATATAAAGTGTATTTGGAGGAGCAGCACGCTTACATTCAGCAAAATTTCATACTAAAGCCGAGTTTATGGGGAAAACAAGTGTGGAGGAAATTTATGCCATGTTGTAATCAGAGCAATAATCCTGATTCAAAATCAGAACTATTAAAAAGAAAGGTTAATGCCAATAAAAATTACTAGTAATTAAAGAATTTTACCTAGAAAGGAGAGTGAAGATACCTTGTTGGAACGGGGGTATAAGGAAGAGTTGAGATAGGTTAGCGAAGAAAGAGCAAAATGGACAACGATCAGATAGAAACAAGCTCTAAGTACATCGTAGCCCGAGCACATGGTTAAACTGAGCCATAAAGAACCTGATTCCTCCTGGTTTTATGCATTCAATTGAGCCAGCAACAGCCAATTGCTGTTATGTTGTAGCATAAAAAATTAAAATACTGTCAGTTTTATTTATTAATACAACTTCCTTGATATACTGACATAACTCTCCATTTAGAATTATAAATTGTAGCAAAAAAACCTGTAATGTGTGTGCACACACTTTTAAATGGCTTTATTGAAGTATAACTGACGTTAAATAACCTATATATACTTAAAGTGTACAATTTTGTGTTTGACATATATATACAGTTATGAAATCATCAATACATACAAGATAAGGAACATATCACTCCCCAAATATTCTTTGTGTCCCTTTATAACTCTTCCCTCCCAGTTCTTTTTCCTCAGATGATTACTTATCTACCTTCTATCACTATAGTTTACATTTTCTAGAGTTTTATGTAAATGGAATCATACAGCATGCACTTTTTCTTTGGCTAGGTCACTTTTTCTTCTGTTATGCAGCATATTTAATTTGAGGTTCATCTGTGTTATTGCATTTATCAATAGTTCATTTTTATTGCTTACTACTATCTTATGATGATTGATCATCCATTCACCTAATGATGTGTCTTTCAATTGTTCCTGGGTTTTGGCTTTTACAAATAATGCTGCTATGAACATAATTTTCAAGTATTTGTATAAACCTGTGCTTTCTTTTCTTTTGGACCGATACCTATGAGTAGAATGGTTGAATCACATGTTAGGAGTGTGTTTTTCAAAGTGGTTGTCCTATTTTTACAATCCTACCAACAGCATATGAGATTTTTAGTTCTACTTCCTCATTAACACTTGGCTTTAGCAATCTTTTTCATTTTAGCCATTCTAAGAAATATGTAGTGGTTTCTCATTATGGTTTCATTTTGCACATTGTCAATTTTTAAAAAATCCTCAATCTTCAGTTAATTCTTCTTTCATATCTTCTTATTATTTGACCATTCTGAGTTTGTGACTTTCTGATTCATAGTGGTGTTTCACATCTATAATTGCTTATTTAGTTACAGATTTACCATATGTAATAGTTCTTTTAAATCTATACAACTTTTTCTTCTTGTTATAATAGAGCTTTAACACAAAACACAGTAATTGAATATGAAATAAGAGTCCTATTTCTACGTATGGTTTCAGGTGAAGCTACCACTGCAGCTTAATCAAAACAGTAGTTTCTAGTCAGAATATTCTATCAAATAACTTTTAAAGTACACTACTTCTAATTATTATGGTTAATGTCCTTCAGTGAATCGAACTTCCCAGTCCCGCCTCTCCATGTTCTTGTGTAGGCCCCTCCCACTTGAAACTAAGCTTGTTTGTGAGACTTGCTTTAACTAATAATCTACCAGTAAACGTACCGCAGTCACATGCTTGATAAATATTTGCATACTGAAGCCTCTAACGTCAAGTCATCATCACCAACAGCATGTGAGGGTGAAAGTCCACATGGAAAGAGACTTAACCATTCTTGCTTTCCCAACTGAGCCCAAAGCTCAGCCAACTTAGAAGGCGGAATATGAGCCCAGGAGAGAATGGCAGAACCAGCACCTCCCCAATCCACAGAATCATGGGAAATAAAGTGGTTATTGGTCTAAAGCAGTATGATTTTTAGTGCTTTGTCATATAGCAATAGGTACATGAACTGTATTAACCATTATTTTTTATACCTGGTGAGAAGGATGATGTGGTAGCACCTTCTTAACTCTTGTCTGTTTTTTACAGCCACAACTTTCAGATGTTGGGAACACTCTTTTTATTTTTTTGTGAAATAGAATTTATTGTGACTCCAACTATGTACCTGTGAGATGTGCCTGGCCAGGCCAGCTAGACTCATACAGTTTGTATAATAAATACATCAGTGGGGCCTGCTCTCTGCGGCCAGAAAGCACCCACACCAGTTTCCACCCAGCTTCCAGTTTCTCACTTTCACAGGATCCTTGCCCACCTTCTTTTCAGTATGTTTGGCCTCCAGCTCCTGCTGATGCTCCTCTGAGCTTCTTCCAGGCTTGCTCAGCTTTCCCTTACCGGTTCATTGTGTCCAGACCTTCCCAGTTGTCTTTGCTCCACAAATCTGGTCTCGGCTGGGCGCCAGCCTCCCGTGGTACCAACAGGGCAGCAAAGGGACTACCTTTGTTACTGGGCTCCTGGCCACCCCAGTTATACTCATTGGCCAGCTGTGTGTCCTCACGGCGCTAGGGGACTTGGGTCCTGCCACCCCTGCTGGTCTGGGAACACTCTTGATTTTAGTTTTTATTTTGTCCCAGTATTTCTCTGCTATAATTTTATTTTAATGTGTGATCTGGGAGCAGGGGATCCATGAATCCCAAAAAGGTTGAAAAGCTGATGGGGAGAATGGTGTAGATAAAAGAGAAGCAAAGGGAAAAAGCTTAAATCATTAAGCAAAAGATGGTCTTTTTTATTAAGAGGATTGAAAATGGAAATAGAGTTTTAAAAAAGGGCATTTTCTTCAGAATTAGCCAACTACTGACCTGGTGTATGTTCTCAGAAATTATATCATGTCATTAGAAATAGTCATGATATTTGAGAACCTTAAAATGTATGTGATGTATTAAATGGAGACAAACTATGAGAAGTCAGTCAAGCTTTCACATTGTACTTTTTTTCACACACAGATTCTTCTTTTATGGCTATGTCAGGTTGAAAATTTTTTTTTATTATCATAGTATGATGGAAAGGTAATTCTCATTAAACATGTCTGATTCTGATACTGGATATCCACCTGAAAGTAGGTCACCTGAAAGGAGATTTACCTTCCATGAAATGGACTTCCTGATACCTTTTTTAAATCAACAACCACTTACAAACAAGTCTTTCTACTTTGACTAGTGTGATAAACTTTCATTATTTTATAATTAAA
Organism: Panthera leo; assembly: GCF_018350215.1. Classification (NCBI taxonomy): domain Eukaryota; kingdom Metazoa; phylum Chordata; class Mammalia; order Carnivora; family Felidae; genus Panthera; species Panthera leo. The sequence continues at coordinate 25,419,159 of NC_056692.1, forward strand.
GTACAATGTGTATTTACTTTCAGACTAATGTTTGTCATGTAAGTACATAGTTAGTATTTATTTACTATCTTTTTCTCTGTGAAAATCTGGATTGGAATAGAACTTATTACAGTTTTTACCATTGAAAGTAATAGAAATGATTTTCCATTTAATGCCTTTTCATTTAGTGGTAGAGTTTTCAGGAACAAATTGAAGTCACTAAGTGAGGCATGCATGTTTAGGTGATTATCTTGTACTGTGGGGTTATAGTTTTCTATTTTGTGGGATTTGGGGGGGTATTTTCATTAAGATAAAATTCTGTTTTTTAGTAGTTTAGTGTGAATGTTACTAATTTCTTTTTTTCTTTTTCTTTTTCTTTTGTCTTTTTTGTTCATGATGAACACAGTATGTTTTTTTTTCTGGGCCAGTTTTAACAATAGTTTTATAGAGGTTAGGAGTTGTGGTTGGAGGGGTTCAGATGTGTTACCTGGTTTCCTAGTGGGTGTATGTTTTTTTCTGTAGATATGGTGAAGTATAGGGTTTCTTTAATAAATGACACCTTGGGGCAATGACTTCAGTTCTTCCTCTTTTTTTCCCCCCTCCGCTGGTTTTCTGGTAAGACATTTACCTTCATCTGCTTTCTTCCATATTTCCTTTTCCTGTTGAGTTCCTGAGGACATGTCTGTTGTGGTTCCTCTCTGACGCTTTCCCTCTGACTGGCATCTCTGGTCCTGCACTCATTCTGAGCCCTTTCCATTGATTCATTAGTAGACAACACTTTGATCCAACTGATCTGAGACCTGTTTTCAGCAATTCCCCACTTAGGTGAGACTTCTTGCTTCTGGAAGTAAATCCTAGGTGATTTTATCTATGTTCTGCCACTAGTAGGACCTTGCAGTTTCTACTTTTTTCCACATAATCCTTACTGAGCTCTGGGCCCAGAGCTCAATTTTGAATATTTCTGATCTCCCTATGTAAATTTTATTTAAATTTGTTGGTTTTTCTCATTCTTAGTTATGCTATAGTACAATTCAGGAGTAATTTCATTTGCTTTCCTTGTTGAGATATATATATATATATATATATATATATATATATATATATATATTTGAAGATATTTGGAGATTCAGAGTTAATTGGCCATATATACACACACAAACACATTTTTAAAAAACATTTGGGTTGTATCATTCTTATTTGCACCTTGCTTGTTTTTGCCTTTTGTTAATATGGTGTGTTTTCATTTAACAATGATTATTAATGCTACCTTATGCACATTATCCTATTGTATACATATTTCATGAATATACATATTTTAAAACATTGATCATAAATAGAAAGCTTAAAGCTTAAAATAGGCCATGATGTGCTATCACCAGATCTAAGGATCTCATGTTTAGTTTTGTAAGATTTTGTGTAAGAGAATGACGGTAAGGCAAAGAAGAAAGCATTTGTGAAAGGTTTGTTTCCTATACTGTCTGATTCTAAATTTGAGATAAAAAATTCGCCACAAATTTTATTAAAATGGGGCTGTTTCTCCTGCCATTTTACTACAGTGTATGTTTCATGTAGCAGTGTTGCAGAGAGGTGTATTTTCCAAGAGCTACATTTAATTCTTGTCATGTGGTTCTGCCTGATTTTAATAGAAGTCCTTGAGGAACGAACCCACACAAAGTTTTGACCCTTTTTTTCAGAAAGTGAGTATTGAAATCCATCATTACAAGGAGTTGAGAAGATGTTATCTCTTCTCTTGGATGTGTTTCATATGTTTTCCACTTTTCTTTAGGATCCATATACTTAAGTATTAGCTGACTAGCAATTCTTGTATTGTTCAAGCAGATTTGGCTATGAGAAATTTAAACATGGTTGATGCCAATTGAAATGATAATATTGTGGATATATTATGTAAAAGTATATTAAAATAAATTTCACCTGTTTCTTTTTACTTTTGTTTAATGTAGCTACTAGGAAATTTCACATTACGTATGTAGCTCGCTTTATCTTTTTATTAAACTGTGTTGCTCTAACCTTAATTTGGTGTATGGGTATACATATGGATTCTTTCTGATGACCTCTTTGTGGAAAACCATCACAGTTTTTCTCTTTTTTTTCCCCACATTTTCTTGTTACATGTACAGATCTATAGATTCATCTCTCCTGAGCTGTTAGCCAGGAATATTTACAGGAGTTCCTGGAAATGTAGTGTAAGGAAAGATTGCCAGAGGATAATAGTCTATAATGTATAGTTGAGGAAAGAAGCCTTCAAAGCAAACCTTGACTTTATGATATTCTGGATGACATTGAGCCTTCAGTGGCAGCATTTTTAGTATTAATCTAATAAGAACGCTACCTATTGTGATATTTGTGTTTAATGCATCTGGTTTTCTTTTTTGGCTCTATAATTCTCTTTCTGTAAACATTTATGCTGAGGTTAGTGCTCTATAATATTCACTAATACTCCAGAATGCATGGCAAAAAGTGTAGAATAATGGAAAAAAAAAAACAAACAAAGGTTTTGGAGTCACACAGACCTAGATATGAATTATTACCTGCATAAATTAGTAAATTAGTCAACAGTATTCAGGCTTAATTTCTTATTTGTAAAGTGGTGCTCATATACAGCTACTGGGCTTGGTTCTTGTGAGGATTTAATAAGATAATGTTTTCAAGTATTTCATACAGTGTCAGGTCCATATTAGGCGCGCCTCACATTAATTGGGTGAGAAAGATATGAAGGGCAGCCAGGGAATACTCGACCATGTATGTATGTATATGTGTATGTGTGTGTATATATGTATACATTATGTATATATGTAATGTTTGGGGGAAGCTTTGCCTGTATGACTGTTGGAGAAATGTGGCCGTGCCCAGTTTATCTGGTACTTGTGCTACAGGTTTGTCAGGCTTCATGTCTTAGCCCAGTATTGTCTATCTCTGATGAACAGGAGCCCTTTACTTTCATTGGAAAATGGTTATTTGTTTATATTCCCTAAAGAAGCTCATGCTATATTTATATATTTATATTTTCACTGAGGTGTAACTGAAATACAACAAACCACATCTTTAAAGTGTATTGTATGGCAAATTTTGACGTATGTATATACCATGAAACCAGCACTCCTGTGAAAGTAATGAGCATATCCATCAGGCACAATAATTTTTTCATGCCCCTCATTAATGCATCCTTGCTGTCCCTCCCAGTAGGAAGAATAGAAGCAGCACATTTCTATGTAATAAGTCTCCCAGTATCACTGAGGTCTTTTTTTGGGGGAGATACTTTGCTGTCATGTAGTTTAAGATGACTTTAGTATATAGTTAAAAACATAAAGGTAGTAGTTTTTAATTCAAAATTGTTTTTTCTTCTGCTCTACATCTGAAGCTAAAGGCCTTTTAAAAGAAAAGCTTTCCATCTAGGACAAGTTCATAAAACTACTAAAGGGCTTATGGTTTCTCTGTGTAATCATTTCAAAACAAAATTTTTCAGCCACCAAAAGGATGCAGTCTTGACATATAAATAGAAAACAGATTGAGTTTTTGGCTGATATTGCTATATTGGTTTAGATGTTGGTTCGGTCAACTTCAGGCTTAGATTACAAGATTTGCAAATTAAAGGAAAACCAAAAGGGGAAGAACATCTGCATAGATTCCGACTTTGTGGAATTCCATACAGGCCCACTGACTCTACTTCTGGTGGAGCAGGGCATGTGCACAGTGAATAAGCTGTAGAAAGAGATCACTGTTTTGTTGTGCTTGTCCTAAAGACAAAATTGATGATGAAAATTAATTCATTATGAAGAACCATGGCAGTTTCTTTAAATTTTTTTTTTTTTCAACGTTTTTAATTTATTTTTGGGACAGAGAGAGACAGAGCATGAACGGGGGAGGGGCAGAGAGAGAGGGAGACACAGAATCGGAAACAGGCTCCAGGCTCCGAGCCATCAGCCCAGAGCCTGACGCGGGGCTCGAACTCACAGACTGCGAGATCGTGACCTGAGCTGAAGTCAGACGCTTAACCGACTGCGCCACCCAGGCGCCCCACCATGGCAGTTTCTAAATCAAGTATAATTCCATAATTTTGGGGGGAAATATTTTGTTAATGTAGCCATATGGTATTTAGCCAGAATAAAATCTTGCTAAATGTCACTAGTTGTGACATGGTGACGAGGATGTGGAGAAAGAGGATCTCTTTTGCACTGCTGTTGGGGATGCAGACTGGTGCAGTCACTCTGGAAAACAGTATGGAGGTTCCTCAAAAAATTGAAAATAAAACTACCCTATGACCCAGCAATTGTACTACTAGGTATTTATCTAAGGGATACAGGTATGCTATTTCAAAGGGGCACATGAACCACAATGTTTATAGCAGCACTATCAACAATAGCCAAAGTATGGAAAGAGCCCAAATGTTCATCGATGGATGAATGGATAAAGAAGATGTGATATATATACACAATGGAGTATTACTCGGCAGTCAAAAAGAATTAAATCTTTCCATTTGCAAGTACGTGGATGGAACTAGAGGGTATTATGCTATGCGAAATTAGTCAGAGAAAGACAAATATCATATGACTTCACTCACATGAGGAATTTAAGAGACAAAACAGATGAACATAAGGGAAGGGAAGCAAAAAGAATATAAAAACAGAGAGGGGACAAAACATAAAAGACTCTTAAATATGGAGAACAAACGGATGGTTACTGGAGGGATTGTGGGAAGGGGGATGGGCTAAATGGGTAAGGGACATTAAGGAATCTATTCCTGAAATCATTGTTGTTGCACTATATGCTAACTAACTTGGATATAAATTTAAAAAAATAAATAAAATGGCAAAAAAAAAATGTCAGTTCTGTTACTTGATGACTTTCTTGAATCCAAGTATTGGGATTTGAGAAAGATAATTTGCTTTAACTAAGACTTAAACATGTTTTAATCAAGGGCTATGTTGATTACTACATAGCAGTAAATTGACACATTTCAGTGAGATATAAGGAATCCTTACTTGCTTCTGAGTAAATCATACCTGTGTGTGTATGATTTAAAAATGTTTGCTGTGAAAAAATGTTTGCTATGGATTACCTATGCTGCTATCTCAAAGAAATGCTTTAATATTTTTCCCTTTTATCCTAAGAAGGAACATTATATTCTCTCTGTTTTTTAAGGTTTTTAATGTTTTATTTATTTTTGAGAGAGAAACAGATTGAGAGTGGGAGAGGGTCAGAGAGAGAGGGAGGCACAGATTCTGAAGCAGGCTCCAGGCTCTGAGCTGTCAGTACAGAGCCTGACGTGGGGCTCGAACTCAAACAGTGAAGTCATGACCTGAGCTGAAGTTGGACGCTTAACCAACTGAGCCACCCTGGCACCCCTATATTCTCTTTTTAAAATGTTTACTTATTTATTGAGAGATAGAGAAGAGAGAGAGAGAGAGCATGCAAGCGAGCATGTGCATGTGTGAGCAGAGGAGAGGCAGAGAGAAAGTGAGTGAGAGAATCCCAAGTAGGCTCCACACTCAGCACAGAGCCTGATGTGGGGCTCTATCTCATGACCATGAGATCATGACCTGAACTGAAATCAAGACTGAGATGCTGAACCAAATGAGCCACCCAGGCACCCTGAAACATTATGTTGAGAAATATTTATGGGTTCCTACTATATTTCAGCTACTCTCACAGTATCTGGGAATTTAATAGTAATCTGAGGCAATGGTTTTAAACTGCGGAAAGGAAGGTGGGTGGGAGGTGATTTTGATCAGAGACCCATGGCAGTGTCTGGGGACAATTTTTGGTTGTTATAACTTGAGGTGGGGAGGAACTAGTGGGTAGAGTCAAGGATACTGCTAAACATCCTGTTATGTAGATATCAACCCCTGACAATAAAGAATTATCTAGCCTGTCAATAAAAAGGGCCAAGGTTGAGAAACTTGGACCTAAGGGGACAAAAAATTATGCACCAGATGAGCTGGCATTCTAGCATAGAGAGAAACAAATAAGTAAAATACATAATATGGTGATGAGAGATATGTAAACAATACTAGATAAAGTGGTTAACTGATGTTGGATAGAGCAATATTATGTGTTTTTGATGGATATTTAGATAACTTGATGTTTGGGATGTAGTCAATAGAGCTGATCATTTGTGTCCATGTGTATACCCTTTTGGAGTATATTTCTGTTTGGCATATATACCTAGGAGTAGGATTGCCATATCATAAGTTATGCTTTGTTAGATAGTACCATGCAGTTTTCTAAGGTGTTTTACCTTCCTACCAGTAGTCCATGAGGGTTCCAGGTGCAGTACTTCTTGTGAAAACTTGGCATTGATAGTCTTCATTTTAGCCATTCTGATGGGTTTGCGTTGGTATCTCGTGTGGTTTTGCTTGCATTTTACTGACAGCTAATGAGTTTGAATACTTTTACATGTATTTGTAAGCTATTTCAATATCTTCTGAAGTGCCTGTCCAAGTCTTGCTCATTTTTCTTTTGCATTATATGTCTTTTTCATTTGTAGGAGTCCTTTTAATGTGTGCCCCTTTTATGATTAAATCCTGGTTACCCCAAGGTCATGAAGCTGATTCCAAAATGTACATGGGTATCAATACAGAGGCCCAAGAATAGTGAAGACAGTTGCGAAGAACAAATTTGGTGGGGTTACACTAGATATTAGCTTATGAAGTGACAGTAGATAAGACACATTGGCATAAGGAGAAGGTTTAGATTAGTTGAATCTAATTCAATTAGTTGAATTAGTTGAATTAGAGAGTCCGGAAACAGATAAAGTTGTTACTGCAGTACAGAGAGTGTTCATGTATGGTTCTTTTGGATATTCATATGGAAAATGAAGAACCTTATTCCCTACCTTATACCAAGCAAAAATAAATTTAAGATGTATTGTGGACCTAGGTCTGAGGGAAAAAAACAACAATATTTGAAGATAAATCATCTTCATGACTTTAAGGTAGGCAGATATTCCCTAAACAGAACATATTAAGTCCTGACTAAAAAGGAAAAGATTCATGAGGTGCCTGGGTGGCTCAGTCGGTTAAACATCTGACTTCGGCTCAGGTCAAGATCTTATGGTTCGTGAGTTTGAGCCCCACGTCAGGTTCTCTGCTCTGAACCTGGAGCCTGCTTCGGAGTCTGTGTCTCCCTCTCTTTCTGCCCCACCCCTGCTTGTGTTCTGTCTCTCTTTGTCTCTCAAAAAGGAATAAATGTTAACAAAAATTTTAAAAGAAAGGAAAAGATTTATATTCTGTTAGTTTTGATATTATACAGAAAATTGCTTCACTGGGTGATATATCATGTATATGTGATAGCCTGTTATGTGAATGCAATGAAAAGCTAGCATTTCATTGTCCCACAAACCTTTATTTAATGTCAGCATATGGAATTATCATATAGTGAGGACAACACAGCAGAATGTGCATCATTTCCTATGTGGATGATACTGTAGGTCCCATAAGATTGTCCTAAAAAATTAGCTTTGAAATCTTGGATTTGCTTTTTCTCCATTTGTAGTCCTTTAAAAAAAATTCCTTTGTGCCTTAATTTATCTTCCTAACATTCCAATTATTGAACACTTTGATGTAGCATTTCTTTATGTTTGAGAAATGTAAATGCAACTATAATGGTACAAAACATGATATTGTCTCATAAATCTAGTTGGAAAACTTACCTGAAAGATAGCAGAAATCCTTAAAGCCATCTAGGTCATGGGGGCGGGGGAAAGGACAAATAGGAAGTCCTGGATAGTTACTTTGAAAGGGCATGCTAAATGAAATGGTAGAGGAAATTTTTTTTAATGCTTTAAATTCCTGGATTTTGTATTCTGTGCAAGATGGTATAGAGGGTCACAGTTTTCTTGTTTATTTCTATGCGTAAAGCTGTTAGTCGTATCTTAGGATACTTTGAAGGGGATTTAAAAAGAGAGAAAAACTCCTTTTGGACTAATACTTTGCTGAAAAACTTGAAAAAATTACAAATGAATTGAAGTATTGTTTCATGTATATAAACAGATTATTATTATTTAAAAATAAACTTTCTGGCCTCGATAAGGTAGTTGTCACAATCAATATAATATCCCAGAGGCAAGATTTATTTTTGTTGTTGTTTTTAAAGTCTTTTGAGTGTGTTATATCTTAATGTTAACTGATTTTATCCTTTGTTAGACACAATTGTTATAACAAGTGGTTTTTCTTGGCATTCAAGTAATTTTATTAACATCTTGTTTTTCAAACACAATCTAAAGAAGGTTACGGCAATTACTGTGAGGTATCTGGCACATTAGTTTGAGCCTCCTGCTTGGGTGGGGGTGAATGTGCTTATGGACTAGCAGCACGGGTAGAGATGCACAAGAGACAGTATTTTGAGTGCCCCTTTGGAGTTACTATTAACATTTTTTAAACCTATAAGGGCCACAAATCGTTTAAACGTGTGGTCTGTTTAGATTTTATCACTTACTTAAATGTAAGTTACTCTTTCTCTCTGTGGAAACAATGAAATATAATAAATTTGTGTGTTGTAACACTTCCCATTTCGTTTTAAACTCTATTTTCTTACAGTCTTTTCATTTCCTTGAAAAGTTTCAAGAACACATTCTGAATGCATCTGTTTGTCAGTTTTTTCCACGTACCTTTCTCTAACAAAGAAATAAAAGTTAAGTTTATGTGACCAGATAGCTTGATGAAAACAGCTGCAGAGCATACTTCTGTGAGTCACTTGTCAAATGAAGCAGTGACATAGGAAAAATGGTAATGCACCCCTCCAGTCTCACCGACAAAACTGCTGCGTTTGGGGCCACTTGAAATTATTAAACACTAAACGCCATCATGTTAATTAGAAGAGGAACAAACTCTACAAAGATAAATATGTTTTCAATATGATTCTTAGGGAGGGTACAGTAGAAACCAGTGAATAGAGAGGAAATTTATTTCTGGCAGGACTCTAGACATGGAACTGTGGCTGAACTTTTTACCCTAATTACCTCCTGCTAATGCCTGCAGCGGTCTGGAATCAAAGTGGTGCTTCGGGCCCTGGAAATTCTCTGATGTGGCAAACGTTTGTTGTGTGAGGAGGGTTTCTTAAGAAAAAGCAGAATATTGTGACAGGATTTAAAAAAAATTTCTCAGTTACCACCCACCTCACTTGTTGCCTACAAAAATAGAGTAATTGTTTGCATCTGTGTGTGCTTTTTTTCCCTCTAAGAAATAACTGTTATAAATCAATGTGACATAGATCCAGTGAACTGAGGCTTGCCCGAGGTGGCTTTTTAAAAAATATGTTTCTCCTTTATTTTAAAATTTAGGTTCAAATGTAAAGAAGTTATTTTTGCTAAGTGAGAAAAAACATTCTGCCCATTTCTTAGGAGAATTCGAATCTTAAAGTATGCTTTGCAAAATGAAGTGTAACTACTTTCGTAGCATCAAACTGATAACTATTAAGTTGCTTAATCCTGGAAGATGAAATGGGAATTTCCAGTTTCCCTTTTTAACTCTCCATCCGACTGGGACTTGAACCTTTGAGACATTTCTTTTTAATTTTTCTGAAACTTTACATCATTCCATTTATCTGTCATAAAATTTCTGGCTCCTTGTACATATTTTTGAAATGAAAAGAGTAAGTTTTGTGAAAACCACCTGCTTTTCATCCTTTGCTTTTAAAATCAGTGTTTTCTATACTATACATAGGATAAATACATCGACCTTGCATTCTCTATGTTCTGAGACCATCCATATTTCAATTATGAACATCTGTGCTAACTTACATCTCCAGCTCTAGCCCTTTACTAATCTTAAATACCTTGTAGATAATTCTTGAAAAACACTAATTGCACTGTTATTTTGTAATGCAAGTAAATTCATGGTTTCCCTTGAGTAGAAATTTATTTTAGCAGTCTTTTATTTAGGTATTGTATAGAAATAGCTTTAATTTATAAAGGTGGTAGGTTATTAGTTTTCTTGATCCTGGGCAATAAAGATAATTTTTATTCCTCATAATGAAATCTAAAATTTCTTATAAGGCTTGTCACAAATTCACATCTTGCTGTGGTTAAGCTGTGGTTACAGTTGCTCCAGTACAACCTTAGTATTTTGTATAGTGTATAGTTTTGCACTGCATCTGTGACCATTCAAATAGTTTTATTTGTGAATTGTGGATTAGGGTTAGTTTTTTGACTTACCAGTGTCAAAATTATGTTGTAAATACTTTATTTTTATTTTGTTCTGTACATAGGTTTGTAAACAACTTTTTAATTAGTGGAAGGCAGTTATACATTTTCTGTTTAATATATTGTTTTGAAATTATAAATATCCATATTGGATGTAAAATATGAATTTCACAACTTTTGTTGTTTGATTCCCCTTGATTCCCTCCCATTCCACATACCTTTACAAGAATAGTCAAATAAAAACAGTTTTCTTCTAATTATACTATAAAAGTAATCTTTTATTGCAATAATACTGTTAAAAGTGGAAAACTACTTATGCTTTAACCATGTCTATATCTTTAGGCATTTAGTGCTGTTGCAATTTAATTTATACTTCATTATAAAATAAATTTGCATATTATTATGAGAAGTATTTATAGCCTCATCTGCTTTTTCCTAAATCTGATACCTCAGGTAAAAGAAGTGACAATGATGTGGCTTTATTGCGTATTATGGTGGTGTACAAATAATGACTTTCTTGAACTTTTAATAAGTCAAATTAGAAGAATTGATTTTGAACAGTATATTTAGTTTTCTTCTAAAAAAATAAAAGAAATGCTCAGATTTCTATATTAAGTATTACTACTTATAAGTATTAATACTATATTAAGTATTAAGTGAAAAAAATAGAAGTAATAGATTTTACACATGTCCTTTTCTAAAAGTATATGTGAACAACAGTACATGTTGGTATTCTTTGATTTTGAGAAACAGATTTCATATAATCTATTAACTAGTTTTCCTACATTTTTCAAGGTGTCTCAAATGATGTAATAATTTGTTGGATTCTTTGACATGTTTAATAAGTTGGTTTATACTGGTTCCATGCACATTGATAAAGCCTTAGGGTAACCCTGGAATAATAAAACCATGTATGCTTTCACACTATAATGTATTTGGCCTCTGTGCTTGCTTGGCAGAAGTTGGTGTTGTTAACATCTTTTTGTAAATTGAGCCAGACTTCAGTGTTCTCATTTCAAGTATCCCATGTTTGTCAGTTAAGCTATGGTTATACATATCTGTTGATGTGCAACATGATTCTGTATATACTTTATTTATCGTAACAGATAAACAGTTATAGATTAGTTTGCTTAATAGGGAGATAAATTCAAGCAAGATTTTGCTTTGTTTTGTTGGAGCATTATTCTACCATAAACACCACATACATTTCCCTTGATATAGTCTTTTTCTACTCAAAGTTTCATTATAATATTAGGATTCAAAATTAACTATATCTTTTTAGGGAACGTATTTATGATGTATTTCTTAATTATTAAGTAAATTTTTAATTTTTAACTTTTTGTCTCTGTTCTTCTGTATCCCTCTGTCAGTGGTTTTCCTTATTTTAGGGGAAAATGTCCATGGGAAGGAAAAAAATAGGAAGTTACGATCAAAGTTTCTAGTAGACTCACTAAGAGGGTGTACCTGGTAGGCTTGGTTGGAAGAGCATGTGACTCTTGATCTAATAGACTCACGAAATTTCCATATCTTCCAAACTTATAAAGTAGTGAACAATTTGCAAATATTTCTGCAATAATAAATAAAAACTTTTTCTTCTACATAGGGAATTACAAAGTGAGATTTTAGGATCCTGAACTATTACTTTCAAGAATACTATATAATAGTTATAACTGTGGCTAATTATAATATTTACTATGTGAATACCAGAGGCAGATTTATTTGTTTTCCTTTTGAGTTTTGGGAAACATGCTGATAAAAGCAAGGTTGGAGCTTTTTTAGTCTTTGTTATCCTTGTTCTCTTCTGTGTCTATAAATCACTTTTCGAAGCAACCAGTAAGTGAACATCAGCACCTTAAGATATTAGCTATCTAATATTTGAAATCTTTGCTGTTGATATAAACATTTCCTATGGTATTTTTATTACTGAACATTGAAATTTATTTGAAGAATGAAATAAATGCTTAAAGAAACACTTTCCTCTATAAAAATTTTTCCTGCACCATAGGATCATTGTAATGGTTAAAATTAAATACTACATATAATGTCTTTATAACAATAGCTGGTATTTATCAAATGCACAGTAATCAGAATTACTGAGCTGCCACAGACATGGGACTTAGTACTAGAAAAGTAAGATTCACAAAAGGTAGAATGTCAAACATTTTCATACCTTTATTTCAGAAATGGAGTTTTGCCAAGTATCTCTCTCTTGATTTTATTTACTCCTTTAGGTTTAAAAAAAAATAGACTTCATTTTTTATAGCAGTTTTAGTTCACAGAAAATTTTAGAGGAGGGTAGGTACAGAGATTTCCCATATACACCCTTTCCCCACACATGCATAACTTCCCTCATTTTCAACACCCCCCCCCCCCCCCCCCCGGAATGGTACATTTGTTACACTTGATGAACCTACGGTGACACATCATAATTACCTGAAGTCCATGTTGTACATTCTGTGGGTTTGGACAAATGTATGATATACCACAATTATAGTATCATGTAGAATAGTTAATTGATAATAAGTAATTAACATTGATTAGTTTTCTTAATTCTTGATTCTTTTAACAAATAGTATAGTGTTCAACATACAACAATAAAGAAGATGTAGTCTCTGCCTTATAGAAACTTACAGTTCTTTTTCATGAAAGGGCTTATATGTCTGCAAAATGTACACGTGACACTAACTACCTTTGTTTAGTCCCTTTGTTTGCATTCCTTCATTAAGAATGTTTTAATATCTCTAAATTATTAAAAAACATGGAAAATATTCTGGGAGGATTAGTGGACAGTTACTTTCCTCATTTGTTGGAATAAACTATTTGTATGTTTTAAATTCTGTTATTGTCCTCAGAAATGTTGCAGTTGTTCATATGGATTGTTAATGTTATTTATAAATATCTCACATGTATATTTTTATGAATTGTCATATCATTTTTGCAGTTATATCATGTTAATAGCTTTGAAATAAAATGTTTCATATTTAATTATAATAATCTTTAAATAGTTATATATTACTTTATGTTAGGTCAGGTTATGTAGGAAAGTAATTAAAATATGTTTCACTTGAAAAAATACGTTTCACTTGTACCTAATTAGTTTAATTAAAACCTGATGAGGTAGAAGTTTAAAAATGTTCTAATTCTTACTGATCTTGTTGAGTTATTTTGGATGGGGGAAGATCCCTAGATTTTAAAGTTAGGAGAGATATTTGAGAGGCTTACAAAGTTACACTTTGTGTTTTTGGGAAATGAGACTTGATAATTTCTTGGAGACTTGGAGGATTTTCTATTCTCAAATGATTGCACTTTAACCTTATTTTCCTTTTATCTAGTGGAAAATTTACCTTCTTAGTAGATGTCAGAAAAGTTCAACTATTTAGATTTGGATGGTAAAACGCATATTAATGGGTGTATGTGCAACATTTAATAAATAGATGTAACAAAAGATGCTGAATTACCTGTTCTAAACATTCATAACTTTGTTTAAGCTGTTTCATATTTAGCAGATTACCATACCTGTTTTTTTTTAAGTTTTTATTTAAAACTTTAAAAATTCCTATAACATACAGTGTAATATTCACGTGTACAATATAGTGATTTGGTACTTCCATACAACACCCAGTGCTCATCACAAGCAAACTTCTTAATCACCCTGACCTACCTATTTACTTCATTAGATCTTTAATCCAGTCTATTTGGAATTCCCCTAGATTATTTCTCCTCTGCCTCTAAACTTACCTATGCATAATTATAAAGGAATACCTGCTTAATCTGTGTAATATATCTGATCACCTAACATTGTTTTATTCAGAGGAGATGACTGGCAAACACATGTTCTTTCTTGAATATGTCAATATTTTAGAAAATGACTATTCAAATATGTGTTTCAAAACGCACACATTTTCAAAAGACATGAAGCAGTAATACAGCTGAAAGAGAGATAGAGAAATCAACAATTAAAATTAGAAATTAACCCTCCTCTTTTGGTAACTGATGTAACCAATAGGAAATCAGTAAGGATATGGAAGACATAAACTACATTATCAATATGACTGAACTGATATTATAGAATATTATATCCACATACTTTTAAGTACACGTGGAACAAAGACTGATCATACTGGATGATAAACCAAGATTCAGTGATAGACTGTGTTTTATAACCATGATACAATTAAATTAGAATTCAATAACAAACATCTCTTTGGAAAATCTGTACAATGTTTGGAAATTAAACTGTGGGTCAAGAAATATCATGGAAAAATAGAAGTGATATTGAACTGAATGATTAAAAGAACATAGCATATCAAAAATTTAGGATGTAACTAAAGCAGAGACAGAGGGCTATTTATAGCACCAAATGCTCACATTTGAGAAGAAGAAAGATCTAAAACCTTTCACTTTAAGAATCTAAAAGAGAGGAGTAAGTTTACCTAAAATAAGTAAAAGGAGGAATATAATAAATGGAAATCAGTGAAAGAAAATGGGTAAACAACAGAGAAAATCAATTAAGCCAAAAACTAGTTCTTATCAAGAAGAACAGAAGACACATTAAAAAAAAGAAGAGGAAGAAGAATGGAAGACACAAATTACCAATATCAAGAATGCATGAAGGGGCATTACTACAGATCTTATGGTCATCACAGGATAATACGCAATAGTATGAACAACTTTATCTTTGAAAACTTACATGAAATGGATGAATGGAGAACTTAGCTCAGTTAAAAGTTATTGGTAAGTGAAGAACAATCAGTAGAATAATGTTACTATGGAGCAGTTGATAGCTGTAAACAAATATTTTACAATTTTTTTTATGATTTAATAAACTGATTTTCTCTCTGAAAGAAGAGCACAAAACAGAAATACAACTCAGGGAAGACAGGGTGAGATAATAGGAGGGGAAGAAATAGAAGGAAAAAGCCCCACAAATTTATTACAGAACTGATGGAGAAATTAGAAGGGAGAAGAGATAGAAAACTGAATAAAACAAGAACTTGAGAAAAATGGAGAGAAAACAAGAACAATTGCATAGTTCCCAAACAAGAGAAGCAAAGTAGTGCAATGAAAGGAAATATTAAATATCAGAATGGTGAGTCCCCAAAGATATCACTGTAGAGTTTCCTGTATTTCAGGAACTCAGGCTTACCTCATATTCTCCCACAACAATTGAAGCAAATAATTTAAGACCCTTGAAAAAGACTGTGTAAAAGCAACTCAGTTACATTAGAATAAAAAACTACAGATCATGTATCAGTAAAATTTTTTTGTCATATGTAAATTTTTTAAAATGTTTATTTATTTATTTATTTTGAGAGGGGTGAAGGGAGAGGGGCAGAGAGAGAGGGAGATGGAGAATCCCAAGCAGTGTCCATACTGTCAGTGCAGAGCCCAATGCAGGGAGGGCTTAAACTCATAAACTGTGAGATCATGATCTGAGCTGAAATTGAGTTGGATGCTTAACCGACTGAGCCACCCAGTCGCCCCCAAAATCTTTTAAAAAATGTTTATTTATTTTTGAGAGAGACAGAGCACAAGCCAGGGAGACACATTCTGAAGCTGGCTCCAGGCTCTGAGTTGTCAGCACAGAGCCTGACATGGGGCTTAAACCCATGAGCTGTGAGTTCATGACCTGAGCTGAAGTTGGACCCTCATCTGACTGAGCCTCCCAGGTACCCCTACAAAATGTTTTAAGCTTGGTAGATTGTATGGTCTCTGTGGCAGCTACTGAACTCAGCCTTAGAAAATACATACATACATACATAAGTGTAGCTGTGTTCCAATGAAAGTAGCAGTAGGGTTGGATTTAGGATGTAGTTTGTTGACCTCTACTACACATTAAATTTTTTGAAAATTTTTTCTAAATCAAATTTTAAGTGCTATGTTTATGAATGGTTTTTAGGGGACAAAGATTGTGTAGGCATTGTTGAAAATAGTATTGTAAGTATATAAATTATATATATGTTTATATTATTCATATATGAATACATGAAATAAACTGAAGACTTAATATCTCTCTTCCAGGATTTGAATTTCCCTTGCATTTGTTTTTCACTGTGGTATTTTAAACATATTTCCTTGTATTCTTACTTTATTCTCTACCCTTTTTAAAAAATCAACTGATTATTTAAAATCCCCTTGAAGGTAGTGTATTTCTAACTCATCTTTGCATTTAAGTACAAATAATAAAAACTTGGGGCGCCTGGGTGGCTCAGTCAGTTAAGTGTCCGACTTCGACTCAGGTCATGATCTTGTGGTCCGTGAGTTCGAGCCCCGCGTCGGGCTCTGGGCTGATGGCTCAGAGCCTGGAGCCTGCTTCGGATTCTGTGTCTCCCTCTCTCTCTGCTCCTCCCCTGTTCATGCTCTGTCTCTGTCTCAAAAATAAATAAACGTTAAAAAAAAATAACAAAAACTTATTTAAAAAATACAATGTATTATGCCTTTGGCTGCCTCCTAATGGTATGTTAGATGAGGATCACTATTGAAAAATATCTGATTCCAGCCCTGATTCTAACATTACCTCCTATTTTTATGTGAAGATATTACTTCTTCCTGCATGATTACCACCCCATATAAAAGCATCATTAATACCATTCTCTCAATGTATGGGAATGTTGGGAGGTTTAATTACCCAGTGTTTATTCAGCACTTTACAAAAGAAAAATGTTATTATTAACGAGGCTAATCACAAATTTAGCTTTTAATATGGTTAAGTTTCCATTTCTTTGCTTTTGTTTTTAATTACTTAATAAAAAACGTGACCAACTGGCTTTTGTTCTTTAGGAGCTGAATAAGAATACAACTAATGTAATACTATCAAAAATTTTCCTCTTACATTTAAAGGATTAGATTCAGTAACACATGTTGAAGGTTGTGCAGCTTTTTCCCATTTAAAAATAAGTGTTTCCATGCTTCTTGCAATTTGTGGTAGATTTAAAATGTCTTTGCTATTTTGTGTTTCAGTTTATACATGCACATTCTTGGAAAATGTCACTTTCTCCAATACTTTGTTCCGCTTTTCCTAATTTTGGTTCAATCTGTTAAATATCATGAATAAAAATAATAGAAGTCTTTGTAAAGAAAAATGGTATTAATGTTTAGAATTTTCAAATCATAAAAGCCATATTTCACATTGCTTTAACATGATGCTCATTGTATTGCATTACAAAAATACTATTTTGAAAACATCATCCATGGTAAGAAATGGCTATGATTCTGATAAAATATATGAAAATAAAAAATGTATTGTTACAAAAATTGAAAGTAGATTGTGAGAGTGAAATTTTAAGTATTTTTTTTTAATTTTTTTTTTAACGTTTATTTATTTTTGAGACAGAGAGAAACACAGCATGAACGGGGGAGGGGCAGAGAGAGAGGGAGACACAGAATCAGAAGCAGGCTCCAGGCTCTGAGCCATCAGCCCAGAGCCCGATGCGGGGCTCGAACTCGCGAACCGCGAGATCGTGACCTGAGCTGAAGTCGAACGCCCAACCGACTGAGCCACCCAGGCGCCCCGAAATTTTAAGTATTTTTGATAGAGATTTATAAATTTGAGCTTAGGAGTTTAATATTGTATTATGTGTAATTATTGTTTTCCATCAGGCACAATAGATAGTTTTGTATCTAATACACCATTTTTAGGCAGTCTTCAAATTTCAAAGATAACGTGTAAGGATGCCATCATCATTTGTTCATACATTATTTTTTTAAATTTCTAAATGTTTATTTTGAGAGAGAGAGAGAACATGAGTGAGAGGGAGTATGAGCAGGGGAGGGGCAGA
The DNA here is from genome assembly GCF_018350215.1 of Panthera leo. Lineage (NCBI taxonomy): Eukaryota > Metazoa > Chordata > Mammalia > Carnivora > Felidae > Panthera > Panthera leo. Next base: position 25,437,075 of record NC_056692.1, read on the forward strand.
GAGAGAGAGAGAGAGAGAGAGAGAGAGAGAGGGAGGGAGGGAATGAGAGGGAATTCCAAGCAGGCTCTGCAATCATAGCTCAATCAGTGCTATCAGCACACAGCCCAATGCAGGGCTCAAACTCTTGAACAATGAGATCATGACCTGAGCTGAAACCAAGAGTCAGATGCTTAACTGACTGAGCTACCGAGGGACCCCTGTTCATACGTTATTTAAAAAAATGCCAAAGTAGTCAACATCATACTAAGTCTTCACAAAAAGCCTAAGATACCTAGGTCATTCCTCATTTTCTAGATGCTGATAACCTAGTTTTGAGAGGATGGGGACTAGTAATGGGAAGGAATTATTGATTCTTCCATGGAAAGATGTACTTTAAGAGGAATACTTAACTGTACAGACCTAAAAATCTTATTTAATTCCTGTCCTTTGACCAATTCAGTGCTCCTTTTAGTGGTTTATTTGGCTAGGCTTCACCATATTGTTGATTTTTTCCTTATGTTGTAATTGTTGAATCTGAAACACTGTCAGAATGTTTTCCCATGTTTACAACATGTATAATATTATTTGTATATAAAACGATTCTGAAGTAATAGATTTAGAGTCTGATGATCACTTAGCCAAATGATGTGGTTATGTATATTTGGCTAAATCTTTTAACTGCACGACCTCAATTTATTAAGAACAATTTCTTGATATAACTTAAGAAAATTAAAATAAATTTTTGATTAAAAAGTGCTTAATGCTCAGTAGTTTTCCAGTTTTATTATTTTGGAAACTGTCTCTGTTGTCTTAATAAAAGTGGATTAGGATACCAATAATGTTAGTGTGTCATAGAAGAACCTGAAAAATGGAAGTCCACTCAGATTTGTTTCAGAACGGTTTATATTAGTGAAATTAAAACAAAAAACGTATTTAAATATGTATTGGTTTAATTGTTCATGTTATACTTTAAGAAATTTATAAACTAGTAAACAGTAAATCATAATTCTAGTTACACTGCTGAAATTTAATCGTTAAATACAGTGAAATGAAAAGACAACCTGATGTTATTTGAAGTAGTACAATGGCAGAAGGAGTTAAACTTTTATATTTCCATTGAAAATCCTACTGGTCTTTGGGATTGTACTGTATTTAAAGATCATTGTGAACAAAAGAGGGAGAAGGTCTATGTTGGTTATTTGTTGCTGTGTAAGAAATTTTGATAGACTTAATGTCGTAAGACAACAAACACTTATTATTTCATGGTTTCTATGGATTGGCAGTCCAGGCACAACTAAATGGGTCTTTAGTGTAGGGACTTAAAAGGCTGCTGTCAAGATGTCCACAGAATTGGGTTTTTATCTGCAGGCTTGACTGGAAGAGAGTCCATTTCTAAATTTAGTCAGGTTCATTTCTTTTGTAGATTTAGGATTGAGGGCTCTGAAATACTGTTGGCTATGTGCTAGAGGCTGTCTGCAGTTCCTGGACATGGGGACTTCTCCCACATGGCTGCTTAATTACTTAATCAGACCACCAAAGAGAGACTATAGTGATGACCTTTGAGAGGATAGGGACTAGTAATGGTAACTTATTGAAGCATGAGGAACATTTCTGAGATACTGGAAATGTATTTTTCTACCTGTGTAGAGTTACATATGTGTATCTATCTTATGAAAATTCACCAAGACTTCACCTTAAAATTCATCAACTTGTACACTCTTCTTTATGTATGTTTACTTCAGTTATCTTTATCTGAAAATAATTATAAAACATAAAACAACTGCTAGTGACTTACAGATTTTTCAGTGTATTTTTTAGTTTTTCAATGTTTTTCATATTTTTTCATATTTCTTAACTTTTCTACTTTGGAACTAATTATTTGGTCAATATTACTTATCACTAGAAGTGAGTGATAGGTAAATCCTACCACTCTTTAACCATAGATCATTGGATAATAACCTTTTAAAATAGGAGATGTTTCTTTTTAAATTTTTTTCAACATTTATTTATTTTTTAGAGGCAGAGAGAGAGCACAAGTGGGGGAGGAGCAGAGAGAGAATGAGACACAGAATCTGAAGCAGGCTCCAGGCCCTGAACTGTCAGCATAGAGCTCGATGTGGGGCTCAAACTCACAACCTGTGAGATCATGACCTGAGCCGAAGTTGGATGCTTTGACAACTGAGCCACCCAAGCACCCCCCATTTTTTTTAAAATTCCAGTTAGTTAATATACAGCGTAATGCTAGTTTCAGGTATAAAATTTAGTGATTCAACACTTACATATGACACCTGGTGCTCATCACAGGTGTACTCCTTAATCACCAATTTAACCTGTTCCCCTCCCCCCCACCTCTCTTTTTGATTGCAGTGGAATTTCATTTCAGTTTGTTGGTAGTGGACAGCCATACATTATTTGGTAAATTTATTAGGAATCTTGTAATCATCGATGATGTTAAGAATGCTACTTCATAGAATATCATATGCAGTGGTATTGGCCCTTAATATTACTCTGGTGTTAACTTTTGGGGCCAAGGTACTAACAGTCTATATGATGATAGAAAATAGAAGGTGGGCTAAAACATGTTTTTTCAACTTTCTGTTTAGAACCCTGACCATAGCTAGTTCTAAGCCATTTTCCTTTTCCTTCCCAATATTCCACATACTTTGTGGAATAGGGATTCTGTCTCACCTCTTATGGTGGGATATAGTTCTTTCTCCACTTTTCTGTTTTCTTATTGATGTATAGGGTACTTTCCCCTTCTCTCTTTCTTTCTTCCTACTCTGGTGTCCAATTTCTAGGGTCTGTCTTTTATATTCTTAGATTCTGCCATTGTATTGAAAATTAATTCCTCCATATCTACAGCCTGGCTTTCTTTCAAAAGACAGAATTTCCTAATAATACTCCCTTAATTTGATCTTTGTATTCTCTTAGCTTTATTAATTTTTATGTGCCTTTTTGATTGTTGTTTTATGTAGTATTTGTTGTTTAAAAAATTGGCCTAAAATATGTAATTCCTCTTTCCCTAGTGTCTATGTCACTGTTCAGTGAAGAGGAAATCTCATTTCCATACTCCAGACAAGATGTGCTCTCTTGCTCTTCTCCCTACACTCTTAATCACACTGCCATTATATACCCTGTGACCATAATGACAGATTGTGCCTGTTTACAGGTTTATATTAGTCCTCAGAAGACACCAGTACACCCAGGTTATTTCTAATTCTTACTCTCTAATCCTCATAAGACTTTGTGGGCAGTGAGGCATATCCTTTCATTCCCTGCACTTACTCTTTTAACCTGCTGTGTTTTTCTTTATTCATACTATTCACCAATATTCACCAACGATCAAATCATTTGGTTTATTTCACTTATTTATGTATTTATGTTTGTCTTCATCTACTAGAATATACTCAATAAGGGAAAGATCTTTGGCCTTTTTGTTCAGAATATCCAGCACAGAAATTAGTAATTAAATTTATCAAATGAATAGATTAATGAAAATATAAAAGGCAATAATTCTCTTTCATCATTTTGAAAATAAAACCTAATTTTGACACTGTATTTTGTTCATTGTTTACTTCCATATTGCTTTATAATGTTATTGCTCTTTAACCATTTTAAATATGTGATATATGAGGTGTTAGGATATACTGCCATCACCTATAATCCTCTTTTCTCTGAATATAGTTCTTTTTTTTATTCTTTTTTTCCCCTTTTTTAAGGTGCTATGGTACATCTCTATATGGATACAGTTTTATACTACAGCTACCCATAGGTTGCTTGTCCTTAAGTCAGATACATCCTCTAGTCTAAGGGGAGGGCTTTTGTAGCAAACAGCATGGCCTTTTAAGACTGCTGACTAGTCATGGAATGGTTAGTAGGACATTTCTCTGTAAGTCGATTATGGCTGGTAGATCTTTAATTGACCTGGCAGATTCATGAGATTTCAAAGAAAGAAGCAAGTACTTCAAGCTAGGAGGATGTTATTGTGCTTATTCTGAAGAATGTGTTAGATTTAGGTGTGTGGAGTTGGGGATGGAATAGAACCAGGTAGACAGAGACCATGAGTTAAAAAAAAAAAAAGGCACTAATGGTACATGGGCTAGGTGACTCGGTTGAGCATCTGACTCTTGATTTTGGCTCAGGTCATGATCCCCAGGTCATGGGATCAAGCTTCGCGTCCAGCTCTGCACTGAGCATGGAGCCTGCTTAAAATTCTACCCCGCATCCTCCCCGCCTCTCTCTTCCTCTGCCCCTCTCCTCACACACTTTCTCTAGAAAAATAAAATAAAGGAGAGAGTGTCAATTAAATATTTAAAAAATTGAGTCTATATCATGGAGGGCTTTATCTGCTTAGATGAAAGGTTGAACAAATTGTTGAATAAATTCTGTGAGAGTGAGTGCCTTTGAAAGTTTCTGAAACAGAAATAAATGATCGGAGATGTTGTTTAAGTTTACTATGGCAAAGTAGATAGAGTTTTAAGTTTGTAACTTTTGAGTGTGATATAATGAAACAGATCACAAATCCTTACACTGATAGTCCTTAATTGTGGGCACTGCTCATTACACTCTGTTTCTGAACGTCTTCTTTTTCCTTCATTCACTCTGATTACTCTCAAAAATATTTATTGATGGTATACTATGTTCTAGGCACATGATGAGGGCATGAAAAATGAATATGTCATTAGTGGCTTGAACATGATCACAGTATATTGGAGACTTGAAAATAAATAATTTTGATAAAGCATAATAATATTGTAATATTTTTGAAATGTGATTATTCCCCAAGGTTCCATCTTCTGTTCTATTCTCTAGATCACGTTTCCTTTTCTACTTAATTATTACCTTTTTCTATCAATATGGTTGAACATATACACATAGATGCTCCCACTAACTGTCTTGTTTAATAATATTACTGTGTTTCTCAGACTGGATAATGGCATGTATCTGTCATTATTGTATCAAGCAGAGTATTTTCACTGCTCTAAAAATTCTATGTGCTCTGCCTATTCATCCTTCACTCTTTCCCTGACTTCTGGCAAGCTCTGATCTTCTTTTATTATCTCCATATATTTGCCTTTCCCAGAATGTCATATAATTGGAACTTCATTTTAAGGCCAAATAATATTATATCATATGTGTATACCACAGTTTGTTCATGCTTTCATCAGTTAAAGGGATGAATGGGTTGTTTCCAATTTGATTGTTATGAATAATGCTGATATGAATGTTCATGTATTTCTATAGACATATGCTTTCATTTCTCATGAGAATATATCACCTAGGAGTGAAATTACTGGGTCACATGATAATTTTAAAAAAAATTTTTAACGTTTATTTATTTTTGAGACAGAGACAGAGCATGAATGGGGGAGGGTCAGAGAGAGAGGGAGACACAAAATCTGAAGCAGGTTCCAGGCTCTGAGCTGTCAGCACAGAGCCCAACGCAGGGCTTGAACTCACAGACCATGAGATCATGATCTGAGCCGAAGTCGGACGCTCAATCGACTGAGCCACCCAGGCGCCCCATATGTCTAGAGCCATCAAACTGTTTTCCATGGAGACTGCACCAGTTTACATTCCTACCAGCAACAGACCAGGGTTCCACTTTCTCTACATCCTTGCTGATGCTTGCTCTTTTTCAGTTGTTTTATTATGACCAACCTAGTGGGTGTGAAGTGGTATCTCATTGTGGTTTTGATTTGCATTTCCTTAATGACTAATGATGTTAAGCATTTTTTCATGTTTGATGGCCATATCTCTGTCTTCTTTGGAGAAATGTCTAATCATATCCTTTGCCCTTTTGTAAATGGGGTTGTTTGTCTTTTTGTTGTTGAATAGTAAGAATTCAACATATTCTGGGTACTAGACCCTTACCTGATCTCTGATATGCAAATATTGTCTCATTTTTTTTAGGTTGTCTTTTCACTTTCTTGATAATACCCCGTTTTTAAAAGAATGTTTATTTTTGAGAGATACAGAGCATGTGTGCAAGCAAGGAAGGGGCAGAGAGAAAGAGAGAATCTCAGGCAGGCTCCACACTGTCAGCACAGGGCCCACTGTGGGGCTAAAACTCACAAACTGTGAGATTATGATCTGAACTGAAATAAAGAGATGCTCAACCGACTGAGCCATCCAGGCACCGTTTTATAATGCCTTTTTATGCACAAAAGTTTTGTGCACAAAATATTGATGTAATCCAATTTATCTATTTTTTCTTTTGTTGCTTGTGCTTTTGGTCTTGTATCTAAGAATATTGCCAAATCCAAGGTCATGAAGATTTATCTCTCTTTTTTCCTTCTAAGAATTTAGAGTTTTAGCTCTTATATTTAGGTCTTTAATTTATTTTTAGTTAATTTTTATATATGATGTAAGATAGAAGTCCAACTTTATTCTTTTGCACATGGACTTTCAGTTTACCCAGCACCATTTTTGAAGATACTCTTTTCCTCCTCATTGAATAGATTTGGCATCTCTCTCAAAAACTAATTGATCATGGAGGTATGTGTTTGTTTCTGGAATCCTAATTCTGTTCCATTGGTTTATCTCTCTAATATTATTTCACTATTTCAGTGTTTTGATTAAAATCACTTTGTTGTAAATTTTGCAATTGGGAAATGTGAATTTGCCAAGTTTGTTCTTTTTCATTATTGTTAGGCTGTTTGGGGCCTCTTGCATTTCTACTTGCTTTTTTAGGTTTGCTTTTCATTTCTGCAAAAAAAAAAAAAATACATCTTTGGAATTTTGATAGAGATTGCATTGCTGTTGTTAATGGAACTGCTTTCTTAATTTCTCTTTTGGATTGATAACTGCTGGTTTATATGTTTGATATTATACTCTGCAGCTTTCATGAATTTATCAGTTCTAGTATTATTTCTTTTGGATCCTTTGGGATTTTGTATGTATTGGATCATGTTGTCTGTGAATAGAGCAAGTTAATAAAACTTCTTTTCCAATTTAGAAGCTTTTAATTTCTTTTTCTTGCCCAGCTGCTTTTGCTAGATCTTTCAATATAATGTTGAATAGCAGTGTTAAAAGTGGGCATCCTTTTCTTTTTCCTGATTTTAGGGGGAAAACATTTAGTCTTTTGCCATTGAATATGTTAGCTCTGGGTGTTTCATAAATGCCCTTTATGATATTTAGAAAATTTCTTTTATTCCTAGTTTCTTATGTGTTTTTATCATTTAAGGATGTTGACTTTTGGGAAGTGCTTTTTCTGTATCATTTGAGATGATCACGTGTTCCTCCCCAACTCCCCTGCCCCCTGCATTCCGTTAATGTGGTGTTGATTGTTAAAGAGTTTATTGTTTAATCCCACATACTTGTGGCTCAGTGATTGTTTAAGAGGTGTTTAATTCAACATATTTGTGAATTTCCAGTTTTCCTTCTGGTTTTGATTAGCAATTTCATTCCATTTTGGTTAGAAAGCTTGTTTTCATTGTTTTTAAATTTATTGAGACTTGTTATGTGGCTAACATATGGTGTACCCTATAGAATGTTCCATGTGCACTTCAGAAGAATATGTATTCTTTTGTTGGGTGGAGTCTTCTGTAAATTGGCTAACTTTAGTTGATTTATAGTGTTGCTTATAAGCTGTGTTAATTTTTCTTCATTCTTTTTTAATTTTCCTCTGATGTATAATTTCAGTTGTCTTATTTTCAAGTCTGCACATTCTATCTTCTGCCTATTCTGATATTCAGATATGCTTTTGAAACCTTTAGTGTGTTTTCCACTTTATTTTATTTTATTTTTTGAACATTAAAGTCACTTTTTAATGTTTGAAATATGTGAATCATCATTATTAAAGCCCCTCAAGCATGCAATATCACATGTATTAGAGCTGAGCATTCTTGGATGTAATTTCCCTATCAATAGAGATCTTTGAAACCAAAGAGAAATAAGCAGGTGCCTGTGTGGCACAAATACACTCCCCTCCCCACATTACTACCTGAATTTTGTCCCAGTGGAACCCAGAACTGCTGGGGAGAATGTTTAAAAACAGATTTAAACTTAATATAAATTGTACTTGAATAACCAGGAGGAGAACAAAACTGTGAAGTCAGGACTCTGATGAGTTGTAAAATCAGGAAATCAACACAATGTTGAAGAAGATGATGGCAGGAGATAGAAGAGCTAGCCCCTTTAAACTCACAGAAGTCACAGACCAGCACAAGCCGCTTTCCACATAGCATTCTTCGTCTCTAATGGCATCATTCTTCCATGCTGTCTCCATCATCCTTGTAGTCATTGAACTCGTTCTTTGCCCTCCCTAGAGCACTTCAGCACTCAGTACCTTCCATTCCATTTGAATCATGACCATGTGATTTGGTCACAACAGCTTCCCTTCCCAGGTTGCACTCTCTGGTCAGCTAGTTTAATGGTGTCCTCCTCACTACCTTGGACTCTGTTCTTTTCGTAAGTTCCAGCTGGACTTGTTTCTGCTATTTGAATTCCTGACTGTGAGAAATTGCAGCCCAGCATGACAGTAGTAAGGAGTTCAGGCTCTGGAATCCAATGGAACTGGATTTGAAACCACTTGCTAGCTGTATGATCTTAGCAAGTTATTCAATTTCTCCAAGTCTCAGCTTCTTTTTCTGAAAAATGGAGATCATAATAGCACTTCGATCACAGGATTACTGTTAAGTATAAATGATACCAACCATGTGAAGTGTCTGGCTCAGAATAGGCATTTGATAAGTGTTAGCCATCACGAAAGCCATTTTCTTTTTCTTTTTTTTTCTTTCTTTCTTTTTTTCTCTCTTGTTCTTTCTTTCTTTCTTTTTCTTTCTTTCTCAAGTTTATTGTGTTTTCCATTTTAATTATTGTACTTTTTAGTTCCATTATTTCTATGTGATTCCTTTTTTCATAATTTCTAGATCTTTATTGATATTCTCAATTTGTTCATCTTTCTCTCTTGTAGTTTCTTTTAGCTCTATGAGCATAATATTTAAATCAATTGATTTAAATTCTTTGTATGGTGAGAAGTACAATGTTTTGGTTTCCTTTGATAGTTTCTTTCAATTAATTTCCTTAAAAAATTTTTTTTAATGTTTATTTTTGAGAGACGTTTTATTTATTTTAGAGCATGAGCTGGGGAGGGGCATAGAGAGAGGGAGACACAGAATCCGAAGCAGGCTCCAGACTCTGAGCTGTCAGCACAGAGCCTGACATGGGGCTCGAACTCACTAACCGTGATATCATGACCTGAGCCAAGATTGGACACTTAACCAATTGAGCCACCCAGGTGCCTTTCTTTCTTTTTCTTTCATTTTCTTTTTTAATGTTTATTTATTTTTGAGAGAGGGAGAGAGAGAGAGAGACAGAGTGCAAGTGGGGGAGGGGTAGAGAGAGAGGGAGACACAGAATCAGAAGCAGACTCCAGGTTCTGACCTATTAGCACAGAGCTGAAGCGAGGCTTGAACTCATGGGCTGCGAGATCATGACCTGAGCCAAAGTCAGAGGCTTAACCGACTGAGCCACCCAAGTGCCCCCCCCCTCTCAATTTATTTTCTATGAATAGGCCATACTTTCCTGTTTTTTTTTTTTTTTTTTTTTTTTTATGCCTTGCATTTTTTGTTGATCAGTGGACATTTGAATATTGCAATACGGCAACTCTGAACATCAGGTTGTCCTCCTCCCCAGAGTATGCTGGTTTTGCCTGCATCTACCCATTGTTTAATGGCTTTTCCAAACTTTTTGTATGTTTATCGTCTTATGTGATTACTGAAATCTCTATTATCTTGGCAGTCAGTCAGTGACCTGACAGAGGTTTGCTTAAATGGCAGACCCCAAAATGAAAAAATAAATACTCTAACTTTTGCAAATTGGTACTGAGCTGGAATAGTCCTTGAGTGTGTAGTTATGCCATCTATTATTCTGCCTTAGCCCTCACGTCCAGCCTGTGCAGAGTCAAAGGCCCAGACAGAGATGCAAGTCTAGTGTCCTTGTGGTTCTTTTCTGAGCATACATCTGGCTCTGGGCATGTGTATTATATACTGAATTACCCAGTATATCATTCAGTTTACACACCCATACCCACACACATGATTTTGCTTTTTGTAAAAAAAATCATTTTATTTTAATTTTGTTATAATTAACAACAGTTTTATGTTAGTTTCAGGTATACAGTATAGTGATTCAACATGATTTTCATTTAAAGGAATTATGTGATTGTAGGGGATGGCAGTTAAGAAATAGGGTAGGCTGGCAGGCTGGAAATTATCACGTAGGGATTGATGCTACAATCTTGAGGCAGTTTCTTCAATGATATGTATTTCCATAAATTGAATTTCTATGTTCAGTGATTTTTATCTGTTGTTTTCCATTTCATCCCTTTTATTCATTTCTTCTTTATTCTGGAAATGTTTCTGAGGTTATCCTATACTTCACAGATTCAATTTTCTGAACAAATTTGGACATCATTAAAATTAAATACTTCTGCTTTTCAAAAACACCATCAATAGAATAAGAATACAAAACAGTGACAAAACACTTGGAAAATACACATCTGATAAAGGACAGAGATCTCTTAAAACCCAACAATAAGAAAATGAACAACCTGATTAAAAATTGGGCAAAAGACCTCAAACACAATATATAGATGTCAAATGGGCATGTGGAAATATGCTCCGTATCTTATGTCATCAGGGGAAGCCAATTTAAAACAACAATGAGATGTCACTATATACCTGTTACAATGGCCCAAATCCAGAAAGCTGACAGCATCAAATGCTGGTAAGGTTGTGGAGCAACAGGAACTCTCATTTATTTCTGGGAGGAATGCAAAATGGTAAAACCACTTTGTTGGTTTGGCAGTTTCATACAAAGCTAAACTCATACCATTACAATCCATGAATTGCCTTGCTTGGTATTTACCCAAAGGGGTTGGAAATTTAAATTTTCACAAAAAAGTGCACATAGGTGTTTATATTTGCTTTATTTATAGTTGCTAGAACATGAAACAATCACGATATCCTTCAGTAGATGAATGGAGAAATAAACTGTTGACATCCAGGTAATGGAATGTTAATCAGGACTAAAATTAACTATTAAGCCATAAAATTAAATGGGGGAAAGTTAAATGCATATTACTAAGTGAAAGAAGCCAGTCTGAAAAGGCTACATCCTATATGATTTCAACTCTACTCTCTGGAAAAGGCAAAACTATGGAGACAGTGAAAAGATTAGTGTTTGTCAGGGGTTGGGGGTGAAGGAGGGACGAATAGGCAGAGCATATAGGAATTTTAGGGTAGTGAGTCTATTCCTTATGATACTATAATGTTGGATATATGCCATTATAAATTTGTCCAAACCCATAAAATGTACAACACCAAGAATGAACCCTAATGTAAGCTGTGGACTTTGGGTGATTATATGTCATTGTAGATTCATCGATTGTAGCAAACATTCCATTCTGATGGGGGATGTTGTTAAAGGTAGTCTATGCATGAATGGTGGAAGGGGTATATGGAAAATCTCTGTACGTTTTCAATTTTGCTGTGAAGCAAAAATTGCTCTAAAAATAAAAAAATTACATTAAATATATTAAAATATTTTTAATGTGGTGAAAAGTATTACATAGAAAGTAAGAAATACTGAAGTAGGCAAGATATTTATATGGAAATGTTTAGTGTTTTCTTGGTGTTTATCTATAATATTTATAGATGGTATTTATAGGTGGTATTTATAATACTTTCAATATTTTTCCTTTTGAGAAATCTAATGTAACTACTTGGTTTTATAGTTCCTTATTGCTTAATTTAACCATTGCATTTTCAATAATGGAGGCTTTTAAAAAAATTTGCTCTTTAAGTAGTTCTAGTCAATGCTCTTCACTGAAATAGATGAAATATGTAAATATCATACCATTGGCTACGGAAGGACTTTTCCAAAACTCTCTAATAGAAGCTTAATAATTTCCCTTATGGGTATAGGTCACTGGTACAGTAGGTGACACATTATTCTGATACAAAAATTTTCAACTTATGTTCTTGGTTGCTTACTATAAAACAGGCTACTTAGGTAAAGAAAAGGTCAGTTAAGGACAATTTGTATTCGTGCCTATTTTTTAAAATTTTTAAAATGTTTTATTTACTCTTGAGAGAGAGAGAGACAGAGCATGAGTGAGAGAGGAGCAGAGCAAGAGAGGCACACAGAATCTAAAGCAGGCTCCGGGCTCTGAGCTGTCAGCACAGAACCTGATGTGGGGCTCGAACTCACAAGCTGTGAGACCATGACCTGAGCCGAAGTCGGATGCTTAACCTACTGAGCCACTCAAGCGCCCCTGTATTCATGTCTATTTTATATTTATTATAAAAAGTGTAACATAACTTTATACTATGCATGTTGCTGTCTGTGTATTGGTAAGACAGAGGTGCTGGGTTCACAAGTTAGAGTTCCTGAACCAACCATTTAATAATAAAAACTGTATCATTCCTGCTTTTTCTTCTAACCTCTGGTGTTTGCTTGCAATATATTCAGTTACGTTCTACATTTGGCTCTCAACATATCTATGTGGAACTTTTTTCCTTAAAGAATTAATTAGGTTTATTGTAAAGTTAAGTCACAGCTTTATGTTTAAATGTCAGACACAAACATATGAAAATGTTACCCCATTCAAATTCTAGAAATCTAACGAAAACTCATTCTGTAAACAACTTTCTTGTGGCACTGTTTGGTGTATACTAGAGTGCAGAGTCAAAACTTGTTTCATATCTTCATTTGAGTTTAACACATATCCTTTCTGTTATGGGGCATGCACACTGCTGCTGTTATGGAAAGCTTTCTCATCAGCCTACCCATGAGAAAAATTAAGATTGTCTTGCTGTGTCCCAGGGAAATAGTCAAGGCTTTTAAAAAGAGAAAAAATAGAGAACAAAAGGATATGTCAGGCGTGTACACAACTGTGTTATTGGCAGATAGCATGACTGACTCCTTTATGAATGTGTGACTTTCTGAAAACTCTTGTTTTAAAAGAATTATCTTTTTTCTGTTAGGCATTGAATAAGAGGTCCCCCCCCCCTCCCCGCCCCATATAAGTAGATTTTTCAATTCTACCAAGTCTTGTTTGGTTAACTCTAAACTGAGCCTTCATAGTATTTGTTTTGTCTGTTTCTATTGAAGATTTTCTGCAGGAAGAATCTCAGTTGTGACATAGTATGGATGCCAGTGAAATGATCAGAATTCAAGTTTCTAGTGTACTGTGGCTATACTGAGCTGCTAATTGAAGGTGACAAGCTGTTTTTTTCTTCCCAGTTGGTCTGGCAAAATTTTAGATTTCATTCATTATTAACTCATTGCTTCTCAGCAGAGGACTGGATTAATTAGTTGGGAACATTCAGAAAAGAATTTTTGCCTTGTGTCAATTTAGAGATTGAAGTTCAGGTTTTACTAGTTTCCCCCCCACCCCAGTTTTGCCACTTGTATACAGTTGTGTATCAAGACACAGCAACATTTCCATTATCCCCAGAATTTTCTCATGGCACTTTACCTCCCTCTTGCTTTGTCCCCTGGCAACAACTGATCTACTTCCAGTAATTATAGTTTTACCTTTGAAGCTTTTCATTGAAAAGGGACTCATGCAGTGTGTGGACTTTTGTATCTGACCTTTTCTTTCTCACTTCCTAATGGTTTTAAGATTCATTTTGTATGGATAATTCATTTTTCAAAATTGCTGAGTAATATTGCATTACCTCAATATATCATAGTATATTTATCCATTCACTTATTGACTTACATTTAAGTGTTTTGTTATTATGAGTAACAAATTACCTAGATGTGACACGCAGTAAGGGTATGTTCACTGTATAAAAAGCAGCTAAACTATTTTTCAAAGTGAGTATTTTGCATTCCTAACAGCAGTGTATGACAGTTTTAATTACTTTGCATTCTTATATTGCCAGTCTTAAATTTTAGCCATTCTAATGAGTATAGTGGTATCCCTTAGTGGTTTAGTGGTTTTAATTTGTATTTCCATGATGTTCAGCATCTTTTCAAGTGTTTAGTTGCCCTCTCTGTATTTCCTTGGTAAAGTGTCAAATATTATGGCCATTAAAAAATGTGTTGTATGTATCATTATTGTTGAATGATAAGAGTTCTTTTTATGCTCTGGGTACAAACCCTTAGTCAGATATATCTTTTGAAAATATTTTCTCACGATACGGGGCTTGCTTGTTCATTTTTAAATATCAATTACAAATTTTTTTTAAATTTTATTTTTTATTTTTTAAAATTTACATCCAAATTAGCATATAGTGCAACAATGATTTCAGGAATAAATTCCTTAGTGCCCGTTACCCATTTAGCCCATCCCCCCTCCCACAACCCCTCCAGTAACCCTCGGTTTGTTCTCCATATTTAAGAGTCTCTTGTGTTTTGTCCCCCTCCCTGTTTTTATATTATTTTTGTTTCCCTTCCCTTATGTTCATCTGTTTTGTCTCTTAAAGTCCTCATATGAGTGAAGTCATATGATACTTGTCTTCCTCTGACTGACTAATTTCACTTAGCATAATATCCTCCAGTTCCATCCACATAGTCGCAAATGGCAAGATTTCATTCTTTTTGATTGCCGAGTAATACTCCATTGTATATATATACCATATCTTCTTTATCCGTTCATCCATTGATGGACATTTGGGCTTTTTCCATACTTTGGCTATTGTTGATAGTGCTGCTATAAACATGGGGGTGCATGTGTCCCTTCGAAACAGCACACCTGTATCCTGTGGATCAATGCGTAGTAGTGCAATTACTGGGTCGTAGGGTAGTTAGTTCTATTTTTAGTTTTTTGAGGAACCTCCATACTGGTTTCCAGATTGGCTGCACCAGCTTGCATTCCCCAAAAAATAAAATTTGTTTTGATAATTTTGTGTTGTCAGTTATGTCTGTGTTCATACTTTCTTTTTCTTATTTAAGAAATAGATTTATCTAGGGGCACCTAGATGGCTCAGGTGGTGAAGTGTCCGAGTCTTGATTTTGGCTTAGGTTATGATCTCATGATCTTGAGTTTGAGCTCCACATCAGGCTCTGTGCTGAATCCTAGCACAGAGCCTGCTTGGGATTTTCTCTGTCCCTCTCTCTCTACCCGTCCCTCTGCATATAAATCAATCAATCAATGAATCAATCAATCTTAAAAAAATATATTTTATCTATATTTTGTTCTAGAAACTATTTGGTTCTTATATTCTTAGGCTGTGATCTATTTTGAGTTATTTTTTATACATAAGTTAGGGAAAAATTTAATTCCTTCCATGCAAGTAACTAATTTTTAAATGCAACATTTGTTTAAAAATTATTCTTTCATCACTTAATTATATGGCACCTTTGATGAAAATCATTAGGTCATACATGTGCGTTTATTTATGGACGCTCTATTCTGCTTCCTTGACCTATATGTCTGGGCTCAGACCAGTATCATAATACCATTTTTTTTCTTAAATTGAGATACACTTGTCATATGACATTATATTAGTTTCAGGTATATGATGTAATGATTTGATATTTGTGTATACTGCAAAATGATCACCACAGTAAGTATAGTTAATATTTGTCACCACACAGTTACCATATTTTACTTTTGATGAGAACTTTTAAGACCTACTCTCTTAGCAACTTTTAAATATATAATACAGTATTGTTAACTATAGTCACCATGCTCTACATTGTATCCGCAGGACTTATTAATCTTCTAACTGGGTGTTTTTTCCTTTTGTCCATCTTCTCCCATTTTGCCTACCCCCTACCTCTGGCAAGTATAGTCTGTTCTCTGAATTGATGAGTTCATCTTTTTTGTTTTGTTTTTTTTTTTAATTCCGCATATATGTGAGATCATACAATATTTGTCATTGACTTATTTCACTCAGCATAATGCCCTCAAGGTGTATCCATGTCACAAATGGCAAGATTTCCTTTTTTTAAAAATGCCTGAATAATGCTCTATTGTGTATGTATATCTGTATCTACCACATTTTCTCTATCCTTTTATCCATTGATGGACCCAGGTTGCTTCCATGTCTTGGCTGTTGTAAATAGTGCTGCAATGAACATACCAGTGCATGATGTATCTTTTATTATTATTATTATTATTATTATTATTATTATTTTAAGTTTTATGTTTATTTATTTTGAGGGCGATAGCAGGTGGGGGAGGGGTAGAAAGAGGGAGACGGAATCCCAAGCAGGCTCCGTGCTCCAGTGCAGAACTCTGTCCGGGGATTGAACCCACCCACGAACAGCGAGATCATGACCTGAGCCAAAGTCAGAGTTGGATGCTTAACCCATTAAGCCACCATGTGCCCCTTGAGTGAGCCTTTTTTTTTTTTTTTTTTTTTTTAATAAATACCCAGAGGTGGAATTGCTGAATCACATGATATTTTTACTTAAAAAAATTGTTTTTAACTTAAATTCCAGTTAACATACAGCATAATATTAGTTTCAGATATAGAATTTAGTGATTCAACACTTCCATACAACACCTGGTGCTCATCACAAGTGCAACCCTTAATCCCCTTTACCTATTTCACATACCCCCATTCACTTCCCCTCTGGTAACCATCAGCTTGTTTTCTATAGTTAAGAGTCTGTTTCTTGGTTTTAATTTTTTGAGGGACCTCCATACTATTTTCCATAGTGAGTGCTGCAATTTACATGTCCCACCATCAATGCACAAGAGTTCCCTTTTCTTTGCACCCTTGCTAACTCATATTTCTTATCTTTTTGATAATAGCCATTCTAACAGATGTGAGGTGACATCTCCTATTATCTTAATTATTATAGATTAATAATGTTTCATACATATAAAGTCACTAATCATGTTTTGCAAATTTTCATAAATATTTAGAAATTAACTTGTTAAATGAGAGTGGTCAGAGCAGACAGGTTTGCCTTGTTCTTGATATTTTGGTGAAAGTTTTTTTTTGTTTGTTTTGTTTTGTTTTTAAGTCTGTGTAGATGTCCTTCAGCAATTTGAAGTTGTCTTATATGCAACAACCTTTCATTCCTGGGATAAACCTCGTCTCATTTTGTATCGCTGGATTTGATTTGTTAATATTTTGTTGGAGAATTTTTATGTATAGTCATGAGATACATAGATACAGAAATGTATCTGTAGTTTCTTCCAAAGTATTTGTTTAGTTTTGCAATCAGGTGTTACTTGCTTCATAAAATAAGTTGAGAAGTTACTCCTCTTCTACCTTCTGAAAGTGTTTATGTAGGATATCTAAACATTTTTGTTTAAATGATTAATAGGATTTACAAATGAGCCATTTTTACAAGGATTTCACTGTGAGAAGTTTTAAATTATCAGTTCAGTTTCTTTTATAGATACTGGAATAGTCAAATTATTTGTTTCTTTGTAGATTGGTTTCAGAAAACTAGGTTTCATGTTTTCTTTTGCTTACTCCCGTTTCAATTCATTGATTTCATATTGTATTTTATTATTAATTCCCTCATTGCACTTTTATTGGATTTAACTTGTTCTTCTTTTCCTACCTTGTTAAGGTGGAAACATGAATCTCTTTATCTGTTCTAGAGTCAAGAACCCAGTCTCTTAATTACTATACCTTTCCAAAATAATCTGATCATGTGGAATGTATATTTATATACATTTTGGAGTGAGGTCTCATTCTGGTAGATTTTTTATTAGTGTTGAACTGTTTCAGTTTAGAAAGTCTGTCAGCCTATGGTATATACTTCAGTTTATTTTGATTTGTTTTGTTTTGTTTCTTTTTGTGTAAATATGTCAAAATTTTTACTTAGATTTATTCCAAGGTATTCAATATATTCATATATCCAATATATATGGATTTAAAATTTCACTTTATAATGGTTTGTCCTTAATTTATAAAAATATGGGTGGTATTGTACCTAGTGACCGGGTAAATTGATATGTCAATTAATTAGCAATCCATATTACCAATTAATTCATGTATTAATCCATATAGTAATGGTTCTTCTTTATTGTGGGGTTGTCTTTATGTATATTTTGACATACAGATTTGTCTTACTGGGTTTTATACATACACAGGCAAATTCTTGGCAAATAATGACAGCTTTTTTTCTTCCTTACAGTAATTTCTTTTCTTGCCTTATGCACAGGACTTTCCATACTGTCTTGAGTAGATGTGGTAATAATGAGTATTCTTGTCTAGTTCCTGATTTTAGGGTGAAGGTTTTCAATGTTTTACCATTATATACAATTGATAATTTTTCTTAGTTTTAAGGTTACTATACATTATCAGATTAATGAAATATTTCTTATGAACAAGTTTTTAATTTTATCAAATACTTTTATGTATTTATTGAGATAATCTTATAGTTTTCTTTTGTATAGTGACAATTTGGTGAATGAGTTTTATTTTCTTTTTTTCCCTTAATTTTGCATTAATGAAATGAATTGATTGGGATATATTATATTATGAACTATTTTAATAGTTCAAGTAAATTTCCTTCTATTATGTTAATTAGGGGTTTTAAGATTATGTTAATAGGAAAATATAGAGTTTACTGGCTCCCCCCACATTTTTAAAAATATGGCTTTTGTCTTTTTTTCTTTGTCTTTCTTTCTTTCTTTCTTTCTTTCTTTCTTTCTTTCTTCTTTCTTTCTTTCTTTCTTTCTTTCTTTCTTTCTTTCTTTCTTTCTTTCTTTTAGCACAAGTCCACCTTACTGTTGTGTAGATCTATATTCACTTCGTACTGGTGAGATGGTCAAGTCTATTCAGTTTAAAACACCTATCTATGATCTCCACTGCAACAAGCGGTAAGCACTTTTTCATGTATTTCTTCTTTTTAAAAAATATTTTTTAATGTTTATTTATTTTTGAGAGAGAGAGACAGACAGACAGACTGAGCAGGGGAAGGGAGAGAGAGACACACACACAGAATCCGAAGCAGGCTTCAGGCTTAGAGCTGTCAGCACAGAGCCCCATGTGGGGCTCAAACCCATGAACCTCGAGATCATGACCTGAGCCGAAGTGGGATGCTTAACCAGCTGACTGAGCCACTTTGGTGCCCCTTTCATGTGTTTCTTATACAAAGTAATGCACCTCCTGGGCATGTAGAGCTCTACTGGTATCATTGACTATCTTTGATTTATTTATTTTTTTTAAAGTTACAAAATACCTTCCCTGAATTTTGCCAAGTGGAGTAACTGTTAAGATTTCTGAATGAATGTTTTCAAACTTCCAGTCTTGATCCATTAGTGAATTAAGTTTAGCGAGTCATAATCAGTATTTTAAAACTGAAATGGAAAAGAACAAAAAGTAAGCAAATGTACAAAGATTAAGCATTGCTTTGGGGAACTTTTTTACATGTATAACATAGCTTTTTAATATATAGAATGTATGAACTTCTGTGGGTTTACTGGTTTATAATGTGAAATATAACTTTCCTGTTAGCATTCATCAAAACAAAACATATATCTGAACAATAAAAGTGGCTTTTAAATATTGTTATTTATTTATATTTAACAGTAGAACTAAAGCATGGATTAGATACATTTTCCTTCTTTCAAATCTATTTTGTTAAAATCTCTAAGAAAACACTCAGATCTGGGTTGAACCTGACCTAATGATAATGAAGATTTAACTTACAGCCATTGAATATTAGGGGAGAAAGGGACCTTAAGAATCTTCTATTACTCAGCACTTCATTTTACGTTTGAGAAAATTGCAGCCCTGCATTGGAAAATGTCTTGATCAAGGTCATGGATGCAAACCGTAAATCTGAACATCTCATCAAAAAGCAAACACATGGAACATGGAAAACACAATATTTTGTGCTGTGTCAATATAAAATAAATTTTGTAATAAAAGACTCTTGGGTTAGATTTTAAAGAGATTCAAAAAGTGACTCAGAAAGGCTGAATATAAAAAGAAGCTAAAGACAGACCTGACAAATGCAAACTAAAAGGATATGTGGGCTTTGATACTAATGAAAAAAGTGTTTGAATTCAAGTATAAAAACATGAACTAGGACAAAGAAAAGCTGTTCAGTGATAGTGTGCAGTTCATAGTGAAGATCTAATTATTATGCATATTTATACTTTAAATAATCTCAAACTCAAAATTATAGGAAACAGAAATATTATTGTTGGGATCATGTAATTATCCAATGACACAGCAAATTATTCAAAATCAACATTATTGAATGGCTGGATCCAATGGATAATATATTTAACCTGGGAAAATGTAATGAAAGCCCTTTTTCAAGTGTCCTTGTGCTGTCTCACACAACAGATTACATACCTACTTAGCCAAACAGCAACTTGCACACACTTGGAAAGGGAGATTAAGTACAAATAAGATTTGTAGAGCACAATTTACTTGTAGTACTACAAATACGCAAATACACTAGAAAACAGAGGAACAAAGTGCAGTTAAATTTTTAAAAAAGTATTTCTTGCAAAATATTTTAAAACTGTTACAGAGACAGGGTGCCTGGGTGGCTTAGTTCGTCAAGCTTCCGACTTTGGCTCAGGTCATGATCTCATGGTTCATGAGTTCAAGCCCTGCGTTGGTCTCTGTGCTGACAGTTTAGAGCCTGGAGCATGCTTCAGATTCTGTGTCTTCCTTTCTCTCTGCCCCTCCCCCGCTTGTTCCCCCCCCCCCCCCCCACACACACAAATAAATAAAACATTAAAAAAAACACAACCTGTTACAGATGCTATGAATGGCAGATTTGGGTTTTTCTTAAGTCTGCACTTGTTCCAAGTACTGTGTTCCAAGTACTGCAGTTAGGTCAGCTTTTCCTACAACAAATATTTTTGTGTTTATCGCTTTTAATTTTAGCCATGAAGTAATGAGCACATTTAATATTTAACAGATATAAATTACATTGAAAATTAATACAGTTAATTTTTTTGTAGTCATCAGTGTGCTCGTCGTAATTAGTAATTGTGAAACTTGTAAGTAGGAGTAAAAGGAGATAAAAGAGTGATTTATGAATATGAGATATCATTAATGAAAAGTGATTATGAAATTCTCTGGATATTTGGTTGATTAGCAAATGTTCATATTCTACCTTTATTTTTTTTTTAAGAAAAACTATTTGAAGATATGTTCCAACAAAAAACATCTGTTGATTTGGGCACATTATGTAGTATTTTTAAAAATTGATTTTCCCATTAGAAGTTGCATGAGTTCAAATGGTGAAGGTTAGAGGAAAAGCTATCATGAGGATTTCAGGATACTGCTTAGATTTTGCTCTATAAAGTGTCAAATCTATTCACCAGGTCTTTGCCTGGTTAATTTTGCATTTGGTTTTGCAAATCAGCTCTATGGCACAGTGTTTTGGACTTAGCAATATTCATAATAAATTAAACTGTCCTTGTTGGAATCATTCTTTGTTACTGTATTATGGGGAGGGGCTGCTTGGTTATAGGAAAACTTTTCATCTCTGGTTTGTCTGCGTTTTCTCTCATTTGAGTTTGTCACCTTCTTATTATGGGTTCCCTAAGCCTTTAACCTGGGTCTGAGGATTGGTTGGTTTCTTATGTTAAGTGCCATGACTGAATCATTTATTATGTGTTGTCAACTGTGTTAAGGATTTTGTTTTGCATTAGCAAATGAACAAGATTCTTTTTTTTTCTTTTTTTTTTAAATTTTTTAATATTTGAAATTTACTGTCAAATTGGTTTCCATACAACACCCAGTGCTCATCCCAAAAGGTGCCCTCCTCAATACCCATCACCCACCCTGCCCTCCCTCCCACCCCCCATCAACCCTCAGTTTAATGAACAAGATTATTAAAGCATGCATGTTGAAGACAACACTTTTCTTTTTTCCCGCTCACCATTAACATCTGTTACTCAGGCTTACCTCCCCCAAATTTGGAAAAATACACTGAGTATGTTAAATATTTAACAATTGTAATCTTTAATTATTAAAATGACTTTGAAATTTGTATCTTTACATTAATGCTATGCAAGGAGAAGTATTCTAAAACATAATTTATAAAATAACTTCATTTTGGACGTATTTTAGGAATTTTGATTATGAAAAAATTTTATAACTGAATTATGTTCCTAATTATTTGCACATCTTGGGCTTTGGGAGATAGTTCATACAGATTCTGATTAAATTTTAATATATTGAATCAATCAGAAATGGCTCATTTATACTGAATAACAGTTGTCTGAGTTTGCTTTCTTTCTTTTGCTCTTGTGTTGGGAAATTCAGCAATCATTTTAAGTGACAGGTTACATAAATCCATTTTATGTTTAATTTCATGACTTTGAGCAGCACTGGAAAACACTTTTAGTAAATAGCCAGCAGTTTATTGATTTCATACATTCCTAATGAAGATAGATTTATTTGATTAATAATGAATGAAAATAAAATTTTATTCAGAGAAAAATAATTTTTTAAGCTATAATTTGTTCTGTCACTTTTCTTCTAATCATGTTTTTCTTGATTACTATAAGGATTTTGTGGTTCTGTTTTTATATTTTAACAGGCAGAGGTTTCTTGCCAAAATTGCATTGGTAGATACTTATTTAAATCTAATGATTTATCTTATTTATAATTTAATTTACAGAATTTCACATTCACATTTTTTTCCCCCTCTAATTTTAGGATCCTCGTTGTAGTCTTGCAGGAGAAAATTGCTGCCTTTGATAGCTGTACTTTCACAAAAAAATTTTTTGTCACAAGTATGTATCAAATTGATTTCTTATACATTTGAGTTTATACTATTTGATAGAATCAGCAAACTTATTGTAATCATAACATCAGTGTTTCGTGGTTATTCAATTATTATGATATTCCAGTGTTTCTGTGGATCTCTTACTACTGTAATTTTATGGTCTATCTTTACAACCCACAGCACATTTTCTATCTGTTATTGAGGACACCTTGTACTGTATTGCCTCAATTTCTCCTTAGTCTCCTTGAGTAATTGTGATTAATTTAGGTTCATGTAGCTATCTATGTTATACTTTCAAAGCCTGTGTTAAATTACTTAATTAACATAACATACTTGAAGAGATATCTGGGTTATTGCAACTGAGGGATTTGAAACTTAGAGAAATGTTTCAGTCTCTTTCTGTGTCTCCCTCCTTCTTATTCCATCTCCCATGACTTCTAGTACTGTTTGAAAGTGCAAAAATAAGCATAGAATCTGGAGCCATACACGCACTCACTGAGTGGTCGACTGATTTTTTTTTTAAGGCTTATTTATTTATTTTGAGAGAGAGAGAGAGCGAGAGAGCATCCACACACACATGTGTGGGGGAGAGAGAGGGAGAGAGAGAATCCCAAGCAGGCTCCATGCTGTCAGCTCAGAGCCTGATACAGGGCTTAAACTCATGAACTGTGAGATCAGGACCTGAGCCAAAATCAAGAGTCAGATGCTTAACTGACTGAGCCACTCAGGCACCCCTGACTGATTTTTAGTTTTTTTTGAAAGGCATTGGTTCATGCAGTTGTGGGGGCTGGCAAGTCCAGGATTTGTAGGGCAGGCCAGCAAGGTGGAGATTCCAGTAGGAACTGAGTCCAAAGGAAGTCTGGAGTTAGAATTTTTTTTTACTATACTTCTAGTAAAATAGTAGTTTTCATTCTTATCTTCTATATTTTAACTTCTATAACTCACCATCAAAACTATATGTGTTTTTTCCAAAGAGTATAATTATGCATATGCTGCAGAAATAGTTTTGTTGGAACAGATCCCAGGTTTGTTATAACTAGGGAATCCAAATCATATTGCTGTAGCTCTTGAAGTATCACGGTTATTTACATACTTATTCATTAGGTTTATCAAATATCTGCTATGTATTAAGCACTGGGTAGTAGACATTATCCTTTCTGATAAGAACTCATGTTCTTGAGATAACTAGTACATTATAATTTATATGGAATCGCATGTATTATATATGATATATAACACATAAGGTAATAACTCATAATGCATGGTTTATAATTTTGTAGACTAGGAAGGAGAATTATGACAACTTGTCTTTGGCTTGCAATCATCTCTCAGAGATCCACAAAGATAATAATGGAGATCATGTTACTGGGATATTTTTTGTTTTATCACAAGGCCTAATGTGTACCGTTCATATCTTTGGCCCCTGGGACATTGATTAGCACAGTGTAGGCTCTCATTAAATATTTCTTGAATGAATGAGTACATTAATCCAGCTATCAGTGATTTTATGGTGATCAGAAATGTATTTATATTTTAATAATTATTAAATGTAGATCATTAGGCAGGATTTTATATTGTTACATTTATATGTAAAAAAATTAAAAAGTTTTTGAGGAACATGTATATTTGTTAATAACATCTTCATTCACAAATGTATTATATAGGTAATCTGGGAAACTTTGGATATTACATGGCCTGTTTTAGCTTAATGTTTCTTATACAGGTCTTATGCATTAATCTATTACATTATATTTGTATTACTCATTATTACAATTAAAACAATAGAGAAATAGAACATATCTGAGGAGCCATGTCTGAATCTATCCATTACTTCCATGGGTGTGGGCTACAGAGCAGTGAATCAGGACAATGTGAACACTTCAGTCAGATTCAGATACCAGGTTTTTTTGAGCATTTATGTTACATTTTACATTTGGTCTTCTGCCCTTCATCATTAATCAAAGATATGTGTGGCCTGACTTCTGCAAAGTCAGATATCTCTGTTGTGACTCCATATCTTTTTTTATATATTTTTTTAATGTTTACTTATTGAGAGAGAGAGAGAGAGAGCGTGACAGAGCATGAGCAGAGAGGGGCAGAGATAGGGGGAGACACAGAATCTGAGCAGGCTCCAGGCTCTGAGCTGTCAGCACAGAGCCCGACGCGGGGCTCGAACTCACAAACCGTGAGATCATGACCTGAGCCAAAGGCGGTCACTCAACCAACTGAGCCACCCGGGCACCCCTATTGTGACTCCATATTAATTTTACACTTAGAATCTCTATTTTTTATTAGCTAATTTTACCTTTTAAAATCAGTTCAGGAGAATAGAACTACTTTCTTTTTTCTTTTTAAAAAATAAAGGTAGCCTACTTTTGCTGTCTCAGCTGAGTGTTAAATTGGGGGGAAAAATCCCAAATCATTATTTGTTAAGATAATTTATTTAAATAACAATGTATGTTTTGAAATTTAAACCTTATTTAAACATTAGGCTCTACTGGACTGTGTATGTTGAAAGTAATATTGTACTTACCAATAGATCTAAGTTTCTTTCTTTGTAATAAGTGTTGGTAAAACTTCAGTTGTCACAGTGACTAAAGAGAAGTTAATAAATATAAATGATTTAATAATAGAGATATTTACTTTATAGAGCATATTTATTTATAGTTTTTTTAGTAAATAAGTAAAAAATACAGATTTTCAGTAATTAATTACCCAGTATAGAATTTTAAAAGAAAAATTAAACTTTATTATAAAGGAACAACTTAAAAGCGTTGGTGTACAATATAGTAATTCAGCAATTCTACACTTGATCTTAGCCAAAAGGCCAAGAAGTGATAGTAATTCAACAATTCTACACATTACTCAGTGCTCGTCATGATATGTGCGCTCTTAATCCCCTTCACCTATTTCACTCATCTTCCCCCTTCCCCTGGTTTGTATTCTGTATTATAGACTCTGTGTTTTTTTGTCTCTCTTCTTTGATCACTTATTTTGTTTCTGAAGTTCCACATAGGAGCGAAATCATATGATATTTGTTTTTCTCTGATGTATTTCACTTGGCATAAAATCATTAGACTTATGTATTGAACTTATAATTAGATTTGAAGGACACAAGCTTTGTAATATTTTTGATACACTGGAATAAGAATAGGCCTTCCAGAGTACTCTGAAGGGAGAGGGGCAGAGAGAGATGGAGACACAGAATCAGAATCAGGTTCCAGGCTCTGAGCTGTCAGCATAGCCCCATGAGGGGCTTGAATTCATGAGCCACGAGATCATGACCTGAGCCAAAGCCGGACACTCAACTGACTGAGCCACCCAGGCGCTCCATTAGTGTTCATTCTTCCTTGAAATTATGAAGTTCTTGTTGAAAGAAGATGAATTTTTAGTTACGTTAAAATGGTTAAATGTGTTTTTGATTTTTAATAATTTTGCTTATTTGATAGACATTTAGTATATATATGGTGAAAATATTGTGTTTTATTAAATTAATAATGCCGCAGAAATACTATTTCATCTCCTATGAATGCCATTGAAACATTTTTAAAAAAATTTCAGTAAGTACATACTGTTATTTAAATAAAGTCATGGTATAATGAACCACCATGTACTTATCATCTAGTTTCAAGAATTATCAGTTCATGGGTAGTCTGTTTTATTTATACCTTTCCGCTAATTATTTTGAAGCATATCCTGGACATTATTTAATTTCATCAGTACATATTCTATTATGTATATCTAAATGATAAGAACTTACAAAATTATATTTTTGATACACTAAATGACCATATATAATATGTCATCTAAACTGAGGTCTTTTTATTTGAACAAATGCTGTACTTGATTTAATTCTTGTCAAGTCTGGTTAACAGGTATACTAGAAATGTCCTGGGCCAACAGGGACATGTATCTTACATATTTCCTACCATCTCAGCTTCCAAGGTTTTTAACATAGAAAAACCTTCTTAGCAATATCCAATATCCTTGTCAACTCTTTATTTCTACAACTCATTTTCATGCTGCTGATGCTACATTTATTTTGAAGCCCACTCATTATTCTCATTTCTTTGCAGATATACTGTTGCTTTATTTTCCTGCCTCAATTGGCCTTCCCAGAATGTTTTAAGCCTATATATCTTTCCAGGCCCTGTATCTGTTTTAGTTCTTATGTGAACTATTTCCTGACACCTTTAGTTTAAAGCAACCTTGCCTTCTTTTAAGTCCCCAAAGATAACAATTCCCAAAGTCTGTTGGCAGAACACTAGACCTTCAACATGTGCAAATCAGAATGCCCTGGTCAAATATAGTCAGGAAATGCTGTCTCCTATTGGAGAATGGTAATGGTGATTAACATTTTTATTCTGCTTAAATTTATTTACTGCATTTCTTTTTTTTAAAGAAAAAAATTTTTTTAACATTTATTTTTGAGAGACAGAGTGAGACAGAGCACGAGTCGGGGAGGGGCAGAGAGAGAGAGGGGAGACACAGAATCCAAAGCAGGCTCCAGGCTCCTAGCTGTCAGCATAGAGCCTGACGTGGGGCTCAAACTCACAGGCCACAAGATCATGACCTGAGCCAAAGTCGGACGCTTAACCGACTGAGCCACCCAGGCACCCCACAGGTCATGATCTCATAGTTATGAAATTGAGCCCCGTGTCAGTCTCTATGTTGGGCATGGAGCCTGCTTAAGATTCTCTCTCCCCCCTCTTCCTCTACATTGCTCATGCTCTCTCTTTCTTTCTCAACACCCCCCCCCAAAAAAACAAAAAAAACACCCAAAAAAACCAAAAAAAAAAAAAACAAAAAAAACCCAAACCCCAACTCAGTTTGTTAAAGATGAAAAACCTTTATCACAGCTATTTTCTGGTTTCAAAGCATCAGTGGCCCTTTACCAAGATGTTTAGTTAACCAATATAGTTTAGAATGTAGTACAGCTCTGTTACAGGTCATCAGATAAGGAAAAAATTATTAATATAAGATCAGTACTGACCTCATGGAGGAGGTCTGAGGTGGAAATTAATAGTTTTTGGTGAATATTTAAAGAAATGAATATATGAATGCATATATGAATGAAGATTCTCCTACATATTGTGTTGGAGTAAATCCAGAAATTTTCTTGAAATACGAGTTTATTTGAAAAATGTATGTTTGTAGTCATCAGCTCTTGAGTATCTCTCCTGTACATGGAGTGTTTCCCCTTTTGAGAATAGGAAGATCTGTTTTATGAGCCTTTAGCAGGTACAAACTATCAGTGAAGTTAAAGATGAATGGGAGACTGAATCATTATTACTCTTTCTTAATGCTTTTGTTTTTTCTTTTTTAGTCGATATCCTTTGGGACCTTTGCCATGTAGTCCTAAATGCTTCCTTCTGCATTGCTGGACCCACCGAGTAGTTGAAATAAGTGTTATTGAAGTGTTAGTTTCTCTTGTATTCTGTGAATTGTGCATGATAAGAAGAAGAGATCTGAAGGGATCGGCAGTGTATATAGTATTGGAGTCAGGTGCCTTATAAGTGACATACAGCTTTATAAGTAAGTCTTGGTCAAGTGGCTGGAGGCCCCAAGAAGTGAGTTTTTAGTAATACCTGATCTGTTAGGATTATTACTTATTCTCTCAGTGTAGTGTTTGTAAAATAGCTCTCATGATATCGGGATGCCATAAAGTCTATTTAATGTGAAGGTCATTAAATCTGAAAGGTATGTTACTAAAAAATATTGAAAACTGGGGTAGTATAAAAGTACACCTGTCATTTCTGGGGATAAAAAAATGGAAATAAGTGTAATAAACTGTGCTTTAAAGCCCAGTGATGTCTTTTGAGGACAGATGTTTAGTATAGTTGTTAGAAGGCAGGATAGTGCATAACCTTGGGAGAATAGGACTGGAGGGTATATGACATTGGGCTTTTGGGATTCTATAAAGTTTTGGGGTTTTTGTTTATTTTGTTTCAGGTACTGCATATGCATGTATACGTTCACTTTGTTGATTTGGGAACATGTGTATATATACATATTGTACTGAAATATATAGTTTACATAGAAAAAAGAGTTGAGAAAGCATCAACAGCAATGACAACAACAAAAGTTTGTGATTTTCTGAATACTATCCATTTTAGCATTTCACAAGTCTTCCCAACCCCTTCATCTATGAATACTCTGACCAATAGTGGTAACACACCGCATTTCATACTTCTGTGGAGAAGTATCTCATGGTTAGTTACATATTATTTTACTTGACTTGAAAACCCTAGAGATTGGATTTGTGTGAATGATGTAGGGTCGGTAAGATTGATAATATTTGTCAAATATTTGTATGAAGGAATGTAGCTTCTTGTCTCTGAAATGCTGCTTCACCTAAAGTGATTTATATCAACATGTTGAACAAAATTCAGCATAACCTAATATTTAAGATCAAGGAACAAGCGAGCCATTTCCTAACTTGATAGAAGCTTTTTTTTTCTTTAATTACTGCCATCTTCCTACTATTCTTTTATACAGACTGAAACTTTTAGCAGGTGAAACGAGTCATGTTTATATTTGTTTCTCTAAATTTGGGTTATCCCATGAGTATAAGCCATCCTGCCTGGGACACTGAAAAGATGCAGCTGAGCCAGGCGGCATACTGAAAATAGCATTCATTGTAGTCCATTTGCCTGTGCCACATAGTATTTCTCCAGTGATTGGTTTCTAGTTCTTGAAGAATTAGGACCAAAGTCCACATAGAATGACATATTCTCTGCTTAATGATAATGTTTTCATCACGCAAGCATTTGATTTCTAAAGTAGTTTGAAAAGCTCTTGTATAATACGATTGTGAGTGCCTCAGTTATATATGAATACAATGATGGGACTGTAAAATAAGTAGAGACACCTGTGTCCATCAGAGAAGGCATCATGGGAATTTGTGACAGAGGGTGGAAGGATCAGGTAAAGAGAGCTGATAGAGAACTAGAAAGGGAATGCAGCCAATATAATGAGAAAGGAGACACCTTTGTATTTGCCTGTATAGAAACCGTGGCCTTGAGCAGCTGTCTGGTGTGGAAATTCAAAACCCATGTATGATTAAGAAAACAAAAGACAAGGACTGATAGATGTCATTAGCAGTCATTTCCAGTGTGCTTAAATTGAAAGTTAGATATGAAGTCTCTGGAGAGACCAGAGGATTGTGTAATAAGTAACTCTTTTCAGTGGCCTCTGTATTTACTTTGGGGAGGAAAATTTATTCCTTATAATCCTAATGTTATTTCTTAGTGTTACTATGTGTATTTTTGATTTATGTTAATGATGAATTAACAAATACAAGGAATGAATTTAAAGGATCTTAAAAATGTAGGATTATTTTTAGTTTTGGAAAGAAGAAGCTTCCTTTTTATGTTTAGAAGCAAATTTGTAACATTTATTAGGAGAGATGGGCAGGTTAATGTGAGCTCTAAGCTCAGGACAAGTTAAAAGTCAAATCTATCCCTCTTCTTTCAGGTTCCCATCTCTATACTGCCATGATGTTTTCACAGCCTGGGCAGTTGCCCAGTACAAAGTGGACACTCAATGGATATGTGTGCAGTAAACTAACTTGTGACTTTCCTATCCTCTCCACATAATTCCCACACATTTAACCCCACAATGGCAATACTCTTAAATTCATGATACATTTATATACATGAAAAATAAAGCAAAAATAAGTCAGAAAGCTAATGGAACTTTAAGAAGGTCATTAATCAGGGGTGCCTGGGTGGCTTAGTCGGTTGAGCGTCTGACTTTGGCTCAGGTCATGATCTCACAGCTTGTGGGTTCAGGCCCCGTGTCGGGCTCTGTGCTGTCTCCCTCTCTCTCTCTCTCTCTCTCTCTCTGCGCCCCTCCCCCACTCATGCTCTGTCTCTCTCTCTCTCAAAAATAAATAAATGTTAAAAAACAAAGAGGGTCATTAATCAGTTATAAAAAAGTCAAATTAATCTCTTAAAGTGGTGTTTAATATTTTATGTGCTTATATGTCTTTTTCAGAGGGTGTTGAGAGTTTTTTTCTGGACTTCATAGAATATGGGGTCTTTTGTGACTGTTTTTTTTTTTTTTATTGAACATAGATAATCATAGTTCATCCATGTTGTAGGATGTCAGTTCTTTTAAAAGGTTTTTTTTTATATTTATTTTTTTAGAGCAGGTTCTTAAAAAAATTTTATTTATTTATTTTTTTGAGAAAGAGCATGTGTGCAAGCTAAACAGAGGGAGAGGGAGATAGAATCTCAAGCAGACTCCACACTAGGGAGAGCCCAGTGCAGAGTTCGCTCTTAACAAACTATGAGATCATGACCTGAGCCAAAATCAAGGGTTGGATGCTTACCCAATTGAGCCACCCGGGTGTCCCAAGAGCAGTTTTAAGTCTACAGCAAGACTGAACAGAAGATACAAAGATTTCACTGTCCCTATACATGCGTAGTGTCCCCCATTTTCAATGTTACTTATCAGAGTGGTACATTTGCTACATTGACACATCATTATCAACTGGAGTTTGTAGTTTACCTTAGGGTTCAGTCTTGGTTTTGTACATTCTGTGGGTTTGGATAAATGTATAATGACATATATCCATCATTGTAATATCATACAGAGTATTTTCGCTGCCCTAAAAATCCTCTGCTCTGCCTGTTCATCCCTGCCCTTCCCCCCACCCCCCCCCAGCAACCACAGATCTTTTTGTTATCTCCATGGTTTTGCATTTCCTAGAATGTCATATAGTTGGAATCGCATAGTACATAACCTTCTCAGATTGACTTTTTCTGTTTGGTAATACGATTCAAGTTTCTGCCATGTTCTGCCTGACTTCAAGATTTACTATCAAGCTACAGTAATCAAGACAGTGTGACAGTGGCAAAGGAATATACAAATAGATGAGTGGAACAGAATAGAGAGCCCAGAGATAGATCTTTGACAAAGGAGCAAGGGTAGTACAATGGAGCAAAGATAGTTTCTTCAACAAATGGTGCTAGAACAACTGTACATTCACATGTGAAAAACTGAAGCTAGACACAGTCCATACAGCCTTTGTAAAACTTAACTCAAAATGGATCACAGACCTAAATGTAACACACAAAAGTATAAAATTTGTAGAAGATAACATAGAGAAAACCTAGATGACCTTGAGTATGGTGATGACTTTTTAGATATAACACCAAAGGCACAATTCATGAAAGAAATAGTTGATAAGATGGAATTCATTAAAATGAAATGCTTATGCTCTGCAAAAGACAGCATCAAAAGAATGAGAAGGCAAGCCACAGACTAAGAGAAGGTTTTTGTAAAAGACACATCTAATAAAGGACTGTTATTCAAAATATACAAAGAATGCTTAAAACTCAACAAGAAGAAGCAACTGAATTAAAAAATGTGTCAAAAGCCTCAACAGACACCTCACCAAAGAAGATACACAGATAGCAAATAATCATATGAAAAGATGCTCCACATCATATGTTTCCAGAGAAAGTAAAATTAAAACGAGATACTATCACACACCTATTAGACTGACTTAAATCTAGAACACTGACAATGAACACCAAGTGCTGACAAAGATGTGGAGTAATGGAAATGCTCATACATTGCTGGTGGGAATGTAGAGTGATACAGCCACTTTGGAGGATGAGTTGGCAGTTTCTTACAAAACTACACATATTCTTACCATACAATCTAGCAATCACACTCCTTGGTATTTACCCAAAGGAGTTTGAAACTGACGTCCACTTACAAAACTTGCACAGTTGTTTATGGCAGCTTGATTCACACTGCAAGCAAGATGTTCTCAGTGGGTGGATGGAAAAATAAGCTGTGGGATTTCCAGACAACGGGATGTTATTCTTCATTTCTTTTTATTGCTGAATAATACTTGTGTGGATAATACCATATTTATATATTTATCAGGTGATGGACATTTAGTTTGTTTCCATTTTGGGGCTATTATGAATAATATTTTCATGAATGAAAGGTTTTTGTGGGGACATACACAGTTGACCCTTGAACAACATGGGGGCTAGGGGTGCCAAATGCACACACAGTTGAAAATCCACGTATAACTTTTGACTCTCCCAAAACTTGGCCTACTGTTAATCAGAAGCTTTATCAATAACATAAGCAGTCAATTCATACATATTTTGTATGTTATATGTATTATATACTATGTTCTTACAGTCAAAGTAAATAAAATGTTAGTATGAAAATCATCAGGAAGAGAAAATACATCTACAGTAGTGTTCTGTAAAAAATCTGCGTAGAAGGGGCGCCTGGGTGGCTCAGTCGGTTAAGCATCCGACTTTGGCTCAGGTCATGATCTCGCAGTCCGTGAGTTCAAGCCCCGCGTCGGGCTCTGTGCTAACCGCTCAGAGCTTGGAGCCTGTTTCGGATTCTCTGTCTCCCTCTCTCTCTGACCCTCCCCCGTTCATGCTCTGTCTCTCTCTGTCTCAAAAATAAATAAATGTTAAAAAAATTAAAAAAAAAAAAAATCTGCGTAGAAGTAGACCTGTGTAGTTTAAACTCATGTTGTTTAAGGGTCAACTGTATTTTCAGTTATCTTGGATATAAGTATTTGTGTGGACATGTGTTTTCATTTCTCGAGTATGCAATGAGGAGTTGAATTGCTGAGTCATACGGTAATTCTATCCTTAACTGCTTGAAGAGCTGCCAGGCAGAGTGACTGCACCAGGTTACATTCCCACCTTCAGTGTATGAATGTTCCAATTTCTTCATATTCTCACCAGTGATTGTTACTACCTTTCTTTGATTATAGCCATATTATTAATATCTCATGAAATGCTATCAGATTGTACTTTAGATTTGTGTTTCCCTGATGGCTAATGATGTTGAGCATCTTTTCATGTGTTCATTCACCAACATATATCTTCTTTGTCAAAATTTATGAGTTATTTGTGTTTTCTTTATCAAGTTGTTACAGTTCTGTTTATATTCTGGATACAAGTCAGTTAGACATATGTTTTGTAAAACTTCCATTCTGAGTTTGTTTTCTTTCTTAGTGATGTCTTTTGAAGCACAAATGTTTTAGTTTTGATGAAGTCCAATTTTTCTATTTTTTTCTTTAAATTTTTTTTATAAATGTTTATTTTTGAGAGACAGGGAGTGCACAAGCAGGGAAGAGGCTGAGAGAGAGGGAGACACAGAATCTGAAGCAGGCTCCAGGCCCTGAGCTGTCAGCACAGAGCCCAGTGCAGGACTCGATCTCATGAACTGTAAGATCATGATCTAAGTCGAAGTCAGATGCTTAACCAACTGAGCCACCCAGGCGCCCTACTTATTTTTTTCTTTTATCACGCATACTTTTGGTGTCATATCTAAGAAAGCATTGCTTAATCTAAGGTTATGAAGATTTACCACTATGTTTTGTTCCAAGAATTTAATAGTTTTAACTTTTTTGGTAGTTTTATGGTTTTATTAACACCAATATGACATGTACAGAAGCTGTTTGTCTATTCATTTTCTTTGCTGTGCAGCCTGGCCTTGGGATTGGTGGCTCTAATGGCCAGCTGGGCTACTCTTTCCATAGTGGCTTTGTGGTTCTTGGAGGAGACACTGTGAGCAATCTCTGCACAGTAAGATTTGTTACACATCAGCAGCACTTTATGACATTGTGGACTAGGAACTTCCAGAAGCTACTGGACAGCATGTGCTTTGTTTTGTTATTGCTCCTGTAACCAGTGTTGGGCATCAAAATCTGGCTCTTGAATCTTCTGCACACCCTGTTGTCAGTGCCTCTGGGTTTACACCGGTTGCACTTAATTTCGACATATCAGTCTGACGGGTGCCGGATGAACTTCTTGGTCCTCTTTTTTATGGTCGGGGACTTCACCAGAGGTCTGAGGGCAGCTAGGAGATGGCTGCCACCCTGCAGGCAGTGCCAAGGAAGAGAGCAGTACTTTTAACTTTTTCATTTAAGTCTTTGATTCATGTCGAGTTAATTTTTGTATGCAGTATGTGTGAGGTCAGGTTTCAGTTTCATTCTTTGGCATGTGGATATGGAGGTGGCCCGTCATCATTTGTTGACAAGACTATTCTTTCCCCATTGACTTGTCTTGCTACCCTTGTTGAGAGTTAATTGACCATAAATGCAGACATCTGTTTTTTTCAAAAAGGTCTGAAATCTTTTGAGTTGTCTTTATCAAGAAAAATAAGGCAGAGTGTTACAGACAGTAGTTAAATCCTTTGTTTTTCAAAATGGGATCAGGTCACCTCCCCATTAGGGATCAACCTTATGGGAGGATGCCATCTAAAATTGTATCAGTCTCCTGTGCCTTTAAAAATATTTCTTTAGTAATGGAGGAATCTTCATTTAATGTGCTATTCTTGGATTTTACCTTTATTTCGATTTGGAAATCTCCGTATTTTTAATATACAGTTCTCTTATTTTATTCACAAACATTGTAAAACATGTTGGAATTAGTCCTAGTATTATAGAGATTGGGTTTCCCCCCCCTTGTTTTCAAAGTTTAGCTGGAGGCAGTGGTTAATTTTTAAAGGAGTCATGCTTATAAAGTTGGGATAGTGCTGAGTGGCTGATGGTCTGGTGATTCCAGCTGTAAAGTGTTTTTTGGAGAACAGAAAAACAATTTGCTTTCATTCTAGTACATAATAATTCTTGAGGTCCACTGAGTTTGTAAAAACATTGACTCAAAAAGTGAAATGAAGAATTGTTAACTACATTTTTCCTTTAGTATCTTCTAGTATTTGGAAAGGAGAGTATACTTATTAACATCTATTGAGATGAAATTGTTACCTGAATTGAGTGATAGTTAGATTACATTGACTTTAAAGTTCAGGGCATTAGCTACATATAATGTAATGCTGAAGTTCACAAGTATTTATTTCTGTTTTTCATTTGGTTCTTTTTTTCATGACATTTTAAAAGGGGGAAGTTGTCAAAAAATATTTAAAAGGGGGAAATTTTCTTATAGGACATTTTCCAGCTCTGAAAATACCTATGGAATATGTGTTTGAATTAGTTTACTCAATGGGATTATAATAATTAAATCTATGTAGAGACTGCACAACATATGTTAGAGTGTATTGTCTTTGTACTATTTTAGTGGGCCTTGGTCCTTTGTATGTGTCCATAATATGTGGACATATTCAGTGGATATATTACCTAGAGGTCAGTTTTCCCAAAATCCAAAACATCCCAAACACAACCCTTTAAAGCTTGAAAGAAACAAAAAGTTGTGTTTTGTTTTTTTTTAGGATGAGCAAAAATTAGAAACCTCATATTTGATTTGTATTTCATTTGACATATGGATCTTCTCTTAGGGCCATTATCTGCTTTATAAAATCTTTATCTTCTTTAAAAAGGAAAACTCAGGGTACCTGGGTGGCTAAGTCAGTTAAGTGTTCGGCTCTTGATTTTGGCCCAGGTCATGATCTCACGGTTTGTGAGTTCGAGCCCTGCATGAGGCTTCACACTGACAAGTGAGGACCTGCTTGGGATTTTCTCTCTCCCTCTCTCTCTCTCTGCTCCTCCTCTACTGGAGCTCTCTTTCTCTCTCAAAATAAATAAATAAACTTGAACAAATAAATAAAAAGGGAAACTCAAAATAGATGGCATTTGAAGGAGCTCAAATGAAAACTGCTATGTCATGGAAGCAGCAGCAATGTGTGCTTCTTTAGTGCTTGCGAACACAGTGGCACTAGCATTTCAGAATGGTGACTGTTGCTATTCAGAAGGCTTTCTGAGTCAGAAAGCATGTAATACATGTTTACAAAAGACCTATGTTTTTGAAAGATTCCTATTAAAAAAGTGGCTTTAAAATGAAAGATCTGGCTTTTAGGTGAGCACACTATTTGAGTATTTGAAAAGTTTTCTTAATTTGTTCAGATGTATTTATCAAGCTGCATTCAGGTGTTATTCTAGGCAGTGGAGATTCAGCAGTGAATGCAACAGACACAAATTCTTGACCTTACATACCCCCTAATCAAGTGGGAGGAAGATATAAAATAAATTTAAAAATAATAAATATATCACAGAACATATAAATTGTTTTTATTATTGAAAGTAAGTCTTAAAGTAGTTTATTGTTCTTTTTCTCATTAATAAGTATGCTTTTGGATAAAAAATTGTCATACATTGATAACTCTATTCCTCTTAGGGTCAGTAACAGACCAGGACTTCCTGCAGGGTAACACATTGTCAGATGTACAGTTTACAATTCAGGTCATGTTATTTTTTTGCTATTATGGTCATGATTCAGGTAATTTGGCTATTATTTTGCTACAAGAAGAAAAGGGTTTTTTTATAAAATCTTGTTTGTCTCAAGATTGTATAAATTTAGATTCCAAACTGGGACCTAAACTGTGAAATAGAATACCTCAGTTTGATCCTCTGGTGTACATTTTGGAGGAGAACATTTGTAAAAATATTAACCAGATACTTGTGGAATGATAAACTTGAAGTTCTTTAGTTTAGGCTTTTTGTGTTGTCTGATTTTGCAGTTGCCTTTGAGTAGATCCTTTAAAGCTGTTTTGTGACTCAGTGGAATGTTATTTTGTGTAGTTGATGATGAGGGCATTCGACTCAAAGACCTAACTGGCATGGCTAGGAGGGGAGAGGAGAGCCTCTAGGATGACAGACGTCACTTACTTGACTGGGTTGTGGTGTGTTTTGGTTAGTAGTTCAGGAAGACGGCATTGGAGTTTCCATGCATTGATGGTGTCCACTATCACGACTGTATGATTTATTCTTCTTGAGAGGAGGAGCCACAAAGCAATCCTTCCTACTAGTTTGCTATTGGCTGGACTGAAAGCAAGAAGAATGAAGTAGAGTGCTTAATGTAAATACACAAGATTATGCAAATTAGTTTTCCATCATCTTTCCATTGAGGCAATCTTGGTGAATTACGTTGCCTCGCTGGTGCCTTACTTAAGTACTTGCTCTGTTTTTTTCTTCTCACCGGTGTATCATCATTTTCTTTTTAGGTGTTTGTTATCTTTTACCTTTAAATTCATGAACCAATTGTATCCTTTTTCTTTCTTCTCTAAACATTGTTGCTTGACCTAAAAGCATTGTTTCCTTTTAGCTACTCTTTCTTGTTCTAGGAGTAACTGTAAAAAATGCCCAATTTTTGCTAAAAGTTATTACCAGTTGTTCCCAGATTTGTTTCTTATTGGAATGGTGCCAAAACCAAAAGGAAACTGTAGAGGGGGAAAAAGAAAGAACTTCACTCAGCTATTAAAATAATGACCAGTTTTATGGGAATTTTATGTGAGACTTGAGAAAATAAAACCATTTGGTTGTTTTGTTTTTATGGCATCAAAATATGATGTGCCAACAGAAAACTTATTAAGAAATATCTCAATATTGCCATTTCAAATTTTTCAGGCTGCTATCCTTGCCCAGGGCCCAATATGAATCCTATTGCTCTTGGGAGCCGTTGGCTTGCTTATGCAGAAAACAAGGTAAGGTGTGGCTCATGTTTGGATTGTTTGTAATGGAGCAAGTGTTGAAGAATTTTCCAAAGTTGATTGCCAACCAATAATGAATATTTAACTTACTAGTTTTTCTTTGCTTAGATTTTGGTTTTAATTGGGCAACCAGTAATTATCCTATCTCCCTTATTGCTTAGGATCAGTATTTGGGCTCAACTTTAATTTTCTAGGCTTGGTTTTTGTTTTTTGTTTTTAATTTTTTATGTTTATGTGTTTATTTAATTTTATTTTTTTAATTTTGTTTCTAATTTTTTTTTAAAATTTACATCCAGATTAGTTAGCATATAGTGAAACAATGATTTCAGGAGTAGATTCCTTAATGTCCCTTACCCATTTAGCCCATTCCCCCTCCCACAACCCCTCCAGCAGCCCTCAGTTTGTTCTTCGTATTTAAGAGTCTCTTCTGTTTTATCCCCCTCCCTGTTTTTATATTATTTTTGTTTCCCTTCCCTTATGTTCATCTGTTTTGTCTCTTAAAGTCCTCATATGAGTGAAGTCATATGATTTTTGTCTTTCTCTTGACTAATTTCGCTTAGCATAATACCCTCCAGTTCCATCCACATAGTTGCAAATGGCAAGATTTCATTCTTTTTGATTGCTGAGTAATACTCCATTGTATGTATGTATGTGTGTGTGTGTGTGTATGTATATATCTATATATGTATATATATATGTATGTATGTATATATCTATATCTATATCTATATCTATATCTATATCTATGTCTATATCTATATACCACATCGTCTTTATCCATTCATCCATTGATGGACATTTGGGCTCTTTCCATGCTTTGGCTATTGTTGATAGTGCTGCTGTAAACATGGGGGTGCATGTGCCCTTTCGAAACAGCACACCTGTATCCCATGGATCAATGCCTGTATCCCGTGGATCAATGCAATAGCTGGGTTGTAGGGTAGTTCTATTTTTAGTTTTTGGAAGAACCTCCATACTGTTTTCCAGAGTGGCTGCACCAGCTTGCATTCCCACCAACAATGCAAAAGATATCCTCTTTCTCCGCATCCTCGCCAACATCTGTTGTTGCCTGAGTTGTTAATGTTTGCCATTCTGACAGCTGTGAGGTGGTGTCTCATTGTGGTTTTGATTTGTATTTCCCTGATGATGAATGATGTTGAGCATTTTTTCATGAGTCGGTTGCCCATCTGGATGTCTTCCTTGGAGAAGTGTCTATTCATGTCTTTTGCCCATTTCTTCACTGGATTATTTGCCTTTTGGGTGTTGAGTTTGATAAGTTCTTTATAAATTTTGGATACTAACCCTTTATCTGATATGTCATTTGCAAATATCTTCTCCCATTCTGTCAGTTGCCTTTTAGTTTTGCTATGTGTTTATTTTGAGAGAGAGTGAGAGAGAGAGGGAGGGAGGGAGAGAGAGAGAGAGAGAGAATGAATTCCAAGCAGGCTCCATGCTGCCAGCACAGAGCCTAACGCTGGGCTTGAACTCACCAGCTCAGGACCTGAATCGAAAGCAAGAGTTGGATGCTTAACTGAGCCACCCAGGCACTCCTAGGCTTGGTTTGTTTGTTTGTTTGTTTGTTTACTTTTAATGTTTATTTTGAGAGAGAGAGAAAGACAGAGCATGAGCAGGGGAGGGGCAGAGAGAGAGGGAGATACAGAATCTGAAGCAGGCTCCAGGCTCTGAGCTGTCAGCACAGAGGCCGATGTGGGGCTCGAACTTACGAACTGTGAGATCATGACCTGAGCGAAGTCGGGCGCTCAACCGACTGAGCCACCCAGGTGCCCCTAGGCTTGGTTTTTTATAGAGAACTTTACTCCATCGATCTTAGGCACAGCATTGATACTACTTTAATAGCTTCTGTGGAGCTAGAAATCAGGGGGCAGGAATGACTTAAAAAAATTTTTTTTAAATGTATTAATTTTGAAAGACAGAGCACGAGTGGAGGAGGGACAGAGAGAGAGGGAGACATAGAATTCGCTCCAGGTTCCGAGTGGTCAGCACAGAGCCCGATGTGGGGCTCAAACTTGTGAACCGTGAGCTCATGACCTGAGCCAAAGTCGGCTGCTTAACTGAATGAGTCATCCAGGTGCCCCAGGAATGAGTTTGTTTTTATTGGTAGATTGGGAACTGAGGCATAGAATAATTTAATTGATGTTGTGTGTCTACAACTAAATCTAAACAAGGGTTAAACTATTTGTCTTAATAATTAAATCATAGGCAGGGGCGCCTGGGTGGCGCAGTCGGTTAAGCGTCCGACTTCAGCCAGGTCATGATCTCGCGGTCCGTGAGTTTGAGCCCCGCGTCAGGCTCTGGGCTGATGGCTCGGAGCCTGGAGCCTGTTTCCGATTCTGTGTCTCCCTCTCTCTTTGCCCCTCCCCCGTTCATGCTCTGTCTCTCTCTGTCCCAAAAATAAGTAAAAAACGTTGAAAAAAAAATTAAAAAAAAAATCATAGGTGATCACATTTTGTTGAATCTTTTAGTTGTTTTTATGTTTTATTTATGTCCAATTCAACACCAAAGACAAATTGAATTTTCAGAAAGAAAATGTGAAATCTTTTTTATACCATTTAGTGCCCTTCATGTGAATATAGGATGAAATCTAAAAAATATTACAGACTTCAAAGAAGATTATCATTTTTTGTTTCATTTTAGTTTGCTTGTATAGTTATATATTGAGATAATAGCAGAATAATAGGAAATAATATTTATTGAAGAGTTCTTAACACAAATCTGGATATGGTAAGTACAATAATTATTTGGAGAAACTACATAGCATGTAAATCTCTGGAATTCACAAAATCAAGAAACTACTGAAGAAAGTTATTTTTGTAGATGAATTCCTTGATACTTTTTCCAAAATTCTGTTTGCTACAGATAGATACTTTGTATCTTACTGAATGCCATGTTTATGCTCCATTCTGTTATTTCTCTTCATTTTCTAGTATATCTCATAAAAATAGCTCTTTACAAATTACTCTTTTCAAACAAGACAAGAGGCATACAATTCAGTGTGGTAACATAATGGTGTCTTCAAATGTTTAAATATATAATATGTTTCTTTGAGTGCTGGAGACATCCAACAAGAAGATGTATAAATTGTCCCTTGGTTCTTGTAGATGTATTCTCACATGTGGGAAAGTACCCATTTAGAATTGTAGGTGATATGCAAATAGTTACATATCATTTTCTAGCAGAGGAAACTCCCTTCACAGATACATACTGGGTGTGTGCCAGTTATCTTGCTTGTCTTGCCTTTGTAGAGATATGTGTTGATAATATCTAGCATTACATACAGAGATCAGAAAGTGTAGTGGCATTTATGGGGAGTTTGCTAATCAGATAGCTCTACCATCCTTTGGAAGAAATATTTTCAGATACATGTATTTCCAATAGCATTTATGTAAATGCTAGTATTTATTAACAGTTTTTGATTGTTTTAGTACCAGTGTCTGATTGCTTTGGTTTTGGGGCTGAGTGTGGAATTGCAAACTTAATTGAATTTTGGAGTAACAATATTTTTTAATGAAAATGCTTTTTGACTAAAATTTTAAGCAAGATGCCATATATACTGATTGGGTTTGTTTTTCAGTGGTTCTCTTTATTTTATTTTATTTTATTTTATTTTATTTTTTATTTTTTAAACTTTACATCCAAATTAGTTAGCATATAGTGCAACAGTGATTTCAGGAGTAGATTCCTTAGTGCCCCTTACCCATTTAGCCCATCCCCCCTCCCACAACCCTTCCAGTAACCCTCTGTTTGTTCTCCATATTTAAGAGTCTCTTATATTTTGTCCCCTCCATGTTTTTATTTTTGTTTCCCTTCCCTTATGTTCATCTGTTTTGTCTCTTAAAGTCCTCATATGAGTGAAGTCATAGGATTTTTGTCTTTCTCTTTCTCTTGACTAATTTCACTTAGCATAATACCCTCCAGTTCCATCCACATAGTTGCAAATGGCAAGATTTCATTCTTTTTGATTGCCAAGTAATACTCCATTATACACACACACACACACACACACACACACACACACACACACACACACCCCACACATCTTCTTTATCCATTCATCCATCAATGGACATTTGGGCTCTTTCCATACTTTGGCTATTGTTGATAGTGCTGCTATAAACATGGGGGTACATGTGCCCTTTCGAAACAGCACACCTTTTTCCTGTGGATCAATGCATACTGTGCAATTGCTGGGTCGTAGGGTAGTTCTATTTTTAGTTTTTTGAGGAACTTCCATACTGTTTTCCAGAGTGGCTGCACCAGCTTGCATTCCCATCAATGGTTCTTTTTAAATGTCCTTTTAACTAGGAAAGCTTATAGAAAAGCTGTAAGAATAAATATAGTACAGATAGCACAAAGCACACCCATATATCTTTTACTCAGATTGGCCTTTTAATTATTTCAGAGTAAGTTGCATATATCACATTACTCCTAAATACTTAGTCAATTTAATCTTTTTTTTTTTTTTTTTTTTTTTTTTGAGAGAGAGAGAGCGAGAGGGAGAGCACAAGTGGGGGAAGGGAGGAGGGAGAGGGTTCATCTAGCATCTGCCCTGTCTCAGCCCTGGAATCTGCTACTTCTTATTTTCCTGGTTCCTTTTAATAGGCCAGAACTTTAGATACTTAGCTTTGTCCAGTAGATGTGCTCATTGTTACTGGGGTGTTTTTACTTCTAGACACTTTCAGTGGACAAAGTTTGGAAACACACATACTTCTATGCATACATAATGGGAAAGTATACAAATACATATATGTATTTGTACACCTATACACACACACACACACACGTATTTTGGAAATGAAGGTTAGACATTGGTATTTTCCACAGGATTCTTTCCTTTCATCCTCCATTTATTTCTTATTTATATGTTCCTTGTTTCGCATGGGAGACTCTGATATCACACGTTTATTTCATTTGTTGAATCCTATAATGGCAAAAGTAATTGCAGAATTGTTTGCTCACACAACTACAAATATCAAGCCAAATAAAAAGAGTTCAGGATTTCTTGTAGTTCTCTCCAGTCCCATTGCTGCCCCAAACTGAAGATATACAGTCAAATACTGTGTTCAAATATTACTTTGATTATCCTTATCTCTCCCTTTCTGCCTTCCTTCATTGTTGTTACAGTTTTCATTTGATGTCTAATTACATACACTTATTTTTATTTTTATGTTTTATTTACTTGCTTATATATTTCATTGTTATATGTATTTATATTTCCCTTTCTTTCCAAAAGATTAAATAATATACTTGCTCTTTTGTATGTTGCCTTTTAACTTATATTTTTTGAAAATCAGTCCATTTTATAGAGGTTTGCACTACAGAAATTTCTGATTCATCTTTAATTTTTGATGAATTGAGTTGCAAATGTAATTTTCTAACAAGTCTAAAGTTT
Organism: Panthera leo; assembly: GCF_018350215.1. NCBI lineage: Eukaryota > Metazoa > Chordata > Mammalia > Carnivora > Felidae > Panthera > Panthera leo. The sequence goes on from NC_056692.1 coordinate 25,480,537, forward strand.
TAAACAAAAATTTCTGGCTTACTTATGTTTGTGTTGAAATGCTGACTCGGTTTTAGTTGAATTGAAAAAGTGATAGTGTTGCTTATTTTCACATATTTATCCTTGATTATTTTAATTACTGGAAGCAGAGAAAAGATGGTAGTATTTCCAAGATAATGTCTTTCATTGCATATGTGGCAGGAGGCAGCAGAGGGATAACTTGCATAATTCTTTGAAATTGTATTTATGACTGAATGAGCGAGTGAGTGAATGAAAGGGATACTTTTTATTAGCTGAAATGATCACTTTCAAACTACCTGTTTTCCCCTATGTGAAATCACATTTGTGATCATCTGTCATTTGAAAAATTTCCTCACTACTGACCTTGAAATTTGCTCATGCAACAACACGTTTAGTGTGGCAGCTTGACATTTCATATCAGACTTCTAAAGATACCCCATTATAACATATTATTATTGCTTTGAGCAATTGCTTTTCAATGTAGTGTCAGCGATATAAAAATTTTGATTTTAGAAGAATAAAAAGGTGACATTCATATTTATCAAATAATCATGTTTTAAATTATATAAGCATTTTTGTTTTTATGTTTTGAAAGAGGTAGATTCTTTCTGAATTATGTAGGCTTTTAAAATCATAACACAATGTGGAGCTTTTCTAATACTCTACAATTGTCATTTTATTTTTTTAATTTTTAAAAAGTTTATTTGTTTATTTTTGAGAGAGAGAGAGAGTGAGCAAGCAGGGAAGTGGCAGGGAGAGAGAGAGAGAGAGAGAGAGAGAGAGAGAGAGAGAGTCCCAAGAAAGCTCCGTGCTGTCAGCACAGAGCCTGATGCAGGTCCCGAACCCACAAACTCTGAGAAAATGACCTGTGCTGAAACCAAGATTGGATGCTTCACCAACAGAGCCACCCAGGTGCCCCTGTCATTTTATTAAAAAAATTTTTTTAAAATATAAAGATCTGGCTAATGAATTAAAAAACCCTAAATTTAGGAAGTGTAGGAGCAGTGGAGATTTTAATCCTGGTTTATTGCTTTAGTCCATGAGAGAATCATGCTATCAAACTAGTGATTCACTTTGAAAATTGAATCAAAGTGAATTGATTTGGTTGGTTTATTTACATCAGTCGTGACTAAAGGCACGTCTTTTTCATTCTGTGGTAATACTAGTAAGCCCTCTGAAGTGGACAGCTACTATATGCCTCACAGTTGATTTATGCATGATTTGTGCCACTATTCCCCTGACTTAATTGAAAATGGAAATATGATAAATTATTTTGCCTCTTTTTTGGCTTTTCTTTTACTATCTTTATGTAGGAATTAAGAGGACAAAACCTCCAATTTGCTAGTATGTTAAATGTTTAATGTTAGAAAGGCAAGTCTAAGTCCTTTGATTATGTTTTAAAATTTATTTGTGGAATGGCTGCCGGATCCCAAATACTACCATTTTAGAGTTTATGAATTCTTAAAGACTATTCATCTGATAATTAAAAATTGTATTTGAGCATGACACTGCCTGAGTGGCACCAGTAGATTATAAAAAGAGGGAAAAGTGTCTTGGCAGGGCTTTTAGCTGTTTGCCTGAAACACTCATACAAACATTCACCCCTCCCACCCTCATTCTGCTTGATAAATAAGCTCTGTCCTAATAGCCTGTAGAATTAAACAGTTTAATAGAAATAACTTTCTGGCTTTTCTCTCTGTCTCTTTTTCCAGTTGATTCGATGTCATCAGTCCCGTGGTGGAGCCTGTGGAGACAACATTCAGTCTTATACTGCCACAGTCATTAGTGCTGCTAAAGTGAGTATTGAGTAGTCCCTAGGAGTTGTGATTTTGTGGAGTAAATATCAGGTTTCTCTCCTGAATTGTGTTGAAATTTTTCCTTCCCTTTTTGTTCACAAATGTGGAATAAACTTAAGTAAGTCAGAATATTTTTGCCACTCGTGAAGATTGATGACTACATAATTAGATATTTAATCTCTTAAGGTTCATAAATCATACATTATTTTCTATTATAATTATAGGGTTTGTATTTATCAAATTTTAAATATTTAAGTCTGTTAGCTAGATTAAAATCTATTATATAATTAATAACATTTTTGAGAGAAGCTTTATATATATGTTTTAAGTAGTGACTTCTGGGTTCTTTTTCTGTGATTTCCATCATTCCATCTATACTGACATCCTTTTGTATCTTCGAATATTTATGAATCTTCTTCATGTAAAAAGAATATTATTCCTTAAGAAAACTTGAGTCAAACCCCTGGCACATTCAAAGACTCTTTCATGTCACAGGGCTGCCCTCTATGTGTTTGTCAAGTGAGCTCTGTTTGTGTGTGTGCGAGGGTTAATTTTGATGATGGCTCTTAAACTTTATGCTGATTATAAGGTATTCTTATAATCACTATCCTTTTGAATTGTGAAGTATACAACAAAACAATTCTAATAATAGGGATGACATAGTGAATCTAAATGACAGCATGTAATAGAAAGCACAACTATTCAGAAAAGAACAACAGTTTAAAGCAAACCACAGGGAGGGAATGAAAGGTCACACTGTTTTATGTAAAACAAATACAAAAATACTTCAAGATTGATCACAAGTACTTACATGTTATGCTTTAGAATGTGTTCCTTGGTTTGATGAGAGAAGCATTACATATTTTTTACTCAGAAAGGAAATGAAATACTGAATGTCTTTATGCTTACAGCACTATATACTTTGGCTTTTAGAATGTTCAAAAAAATTGCTTACTTTTCTCCATTGTGTATGTAAAAATTATGATGGTTATTTCAGTGAAGAGAATTCTGAGACAGAGTAATTAGCCAGCATCAGTGTTCTTCTATAGTTAGTTTATAATAGATCCACAAAATATACCAATGAGATCTAGTTCTCATGTATTATATTCCTTTTAGACTTATCTGTGCCATACATGTTAATTAGGATAGTTCATTGTATTATCATTTGAATAATTTTCAGTTCTGTGGTAGTGGACAGCTTTTCAGGTCTTCTTTGCTATAATGTGTTTGTGTGCTTACATAAAAGAAAACTGACCTGCTTCATTCAGTAACAGTTTTGCTGTTTAACTTTTAGCTGAATGTGGACATGTGGACAAACTCTAGCTAAATGAGGCTAGAGTTAATGTGCTTGGAAAAGAACAAGTTTGAACTCTCCAGTTTTCTATACCACATATTGAGAACTGTGAGGGATAAGCTCATGTCTTCCACATTTTAAATTCTCAGAAATTATGATGATGACAACACTCTAATCCAATCAGTTTCCAATAGACCATTGGTCACCAGTGGAATTGGTGTTGATTGAAATTCATCATTAGCTCAGGCAGTTGATAAAATTCTGCCATTGACCCTTGAATAAAGTAGTTAATATTTACTTTTTGTTTAATTGCTTTTGTCTGATTTTTAAAAACATTTTTACTTATTTTTTTAATGTTTATTTATTTTTGAGAGAGAGATAGTGCGAGAGGGGAGGGGCGGAGGGGGGGCGGCGGGATAGAGGATCTGAAGCAGGCTCTGTGCTGATAGCAGCAAGCCCGATGTGGCACCTGAACTCACAAACCTGGAGATCATGACCTGAGCCGAAGTTGGACACTCAACTGACTGAGCCACCGAGGCACCCCGCTTTTGTCTGATTTTAATGCTTATTCATGCTCCTGTTTATAAATTTACAAAATGAAAGAAAAACAAAACCATAAACATAAAAGTTACCCATTTCTTTTTTTTCCCCCCACATTTTTATTTAAATTCCAGCTAGTTAACATACAGTTGCAACATGAGTTTCAGGTGTAGAATTTAGTGATTCATCACCCACATACAACACCTGGTGCTCATCACAAGTGCCCTCCTTTTTACCCATCACCTATTTAACCCATCCCCCTGCCCACCTCACCTCCAGTAGCCCTCAGTTTGTTCTCTATGGTTAAGCGCCTGTTTCTGATTTGCTTCTGGTTTTTTTCCCCCTTATGTTCATTTGTTTTGTTTCTTACACATATGAGCGAAATCATGTTTTTTGTCTTTCTCTGACTCCTTTTCTCTCTAGTTCCATCCATACTGTTGTAAATGGCAAGATTTCATTCTTTTTTTATAGCTGAGTAATATTCCATATGTACATATTATATATCCAACTTCTATATCCATTCATCAGTCAGTGGACACCTGGGCTCTTTCCGTAGTTTGGCTCTTGTTGATAATGCTGCTATAAATATACAATAGGGTGCATGTATTCCTTTGAATCAGTATTTTTGTATCCTTTGGGTTGGTACCCAGTAGTGCAATTGCTGGGTTGTAAGATAGTTCTATTTTAATGTTTATTTTTGAGAGAGAGAGAGAGAGAGAGCGAGAGCGAACAAGTGAGCACGAGTGAGGAAGGGGCAGAGAGAGAAGGAGACACAGAATCCTAAGCAGGCTCCAGGCTCTGAGCTGTCAGCACAGAGCCCGATGTGAGGCTTGAATTCACCAACTGCAAGATCATGACTTGAGCTGAAGTTGGACGCTTAACTGATGGAGCCACCCAGGTGCCCCAGATAGTTCTATTTTTAACTTTTTGAGAAACTTCCCTACTGTTTTCCAGAGTGGCTGCACAAGTTTGCATTCCCACTAGTACTGTAAGGGGGGCTCCCCTTTCTCGGCATCCTCACCAAACCTTTGTTTCCTGTGTTGTTGATTTTAGCCATTCTGACAGGGATGAGGTGATATCTCATTGTAGATTTCTTTTGTATTTCCCTGATGATGAGTGATGTTGAGCATCTTTTCATGTGTCTGTTAGCCATCTGTAAAGTCACCCATTTCTTGAGTCTTACTGGGCTTACCAGGTAGTAAAATCCATATTGTACACTGCCTTTTAAACTTATGTGTAACTTATATGCCATGAAATATTTTTGAAAACACTTTCATATGTAATATTTATGTACTTATGGACTCCTGTGTTACCATGAATGTTTTGAGATTTACTTAAAAATATTAAGTTAATTTGGTATTTAGTACTAGTATTTAGTTATTTTCCTGAAATTCTACCAGAAATAGAATGATCCTTCATTTCACTTTCAAGGTATGGATATTTTATATAGGAAAGATTGGAAAGTTGAGATGATTTTGCCTCCTAAGTGATAATTTCTTCTAGTAAGATATTAGATACAAGAAACTTTGTGGGTAAATTAGCTTTCTGAGGTATAAGGCAGTTCCAGTTTTCCATGGTAGGTACATCAGAATTAAGTAGTCTTTGTTACCATTACATTATGTATTATACTTCTATTTATATTAGTATATTCACTTATGAAAATTCATCATGATGTACACTTATAATTCCTGTACTTTTCTGTATGAGGGAATATAAGTTTACTAAGAAAAGAACAATGTCATGTATATATCTTCAGGCCTAGAAGATATTCTAGGATATTCTTTTCCAGAGAATGCTCACATTTAAGAATGAACAATGGCAATATTACAAAGACTCTTCCATAGAATAAGAGATAATGCCTAATATTGTTTTATGATGCAGGATGACCTTGATACTGAATCTTGACAAGAGCATTGTGAAAAAGGAAAACTATAGTCCTGTCTTACTCATGAACATGAAAAATCCTGAAAAATCCTAAACAAAATATTAGCAGAGAAAAATTAAATATGTTGTAAGGATAATGTGTCCCAATCCAGTTTGGATAATTCCATAATATAAGGCTGGTTTATTACTCAAAATCAATGAATGTAATTTGTACATGAACAGAATAAAGGAGAAAAATTATATGATTATCTTGATATATACACAAAAAGGGTTTGATAAAATCAAACATATATGCATTGATAAAGTCTTTTAGTAAATAGTGATCATTTCTGGTTCTCTAGAATTCAGTTTTTTCTCAAATTACTAAATTGTTTAAATGTAGTAAACATAGTTAATATAAAGTCTTTCTGATAACTCCAATGTCTGGCTTCTTTTTGGGTGTATTTTTATTGTTTGCTATTTTTGCTGGTTCTCACTAATGATGTCTTGACTCCTTGTTTGCTAGAATTTATTTTAAAAATCTGTAGAAACAAGTTTGAATTTGAGATACCAGAGTTCTGTGGCACTCTTAGTCTTGGACCCTCCTAATCCAGTTTCTGGGATTGAGTTCCTTAAGGAATTTAAAGCTCACCTGAAATAGTTATGGGAGCCTGATTACTACAGATTAACTATTATTTCTATTGTTGTGTTCCTTTGTGCCTCAACCAAAAACATGGAAACTCATTAGATAGATCCCCTTGGACATGACCACCTAGTACCACAGGTCCATCAAAAACACCACTCAGTCTCTTAGAAGTCTCCTCTAGAATCATCAGATCCATCTAGGCCTAAATACCCAACTCACATGTGTAGGATTTTCTTGTTCTCTTGGATTTGGATCTAGAAGCTCTCTACTATCTTGTTAAATATTCAATACCTTTAAGCAGAGTTAAAAAAAAAAATTCTCCTCGGTTATCCTACTTGCTTTCATTGGTAGGATTGATCTGATTTACCTAGCCTGCCATTATTGAAAATAGAAAATAAAATTTCTGTTTATTTTCTGCCTACCTATTTATCTACTTAGAAATGATAAAAAAGGTAATTTTTGAGATACAACATGGAAAACATTTAAAAAACCATGTAGTATGTGCTCCTTAAAATACTAATCTTAAAATATTCACTTTGAGGAACTTGTGAAATCACTTTTTCTGAAAGTGATCACTTGTCAAATCACTTTTTCTGAAAGATTAATCATTAATATTTTTCTCTTGCTGATGACAGCTGCTTATGACTTCATAGAGGTTAACCACTTTGTTATACAGAAGGATTAATTTTTAAATTTTTATTCTTATTTTTTGTCTCACCAGATACTTGTAAGCAAAAATATATTAATTGCATATGTACTTGGATCTCCTTAGAGGAAATAATGTTTTTACAGTTTCTCTGGATTTTCAAATAGTAGTTAAAATTTATCTTTCTACTTCTAGATTTTTCTCTTTGTTTTTCCAAATAATTTATTTGGCTTTCCTTAAAAAGAATATAATGGTGATGAATTCTCTGTGGCAGTGCTAAGGGGAAAATTTTAATACTTAAATAGTTCAAATTGGGTTATTTTGATACATTTGTAAAATCTTGGTCCATATTTCCTAGTTACCACATATTACCACCTATTTGATTTTTCCTTTTAATGTGTTTTAACCCCAGTGTGGTAAATTGATTTAGTAAATATGCCTCTTTTTTCCCCCTGGTTATCTGATAACTTCTTAATGACAACTAACAGCTTTTGTGAGAGCAGCACCATTACCACTAATGGACAGGGGTGGACAGCTGATATGGCATGAGAAAGGTTAAAGATGACTAGTGACCCTTTGACAAATCTGTCTGCACACAACAGAATAATACCATGCTCATTTGGATTTTTGGTCTGAGTGGATTATCTGACATATTTGTTATAATCTTACATTCAGCTCTCTTATGAGATAGAGTTTGGTTCTGTGGATACTCCTGTTAAGGTTAGTCAGGAATATGGTAAACTTTTTAGCTACCTCAGGCTGTGAAGACACTCAGTGTAAGTTAATATCTCCATTTGGCCAAATTAGATTTTTTTTAGTCCTAATTTTTACTGAGTCTTCATCCTTTTTTGGTATGTTGAGGAAATTATCAGGTATGTATACACTCTTTTGACTAAAATGTAATGAAAAGACTACTCTGAGGTGATTTAGATATTTAAATATGGTATATAGACACTATTAAATAACATTATATATTTCTTCTGGACAATGTGTTTGGGTGTAACATGGAAACAAATTTCTTCTAGAAGCAAAGGTCTTTATTGATGCAGAAAACTTCCAGTACCCCTCTCTCATCCCCTGCATTATACCTTATTTTGAAAGTTAATGAACTATAATAGATAGTACTATCTTGTCACTTACTATAAAAGTGCAGATTTGATGACTGTTAAGTCTTGGGTTTAGATTTTATCCACTAATAAGATGACCCCACTGGTTGTTGTTAAGTTGTGTGTGTGTGTGTGTGTGTGTGTGTGTGTGTGAATTATCAGTAACTCTTCATGTGTTATGAGGCTTTGTGAAATATACTACTCTGTTTTCCCCCTTCCTGGAGTTTTTTCCTAGTTCTCTTGTATTGACTTTTCCTTTTATCTTATGGTTTCTTTGGTACATTTCTTCCCACTTTCTGTGTGCTCCAGTTATTTTAGTTTTATTCCTATTCATTGGTATCAAAGCATGAAATAATAGGCTCAAGGGCAAGTTGGGAGGATATACAACCAAAGGCTTGAAACCTGAAAGGCACATTCCTTTGATAAAGGGATAGCTCTGTTTAAGTGGGAGCATCTCCATTAGCATTAATGGAGTAAGTATAGCAGCTGAGGCATCTTAGAGGTTAATCAGGCTTCCTAGCCAGCTTTGACATCAATACACTGTGGCGCCTGATTTTGTTGGTCCTTCAGAGGCTTTCTTGACAACACTAACAGACTTTGTGTAAGTCATTTCTTGTGAATTATTGAAACAAATGTTTGGCTGCTAATTGAGGAACGCTAATGTGTTTTATAATCACTGCAGCTTGAGTTTTTAGTGCTAAACAAAGGAGTTACAATTGATTTGTGGCCTTTTCTTGGTTTCAGTCAGCTGTAAGTTACATCTTTTTGCTCAAGTTCAGCAAATGGCTTTGATGGTCATTTTATTTAAGTATTTATTAGGACACACTATTATGGTCTTCATTCCCCCCACCTCCCCAGAATTCGTCTGTGTTCTGAATTCATGAAGTGTGAGATCACAAGTAGTAACAGGAATAGATTACAAAGCAGTACTGGTTGGTGGTTAAAATCAGGCTTTGGAGATAGACAGTTCTATTATTGAATTCCGGCTTTGTCATTGGTTAGCTGTTTGAGATGCTGTTTTGCATCTACTGTGGTCTCAGTTTTCTGTTCTATAAACCTGAGGTGTTGTAGGAAATCTGTACAGATCATTTATGTTAAGAGCCTTGAGAAGTTCACAGTTAAGTTTCCACAGAACATAGTTACAGTAAAATGATACATATATTACTAGTGTTATATGGTGTTTTAATGAAAAATTTCCTTGGAAAATAGATTTCCTTATCTTAATTCCAATCTAATTGTTGCTTAAATCACGTTTAGGCCTTTATAAATTACCTTCTTTGCCTACCATTTATAAAACTATTTGAAATATTATGTATATTAATAATTTTCATTTTAAAATTTAGCTATAGTATATATCAGAGTATAGGTGAGCATATTTCTTTGATTATTCTGAAAAGAGAGTCACTTCATTAAAGGTTAATTTGCAATATTTTAATAAAAACTTTCTCACAATTGGAATTGGAAGAAAATTATTTCTGAATGTCTGTATTACACGTAAATTTTGATATATCCATGTAATCTACATTACTTATTTTGACTCTACTGGTTAGATCTTTTTTCACTATTTATGAGTTGCATGCTTTTCTTTTTGTTTTTTTTTTCTCTTTTAGACAAAAACATCCCACAAAAACCTGTTGTTACTTTAACATTATTGTTAAAGTAATCAGATAATAAGATTCACATAAAAGAAAAATACTCACATGAATTAGTTTATCTATTTGCTTCAAATGAAATGGAACTAAAATGTAATTATAAAACATCTTAAGTTGTCTTTAATTGAAATAGTATATTAGGAGTATTACATTGAATTGTTTTCTGTTACCAGAGAGAAAATAACCTTCTTAGCTAATCTTTTATGATGTTTTATTCATCTAGTAATTGGTATCTTGGATGGAGACTGTATTTCTACGTGCCAAATATTTTTTTTAATTGAGGTAAAATTGGTATATAGCATAGACTTTTACATGTACATTATAATTGACATATGTATGCACTATAAAGTGATCACCACCAAAAGTCGCCATTCATCACCATCGAATTGACTGCCTTCACCCAATTTGCTTACCTCCCAACCCCCTTCTCCTCTGGTAATCAATCTGTTCTCTGTATCTGTGAGTTTGTTTTTATATTCTTCTGTTTGTTTCTTAGATTCCACTTATGAATGATATCAAATGGCATTTGTCTTTCTCTGTCTGACTTATTTCACTTAGCATAATACCCTCAAGCTCCATCTGTGTTGTCACAAATGGCAGTATTTCATTCTTCCATATGGCTAAGTAGTATTTGTGTGTGTGTGTGTGCAAGTGTCAGACACACACACACACACACACACACACACACCCTCTTTATCCATTTATCTATCAGTGGACACACTTAGGTTGTTTCCATATCTTGGCTATTATAAATAATGCTGCAATGAACATATGAACGTAGAGGTTTATATATCTTTTTGAATCAGTATTTTCATATTCTTTGTATAAATACTCATAAGTAGAATAGCTGGATCATATGGCAGGTCTATTCTTAATTTTCTGAGGAATCTTAATGCTAATTTTTGTAGTGGCTGCACCAGTGTACATTCCCACCAACAACATATAAGGGTTCCCTTTACTCCACATTCTCTCTAACACTTGTTATTTCTTGTCTTTTTGATAATAGTCATTCTGACAGGTGTGAAGTGATATCTCATTGTGGTTTTGATTTTTATTTCCCGTTGATTAGTGATGTTGAACATCTTTTCATATCTGTTGGCCATCTATGTCTTCTTTGGAAAAATGTCTCTTCAGATATTCTGCCCATTTTTTTTTCTTATTGTTGCTATTGTTGAGTTCTAGGAGTTGTTTATATATTTTGGATATTAACCCTGTATCAGATGTATGATTTGCAAATATTTTCTCCCATTAAACATTTTAATTTTGATGTTGTTTTCCTGTGCTATGCAGAAGATGCTTTTTGGTTTGATACAGTCCCATTGGTTTATTTTTGCATTTGTTTCCCTTGCCTTTGGAGTCAGATCCACAAACACATCTCTAAGATTGATGTTTGTGAGCTTACCGCCTATGTTTTCTTATAGGAACTTTGTGGTTTTAGGTTGGTCTTACATTTAATTCTTTAATTCATTTTGAGTTAATTTTTGTGTATGGTATAAGAGAGTAGTCTAGTTTAATTCTATTACATAACTGTCCAATTTTTCTGGAACTATTTATTGAAGGGACTGTCCTTTTTCCATTGTATGTTCTTGGCTTCTTTGTTGTAAATTAATTGTATATTTGGGTAGTTATTTCTCAGCTATCAATTTTGTTCCATTGATATATTTGTCTTTTTTATGCCAGTACCATACTATTCTGATTACTATAAGTTTATAGAATAGTTTGAAATCAGGGACCATGATTTCAGCTTTGTTCTTTTTTTCTCGAGATTGCTTTGGCTAAAAGCATAAGAGACTGTTAAAAACTGAGAACAAACTGAGGGTTGATGGGGGGTGGGAGGGAGGGGAGGGTGGGGGATGGGTATTGAGGAGGGCACCTTTTGGGATGAGCACTGGGTATTGTATGGAAACCAATTTGACAATAAATTTCATATATTGGGAAAAAAAAGATTGCTTTGGCTATTCTGGGTCTTTTATGGTACCATGCAAATTTTAGAATTATTTGTTCTAATTCTGTGAAAAATGCCTCTGGAATTTTGGTAGGAATTACACTGAATCTATAGATTGCAGTGGTGGTATGGACGTTTTAACAGTGTTAATTCTTCAATCCATGGGCATGGAATATCTTTCCTTTTATTTGTGTCTTCTTCATTTTCTTTCATTAGTGCCTTATAGTTCTCAGTGTACAGGTCTTTTGCTCCCTGGTTAAATTTATTCATAGGTATTTTATTCTTTTGATGCAATTGTAAATGACATTGCTTTCTTAATTTCTTTTTTACAATAGCTTATTATTAGTATATAGAAACATCACAGATTTATGTATATTGATTTTGTATTCTGCAACTTTACTGACTTTGTTTATTCGTTTTAACAGTTTTTTGATGGAGGTTTTCTATGTATTTGCACATAGTAATGATTTTACTACTTCTTTTCTGATTGGATGCCTTTTATTTATTTTTCTTGCCTTATTACTGTGACTAGGCTCCAATGCTGTATTGAATAAAAGTGGAGAAAGTGAACATTCTTGTCTTATCTTGTTCCCAATCTTAGAGGACAATCTTCCAGTTTTTCAGTATTAAGTATGATACTAGCTATGGGTTTATCATATAAAACCTTTACTATGTTGAGGCATGTATCCTTCATACCCACTTTGTTGAGAGTTTTTATCATAAATGGAGGTTGAATTTTTTCAAATGTTTTTTCTGCACCTATTGAAATGATCTTATGATTTCTGTCCTTCATTTTGTTAATGTGGTGTACCACATTGATTCGTGGATATTGAACCATTCTAGCTTCTCTGGAATAATTCCTACTTGATCATGGTGTATGATCCTTTTAATGTGTTGTTGAATTTGGTTTGCTAATATTTTGTTAAGGACTTTTGCATCTATGTTCATCAGTAATATTGGCCTGTAATTTTCCTTTGTTGTAGTGTCCTTGTTTGGTTTTGGTATCAGGGTAAAGTTAATGTCATGTTTTACATCTTTTTATTTTATGTATCCCTTAACTAATTGTAGTTTTAATTAGTTTTACTACTATTCTCTTTTAGCCTTTATACTTGTTTTATAAGTGATTAATCCACTATCTTTACAATATATTTATATTTTCCAATGAGAGTTTTACTTTTGTATGTTTCCTTGTGATTAAATACTAAATATTAAGTATTTCTTTTCAACTTAAAAGAAATCCCATTAACATTTCTCGTAAGGCCACTTTAGCAATGATGAACTCCTTTAGTTTTTGCTTATCTGGAAAACTCTTAATTTCCCCTTCAATTATGAGTGATAACTTTGCTAGGTAGAGAATTCTTGGTTGGAAGTTTTTTCCTTTTAGCACTTTGAATATGTTGTGCCACTCTCTTCTGGCCTGCAAAGTTTCTGCAAAAAAATCTTGATAGCCGTATGCGGTTTCCTTGTGTGTATTTATCTTGATACTTTTAAGATTCTCCCTTTAACTTTTACCATTTTAATTATAATGTGTCTTGGTATGGAACTCTTTGGGGTTCCCACTTGTATGTCTATTTCCTTCACCAGATTAGGGAAGTCTTCAGCTATTAGTTTTTAAAACTTTTTTTCTGGCCCTTTCTCTCTTCTCTTCTGGGAACCATCTAATGTGAATGTTTTTCTGCTTGAAGTATTCCCAAGTTTTTTTTTTTTTTTTTAATACATATATGTTTATTTTAATTCTTTCTCTTTTTGCTCCTTTGTCTGGGTGAGTTCCATTGTTTTGTCTTCCAGCTCACTGATCTGCTTCATCTAGTCTATTGTTGAACCTCTCTAGTGTATTTTTCAGTTCACTTATTATATTTTCAGCTCTGTAGCTTCTGTTTGATACTTTTTAATGTTTTCACTCCTTTTGTTGAAGTTCACACTGTGTTAATTCATTCCTCTGAGTTTGGTGAGCATCTTTATGGCCATTTATTTGAACTCTGTTGCTTATCTCATTTTATTAAGGTCTTTTTCTGGGGTTTTGTTCTTTGTTTGGAACATATTCCTCTGTCTTCTTATCTTGTCTTTCTGTGTTTGTTTCTATGTATTAGGCAAATCAGCTACCTCTATACCAATCTTGAATGAGTGGCCTTGAAGTATCCTGTGGGACTCAAGCATTTATCCTTCCTGGCCACCCAGTGCCAGATGCTCAAGGGGTGTCTCCTATGTGAGCTGTACATGGCTGCCCACCTCCTGTGGAGGAGCTGTGGCTGTGGCATGAGTGCATGGGGCTCTTGTCTGGCCCACCAGTGATGTGTGGCTGTGACATAGGAATGAGTGTCTACATGCCTAATCTTGTTGTGCAATATTATATAACAGCATATTATAGATTTAATTTGGAAGCATAACATTTTTCACATAGGCATTCTACCAGTGTTCAGTCTTTTTCATGCTAAAAAATAGATTGAAAATTAGATTTATAATATTTCAAAAAATAACCATAGATGTTGGTGAGGATATGGAGAGAAGGGAACCCTCTTACACTGTTGGTGAGAATGCAAACTGGTACAACCACTCTGGAAAAACAGTATGGAGATTCCTCAAAAAGTTAAAAAATAGAACTACCCTACGATCCAGCAATTACACTACTAGGTATTTACCCAATGGATACAAAAATACTGATTCAAAGGGACACATGCACCCTGATGTTCATAGCAGCATTATCAATAATAGCCCAGGTGTCCGTTGACTGATGAATGGATAAAGAAGATACATTAAAACAAACAAACACAAACAAATACAAATAAATAAATAAATAGAAATATTACTCAGCCATAAAAAAGAACGAAATTTTGCCCTTGTTATAGGCATTAAAGACAGGAGAAAAAAGAAATATTTTTTTAGAAAGATATAATTGTTCCTGGGGTGCCTGAGTGGCTCAGTTGGTTAAGCGTTTGACTTCAGCTCAGGTCACAATCTCATGGTTTGTGAGTTCAAGCCCCACATCGGGCTCTGTGCTTACAGCTCGGAGCCTGGAGCCTATTTTGGATTCTGTGTCTCTGTCTTTCTCTCTGACACTCCCCCACACCCCCTTTCTCTCTCTCTCAAAAATAAATAAACATTAAAAAATATATATGTAAATATATACTATATATCTATATGTAAGTATACATACATATATGTATATGTATATACACATATATATGTATAATTGTTCCCTTATGTGAAACAAAGTTCTTTAATCATTTACTTGTGGCTTTATTCTCACTATGCTGATTTTGGGGATTCTACTGATACCATTTACTCAAACTAATACTGATTTTCTAACTAAAATTTAAGATTGTATGAAAAGTCAGACTGAATTTTTGTGACAGTTCACTGCTACATATAGGTTTGTAAGACAATAGGGAATTGAAAAGGTAGGAGAATGAGCCAAATGCATATTTCTGTTTAGAATTCAAATACTGATGTGAAGTCATATATTTTATATTTCATTGCATAGACATTGAAAACTGGTCTGACAATGGTCGGGAAAGTAGTGACTCAGCTGACAGGCACGCTGCCTTCAGGTGTGACAGAAGATGACGTTGCCCTCCATAGTAATTCAAGGCGGAGTCCTCTGGTTCCAGGCATTATCACAGTAATTGACACTGAAACCGTTGGAGAGGGCCAGGTAAGAACTTCCAATGCAAGTAATGTAAAAATAATACCTGTGGGGTGTCTGGGTGGCTTAGTCAGTTAAGTGTCTGACTCTTGGTTTTGGCTAAGGTCATGATCTCATGGTTTTGTGAGTTTGAACCCTGCTTTGGGCTCTGTGCTAACAGTGCAGAGCCTACCTGAGGTTCTGTTTCCCTCTGTCTCTGTCCTTCCCCCACTTGCCCTGTCTTGTCTCTCTCTAAATAAATAAATCAACTTTAAAAAAATAATAAAGATGACACTTGATATAACCTAAATTGGAAGATTAATAATTGATCTTTAAGGCAGAGGCTTGCTGATAGAAGCAATCAATAGGACCTTCCATATTTTGGAGGGAATTAAATAAATTATTGATTAATTATGATAGTTACAAGTGACAATACTGTAAATAATATCAAGTTTTATTACAGACATTTATAAATGTGAGAAATACATAAAGTCTCAAAGTATATGTTAAGATACATACATGGTAATGCTTATCTACATACATATGTTGTAATCCTGTATCTTCAGATAATGCAGAAACATTTAGATTATAAAAATCTAATTATTACAAAAAACATGGAAAAATAAATTACATAGTGTAAATCTGGCTGGTAAGAAACCAGTTGGGTTTTGTTTTCTTCCCCCATGTATTCATAAAATCTTTTTCTTTTGTATCATAGTCTTGAATTTTAAAATACATCTCTGGGGGGGACTGGGTGTCTCAGTTGGTTAAGTGTCTGACTCTTGATTTAGGCTAAGGTAATGATCTCATGGTTCGGGTGTTCGAGCCCCACGTCGGGCTCTGGGCTGGTGGCGTGGAGCCTACTTGGGATTCTCTCTCTTTCCCTCTGTCTCTGCCCCTCCCCTGCTCGTGTTCTCACTTTCTCAAAATAAATAAACATTAAAAAATACATTTTGAACGGAAGGTAATTTTAAAATTCTAATAGTTTGTGATCATTGCTACAAAAAAAAATCCAATCTAAAATTGATTACTAGAATAGGATAGGAGTAGATCAACATTTATGAAATAGAAATTATTTTAATTTTATATAGAATATATATTTAATTCTTTTTTCAGAATATAATGTCTGGGAGCTATGTGAGTCTTTAAAGTATTAAACCTAAATACTGCATTTTTTTTTTTAAGGAAATATGTTTTCAGTTTAAATGGTGATTCGATACCTGATAAAAGATTAGCTTTGACTCAATACTCATGTACTAGTTCCTACAGTAAGATCAATTCGCATTTCTAAAAAACATAAACTACTGCAATTAAAAGCCAAAAAAAATTTGAAGTTCTAGATTACTGAATTTAGCTATTGTATTTTATTTGAAATCTGAATAATAATCAATCTCCACCTCCCCCATGTTAACTTTATGGTTCACCAAACATGTTAGAGTGCAGGCCTGTATTCTTGTTTAAAACTCTTTTTAATGAAGTGCTAGCAAACTTTTCAGTTGACTTGTAATGAATTTTTTTTAAGTTGTGTTAATTAGCTCAAGTTGATAGATACAGACAGATGTTAATTTTCTTTCTTAATTGGAATTAAATATTTAAACCCTAGTGTTTAATGAGTGTTAAAGTAAAAAATATTTTCTTATGTCCTTTGATTCTTAATCAATTTACCTCCAAGGCCACACACATTTTACTGAGTAGTAACAATCCTCCTGAACATTGTCTAGTTTGGTGAGCATAAGTCTGTTAAACATCTAACGTTTGTTGACAGATGGATTGTGGTCATTTAAAAGTAGAAAATGTTATCTCATGATTTTTGATGAAATAGAGGTATAACTCAATTTATTTTATTATATTTAAGTGTAGAAACATGTAAAAAGAAAAATTTTACATAATTATATAATTCTAATTAATGGCATATTAAATAGTGGCCTTATGTTTCCAAATATGCCCCCCCCCCATTCTTTATTAACTTTTTATAACTTTAAAGTGCAATTCTCAGATTTGACATATGGAAATGAACTGTAGATTGTGGAGTTGCAAAAGTTCACTTTTCTTTGGTAAATGAATTATTAACACTTGAAACAAGTAAAGTTGTTTATTAGGAAATAAGAATTATAGAAATGTTAACTTTAAAAGTTAAAAGAAGTTAAAAAGTGTTACTCAACCTGAAAAATATTATCTTTTCTATTATTTGTTGAGCTCATAATCTCTTTTCATTCCCACTTATAACATTCTGAATTTTTATTTGATTTAAAAATTGTTTTTATAAGGGAGGAAATAAATTGATATTCAGTAAATGGTAAGTTACTATGTGCATTTTGAAAGAATTATAACTATTTTTTAAAGCAACAAGATTTCCTGACTATAATACTATCCTCCTTTTTTTTTTTTTTTATTACTGTGAATCTGTTTTTTGTTAAGAAGACATTTTTGTCTCTGATACATAGTTCAGTTGGAGTACAGAGCTGTTTTTAGGTTATGCTGGATTGTATTAAAAAGACTTCATGGGTTATTGTCCTAGATTTATCACCTCTAGCCCTTTCCGACTGATGTTTGACCTTAGCTGTAATGTTTTTCCTTTTCCATCTAAAGCTGACATTATGTCCACTTTTTCTGTTTAAATCCATTGAGCCTTTAATAAAGACATTTTCATGTTTACAGTGGCAATGTATAAAATTTGATTCACCATCTTTCTAATGCTAAATTGATTGATTTGATTTTATGTTGACGGGATCATTGCGTGGTAACTGCATTAAGGAAGAGTGGATTTGATTGACTTTGTGTCCATTTTTTAATCTGTGTTACTTGTTTTATTTAAAAGCATTTTGTGGCTAAGATAAGCTAAGTGATATAATTTGCCTTTACACATTTATATAATTGAAGTTAGCAGTGTGGCAAAGTCCCTAATCAAAGGAAAATGCTCCAGAATGATGACTTAAACTTGAGCTATTTCTTTCTCTGGGTACAAGTGTTATTCATAATAATTTACTGGTTCCTGAAGTGTTTTATCTATCTTTTTGTTCACACGGCAAAAGCTTATCCACCTTGTATCAATTAAAGTACTTTGATTAATTTTAATATAGTCAAGTTATTATTAATGTATACTTAAGAAGTTCAGCCTGTTTAATTAAATGGGTACATATCTTAGGATAATTGTATTGGGATGTATTTTATATTATTAATTTGATGTTTTAGGCGAAGTGATAAGGCAATGGAGAAAATCCTTCCAAAAGTATCTGGTTGTTATGTTTGTGAAACTCATAAAGAGAAGCTTCAAAAAGTCTTATGTAATGGTATCAGGCTTTACTGTGCACCAAGATTAATGTGCCTTTTTACTAGACGCCTTCTGTATTGGTACCATCAAATAGAGTACTCAGTACTAATTGTATTGGAGACGGAGATATAAGATTATAGTGTATGAAAGGAAAGGGAATCTTGTAAGATTGAGTTAAAATAGAAAAGTAGACAAAACACAAATATTTCACAGAAAAAAATAAAACATACAGATTGTCTCTGACTTAAAATGTCTTGAGTTAATGATTTTTCAACTTTATGATGATATGAAAGTGATAGGAATTCAGTAGAAACCATACTTGGAATTTTGAATTTTGAACTTTCCCTAGCCCAGTGATATGTGGTATAATACTCTCTTGTGATTCTGGATAGCAACAACCAACTGCAGCTCTGAGTCAGCCTCGTGATCGTGAGGGTAAACAACTGATACACTTACACCTGTTCTGTACTCAGATAGCCATTGTGTTTCTCGCTTTTGGCATAGTATTCAATAAGTTATATGAGATGTCCAGCATTTTGATATAAAATAGGCTTTGTGTTAGATGATTTTGTCCAACTGTAGTCTAATGTGAGTGTTCTGAGCATGTTTAAGGTAGGGTAAGCTAAGGATGATGTTTGGTAGGTTAGGTGTATTAAATGCATTTTTGACTTAAGATGTGTTCAACTCACGATGGATTTATTGCGATGTAACCTCTTTGTAAGTTGAGGAAGATCTGTATATAAAATGCTGTATAATCTATATCCATGACTTCACTTGTTATAAGAGAAAGACAAATTTACACTGAGATACCATTTGTCGCCTGTGAGAATGAGGGAAATTCAAAAGCAGTGTATTCTACGTTTTAACTTCTAATTTTGAAATAATTGTAGAGTCACATTAAGTTGCAGAAATGTATTCATGTGATCTTTACCCAGATTCCTCCAACTTCCCTTGAATAGCGACATCTTACATAGCTGTAAGAAAATATTAAAACCAATATCAAGTTGACAAATATCAATACTGTTCATATGCTATAGACCTAGGATGCCTGGCTGGCTCAGTCAGTGGGGCGTGCAGTTCTTGAACTCAGAACTGTTAGTTCAAGCCCCGTGTTGGGTGTGGAGATTACTTAAAAATAAAATCTGTAAAAAAATATGGCACAGACTTTACTCAGCTCTCACTATTTGTTTTACCTGAATTTATTTGTGTGTTCCTGGGTGTATATAGTTCTATAACTTTTATTCCCTGTATAGATTCACATAATCAACAACACCATTAAGATATAAGACTATTCAACACATACATTTTTTTGTATTCAGACTTATCCTTCAACCTACCCCTTCCTTTTCTCCTGAAAACTATTATATGTTCTCTATCTCTATAATTTTGTGATTTATAGAGTGGATATAAGAGAAATCATATAGTATATTACATTTTAAAGTTAACTTTTAGACTAAATATGATATCCTTGAAGTTCATTTGTTGTGTGTAATTAAGTCTTTATTATCTCTCTGTTGTATTCCTGTGAGTAGCTGTGTCTATTTGTGCAACCGTTCACTCACTGGAAGACATTTGAGTTGTTTCTAGCATTTTGCTGTTATTAATAAAGCTGCTATGAACATCTAGGTAAAGGTTTTTGTGTGATTTCTGTAGAGTTTTCAGGTCTCTATATTAAATGCCACAGAGTATGATTGATAAATTTTATAAGTGCATATTTAGTTTTGTCAGAAACTGCCCAACTGTTTTTGCAGAGGGGCTGAACTGGTTTACATTCCTTCCAGTAATGTATGATAGGTGGCAGTTTTCTCATCAGAATCCATGGATGATGAAAGCAGTGTTAGAACATCTTTAAAATAGTGAAATAAATGAATTGTTAAACCTGAATTCCACATCTAATGAAAATACCTTTCAGGAATGAAGGGAATATAAAGACATTCTTATAAAAGGAAAGCTAAATTAATCACTAGCAGATCTATTTATTTATTTATCTATTTTTTAATGCTTATTTATTTTTGAGAGGGAGAGGGTGGGAGAGAGAAAGAGCGAGTGAGCGAGAGAGCACATAAGTAGGGAGGGGCAGAGAGGAGACTCAGAATCTGAAACAGGCTTCAGGCTCTGAGCTGTCAGGACAGAACCTGACATGGGGCTTGAACTCGTGAACCATGAGATCATGATGTGAGCCGAAGTTGGACGCTTAACTGTCTGAGCCACTCAGGCACTCCTATTTTTTTTAATTTTTATTTGTTTGAGAGAGAGAGAGAGAGAGAGCACATGTACAGGAGCAGGTCAGGGGCAGAGAGAGGGGGAGAGAGAGAATCCCAAGCAAGCTTTGCACTTTCAGTGTAGAGCCTGACGTGGGGCTTAATCTTGGGAACTGTGAGATCATGACCTGAGCTGAAACCAAGAGTTAGATGCTTAACCGGCTAAGCCACCCATGCACCCTGCAGATCTACTCTTAAAGAATGTCTAAGGGAAGTTTTCTAAAGAAATTATAACAGAAGAAGGCTTGTAACTTCAGAAATAGAGAACAGTGGAAGAGGTAAAAATAGAAGCGTATATAATATATCGATTTTCGTAAGTTAAATTTGGTTGAAGCAAAAATGATAACATCTCATGTTATGATCAACATATTTATGAGAAATATTTGTGGGGAAGTAAATTGAGTTTCATAAAAATGTTACAATTTTGTACTACATATCACTGTATCTGAAAAGTTTAAAGACAACCCACTAAAGGGGAGAAAATATTTGGAAATTATATTTTTTATAATGGACTGCTATCCAGAATATAGAAAGAACTACAACTAAATAAAGAGATAGATAATCTAATTTTAAATTGAACAAAGATATGAATAAACATTTTTCTGAAAAAGATTTACCAATGGCCAATAAAAACAAATGAGAACCCTCATACACTGCTGGTGGGAATGTAAAATTGTGCAAATGCTTTGGAAAAGAGTTACCAAATGACTTAGCAATTTATCTTCTAGGAATACTCAAAAGAAATGAAAATATATATTCACATAATTGTATGTTCATAGCAGCGTTATTTGCAAGAGCCAAAAACTAGGAGCAACTCCAGTGTACCTCAACTGATTAGTAGATGGATAAATCAAATGTGATATGCACTTACAATGTAATATTCTTCAGCAATAAAAAGAAATGAAGCACTGTTTCATGTTATAATGTGGGTGAGTCTTGAAAATATTATACTTTGTGAAAGAAGCCAGTCTCAAAAGAGTGTATGTTGCATGATTCCATTTATATGAAATGTCTAGAATAAGCAAAGCAATAGAAAGAGAAAATAGATTATAGTTTCCCAGGGCTGGGAGTTTGGAAGGAATGGAGAAATGTGGGGTGACTGTTAATAATTATGGGTTTTCCTTTGGTGATGAAAATGTTCTGAATTTGGTTGTGGTGATGGTTCTACAATTGTGTGAATATACCATATATATCCCAAAACAAACCTTTAGTAAATATTTAACAAGTGTAGTTTAACACACTTTCCCAGATACTACTACTATAAGACTTCGTTTTCTTGTTCTTCTCACTTAATACTTTGAAAGTCAATCAAACAACTAAAAAGAGAATAACTTATAATGCATGTTCCCCCCACCCCCATTGTGATAAAATATGCATAACATAAACATTGACATGTAACCATTTTTTAAGTTTACAATTCAGTGCATAAGTGTATTTACAATGTTGTGCCATCACAATGGCACATCACAATATCCATGGTTATCACAATAACCATCACTGTTATCTATTTCTAGAACTTTTTCATCATCTGGATTCATTAAATAGTAAACAGTAACTCCCCAAACCCCTGTCCCCACAGTCCCTGGTGACCATCATTCTGATTTCTGCTTCTAGTAGATTGCCCATAATTACAAAAGATGTACAATACAAAGTGTTGGAAAGGTTGTAGAAAAATTGGAAACCTCATGCTTTACTGATGGAAATATAAAATGATGTAGCTATTTTGGAAAACAATTTGTTAGTTTCTTTAAAAGTTCACCATATGTTTGCCATATGACTGACCAGATTCACTTCTAGGTATCTCCCCAAGAGAAATAAAAACATATTCACAAAAATACGTGCACATAGATATTCATAGCTGCCTATGCATTGTAACAATTGACTAGAAATAATCCAAATTGCCAAGAACTGGTGGGTGAACCCACATGTTGTGGTATTTTCATACAGTGGATAACAGTTTAGCAATGTAAAGAAATGAATGATACCTGAAACAACATGGCTGACCTATAAAAATTATATAAGTGAAAGAAAGTAGAAGGCAAATTGCATGATTCTATTTATATGAAACATTTTCAAAATTTTTAGAAAAGGCAAAAGAGATAAAATATACATAGGGATTGCCTGGGGCTTAGGGTTGGAAATCTACTGTAAAGTTAATATGAAGACATTTTGGGGATGGTGGAAGAAATCTAAATGGAGAATGTGGTGATGGTTACACAATTGTATGGATTTACTAAGCATTATCCACTTATGTATTTAAAATGGGTGATTTGAATGTATAAATTTACTGATGATTGGGGATGACTATCAGTTATGCTGAAGAGGTACATAAGTAGATCCTGTCTCCAGAAAATGAATACATTACTAGAAAGAATTTTCAGAAATAACTATCTGGGGACTCCAGAAATTGGCCAAAACTAAGAATGAAATGATAAGTGTGTAAAGACTTTAGAGCTTGGATAATAGTTGTAGGAGAAAATGGCCTTTTTGCATGAGGCTGCTCTCATTCACATCTGCCTGGAGCTTGGTGAGTGTGATTAGTTTAACCAGTGCAGAGTGGGCCATGTAAACAAGCCTTTTCCCTTCTAGACAGGGGATTTACTTGATTTGGAGTAGTATGTTAAAACCCAAGCCCAACAGTATTTTCACTTGGTGGATGATGAGTAAGGGAAAATGTGTAGCTCCACTGGCCTGAGATCGCAATTCAGATGGGGGCCAATTTGAAGAACAGGAGAAAAAAATGCTGGTGAAGTATAAGCAGAGCCTCAGAGACCTTTGGGAGAACATCAAGTGTACCAACATATGTGTAACTGGGATCTCAGAAAGAGAGGTGAGAAAGGGGCAGAAAAACATTTGAAGAAATGAAGTGTATAAATACTTACCTTTCTCTTCCCTTAATTTCTTTAAAAGGTAGTTTAAAACGATTGTTTTAGGGAATAACTATAATGTTTCTCAGCTGATAATATATATGACAACAGTAGCACAAAGGAATGGGGAGGGAGTGCAGCTATATTGGAGCAAGGAGCTATAATTTTTGCAATTAACTGACAATCTTGTAATCTGTATAGCACCTTGTTACCTATACAGCATCCACTAAGAAATTAACCTCCCAAAATTAACAGAGGAATTAAAATAGTAATATTAAAAATAACACAAAAGAAGAGGATCAGAGGTACAACACCTGAGACAAAGTAAATAGCAAAATGGCAAACCTAAGTCCAATTATGTGTATAATTATATTAACTGTAAATGGACTCAAGTTAAAAGACATTGATTATCAGACCAGAATCATTCAGATTCAAAGACATAATTGGCTGAAGTAAAAGGATTGAGGAAACGTACCACATAAACAGTAACCATAATAGGACTGGAATGGCTATATTAATATCAGACAGAAATACTTTGTCAGGAAATATTGCCAGAGAAAAAGATATTTCATAATAATAAGAGGGCCGATGTAATAGGTAGATAAAGCAACTATTAATGTGTAAACAGCTACAGCATTTCCCAACAAACATTAGGCAAAATCTGACAGATTGAAAGGAGAAATTATAGCTAACTAACATTTACAGCATGAGATTTTAAATACTGTGCTCTCAATAATTGATAGGAAAAACTAGACAAAATTTGTGAGGATTTAGAACACTACCAACCAGCACGGTGTAACACCTCCAAACCCGTAGAATTTGCATTCTTTTTCTTTAAATGTTTTTAAAAGTTTATTTATTTATTTTGAGAGAGCAAGAAAGCAAAACAGCGAGAAAGAGAGAGAGAGAGAGACACTTAACTGACCAAGCAGGCTCTGCGCTGTCAGAGCCCTGACATGGGGCTCGAACCCATGAACCGGGCGACCCCAGCCAAAATCAAAAGTTAGACACTTAACTGACTAGAATTTGCATTATTTTCAAGAACATCTGGAATGTTTTCCAAGATAGACCTTATGGTTGGGCAAAAAAATATATAAATAGCTTTAAAAGTATTAAAATTATGAGAAGTATGTTTCCTGAGAACTATGGAAATCAATAACAGAATGGGACGCCCCAGTGGCTCCATCAGTTGAGTGTCCAGCTCTTGATTTCAGCTCAGGTCATAATCTCATGGTAGGTGAGATCAAGCCCCACACATCGGACTCTGTGCTGGCTAATGGGGACTCTCTCTCTTCCTCTCTCTCTGCCCCTCCTGCGCTTACCTACTGTGCTCTCTCCCCCTCAAAAATAAATAAACTTAATTTTGTCAAATGCTTTTTCTGCATCGATTGACAGGATCCTCTTTTCTTTTACTAATGTGATGTATCACATTGATTGATTTGTGAAGGTTGAACCAGCCCTGCATCCCAGGAATGAACCCCACTTGATCATGGAGAATAATTCTTTTTATATGCTGCTGAATTCTATTTGCTAGTATCTTATTGAGAATTTTTGCATCCATATTCATCAGGGATATTGGCCTGTAGTTCTCTTTTTTTGCTGGGTCTCTGTCTGGTTTAGGAATCAAAGTAATGTGGCTTCATAGAATGAGTCTGGAAGTTTTCCTTCCCTTTCTATTTTTGGAACAGCTTGAGAAGGATAGGTATTATCTCTGCTTTAAATGTCTGGTAGAATTCCCCAGGGAAGCCATCTGGCCCTGGACTCTTATTTGTTCGGAGATTTAAAAAAAAAAAAATTTTTTTAACGTTTATTTATTTTTGAGACAGACAGAGCGTGAACAGGGGAGGGGCAGAGAGAGAGGGAGACACAGAATCTGAAATAGGCTCCAAGCTCTGAGCTGTCAGCACAGAGCCTGACGTGGGGCTCGAACTCACAGACCGTGAGATCATGACCTGAGCCGAAGTCGGACGCTTAACCGACTGAGCCACCCAGGCGCCCCTGTTCGGAGATTTTTGATAACTGATTCAATTTCTTTACTGGTTATGGGTCTGTTCAAGTTTTCTCTTTCTTCCTGTTTGAGGTTTGGAAGTGTGTGGGTGCTTAGGAATTTGTCCATTTCTTCTAGGTTGTCCAGTTTGTTGACATATAATTTTTCATAATATTCCCTGATAATTGCTTGTATCTCTGAGGGATTGGTTGTAATAATTCCATTTTCATTCATGATTTTATCTATTTGGGTCATCTCCCTTTTCTTTTTGAGAAGCCTGGCTAGAGGTTTATCAATTTTGTTTATTTTTTCAAAAAACCAACTCTTGGTTTCGTTGATCTGCTCTATAGTTGTTTTTTTTTTTTTTGATTCTATATTGTTTATTTCTGCTCTGATCTTTATTATTTCTCTTCTTCTGCTGGGTTTGGGGTGTCTTTGCTGTTCTGCTTCTATTTCCTTTAGGTGTGCCGTTAGATTTTGTATTTGGGATTTTTCTTGTTTCTTGAGATGGGCCTGGATTGCAATGTATTTTCCTCTCAGGACTGCCTTCGCTGCATCCCAAAGCGTTTGGATTGTTGTATGTTCATCTTCCTTTGTTTCCATATATTTTAAAATTTCTTCTCTAATTGTCTGGTTGACCCATTCATTCTTTAGTAGGGTGTTCTTTAACCTCCATGCTTTTGGAGGTTTTCCAGACTTTTTCCTGTGGTTGATTTCAAGTTTCATAGCATTGTGGTCTGAAAGTGTGCATGGTATGATATCAATTCTTTTATACTTATGAAGGGCTATTTTGTGACCCAGTATGTGATCTATCTTGGAGAATGTTCCATGTGCATTCAAGAAGAAAGTATATTCTGTTGCTTTGGGATGCAGAGTTCTGAATATATCTGTCAAGTTCATCTGATCCAATGTATCATTCAGGGCACTTGTTTCTTTATTGATCCTGTGTCTAGATGATCTGATCTACCCATTGTTGTAAGTGGAGTATTAAAGTCCCCCGCAATTACCACATTCTTATCAATAAGGGTACTTATGTTTGTGATTAATTTTTTTATATATTTGGGGGCTCCCATATTTGGCACATAGGCGTTTATAATTGTTAGCTCTTCCTGATGGATAGACCCTGTAGTTACTGTATAATTCCCTTCTTCATCTCTTGTTACAGCCTTTAATTTAGAGTCTAGTTTGTCTGATATAAGTGTGGCTACTCCAGCTTTCTTTTGACTTCAGTAACATGATAGATAGTTCTCCATCCCCTCACTTTCAATCTGAAGATGTCCTCAGATCTAAAATGAGTCTCTTGTAGACAGCAAATAGATGGGTCTTGTTTTTTTATCCATTCTGATACCCTGTGTCTTTTGGTTGGCGCATTTAGTCCATTTACATTTGGTGTTATTATGGAAAGATATGTGTTTAGAGCCACTGTGATGTCTGTAGATTTCATGCTGGTAGTGATGTCTGGTGCTTTGTGGTCCTTGCAACATTTCACTCACAGAATCCCCCTTAGGATCTCCTGTAGGGCTGGGTTAGTGCTGATGACGTACTTTCTTAATAAAAACCCTTGATGAAGTCGGGATAGAAGGAGCATACTTAAACATCATAAAAGCCATTTATGAAAAGCCCACAGCTAATATCATCCTCAATGGGGAAAAACTGAGAGCTTTCCCCCTGAGATCAGGAACACGACAGGGAAGTCCACTCTCACCGCTGTTGTTTAACACAGTGTTGGAAGTGCTAGCATCAGCAATCAGACAACAAAAGGAAATCAAAGGCATCAAAATTGGCAAAGATGAAGTCAAGCTTTCACTTTTTGCAGATGACATCATACTATACATGGAAAACCTGACAGACTCCACCAAAAGTCTGCTAGAACTGATACATGAATTAAGCAAAGTCGCAAGGTACAAAATCAATGTACAGACATCGGACAAAGGGCTAGTACAAAATCTATAAAGAGCTCACCAAACTCCACACCCAAAAAACAAATAATCCAGTGGAGAAATGGGCAGAAAACATGAATAGACACTTCTCTAAGGAAGACATCCAGATGGCCACAAGGCACATGAAAACATGCTCAACGTTGCTCCTCATCAGGGAAATACAAGTCAAAACCACACTCAGATATCACCTCACGCCAGTCAGAGTGGCTAAAATGAACAAATCAGATTATAGATGCTGGCGAGGTTGTGGAGAAACGGGAACCTTCTTGCACTGTTGGTGGGAATGCAAACTGGTGCAGCTGCTCTGGAAAATAGTGTGGAGGTTCCTCAAAGAATTAAAAATAGATCTACCCTATGGCCCCGCAATAGCACTGCTAGGAATTTACCCAAGGGATATAGGAGTGCTGATGCATAGGGGCACTTGTACCCCAATGTTTATGGCAGCACTCTCAACAATAGCCAAATTATGGAAAGAGCCTAAATGTCCATCAACTGACAAATGGATAAAGAAATTGTGGTTTATATATACAATGGAATACTACGTGGCAATGAGAAAGAATGAAATATGGCCCTTTGTAGCAACGTGGATGCAACTGGAGAGTGTGATGCTAAGTGAAATAAGCCATACAGAGAAAGACAGATACCATATGGTTTCACTCTTATGTGGATCCTGAGAAACTTAACAGAAACCCATGGGGGAGGGGAAGGAAAAAAAAAAAGAGGTTAAAGTGGAAGAGAGCCAAAGCATAAGAGACTCTTAAAACCTGAGAACAAACTGAGGGTTGATGGGGGGTGGGAGGGAGGGGAGGGTGGGTGATGGGTATTGAGGAGGGCACCTGTTGGGATGAGTGCTGCGTATTGTATAGAAACCAATTTGACAATAAATTTCATATTTAAAATAAATAAATAAACTTAAAAAATAACAATGAAATTATGGAAATCTCCAAATATTTGGAAATAAAACACACCTATCAATAGCTCATGGGTGGGAGAAGGAATCCCAAGGATATTAGAAAATATTTGGAATGGAATAAAAATAAAAAGTGAGCATATCAGAATTTATGAAGTGCAGCTATTCTTTTACAGAGAGGGAAATTTATAGCTTTAAATGCTTATAGTAGGAAGGAAAAACAGTCTGAAACTAATAATCTTCACTTTCCCCATTTTCTAATCTGAAAAACAAGAGCAAATTATAACCAAACAACAAATGAAGTAAATACTAAATATATGAACATAAGTCAACAAAATAGTAAATAGTGAAATATTGGGGAAAATCCAAAATTGGTTCTTTGAAAAGATAAAAAAAAATTGATCCTCAAAAAGTTAAAAATGAAATTATCATATGATCAGCAATCTGATTTCTAGGTTTGTATGCATAAGAATTCAAAGCAGGATCTGGAAGCACTATTTACACACCCTCGTTCATTGCAGCATATTCACAGTAGCGAGGATATGGAAGCAATCCATATATCTATCACTAGGTGAATGGATAAAGAAAAATCTGGTATATACATACTATAATATTATGCAGCCTTGAAATAGAAGGAAATATTGTGACATATTACAACACTGACAAACCTTGAGGACATTTTGGTAAGGGAAGTAAAGCCATCACAAAAGTGTAAAAACTATATTCTTCCAGTTATTTTGACTCTCTAAAATAGTCAAAATCATAAAAACAGAAAGTGGAAAAGTGGTTATCAATGGCTGGGGGGAGGGAAGAAGAAGAATCAGAGTTTAGTGGGTAGAGTTTCAGTGTTGCGAGATGGAAAAGTCCTAGAAATTTGTTACACAACAATGTGAGTATACTTAATGAACCGAACATTTAAAAATTGTTAAGATGGTAATAAAGATCTATGCACAAAAAATTTGATATATCAGTAGCTTTACTGAATTGTAGGTTTGAGTCAGCAATAGGCAAGAAAATTAAAGCATTAGGATAGTAAAGGATGACAAAGCAGACATTTCTATATAATGGATTGCTGTAATGGTTACAGTACTATATAAAATCATTGAATTGTAAACATGAAATAGGTGACTTTTATGGTATGTAAAGTATACCTTTGTAAAGTTTTTCATACTAAAAGAAAAATTAACTTTGCCCGTTTAGGATTAGTTCCTGATTTACTTCAAATTAAATTATTTATGTCTGAATATCATGATCCAGTAATGATCTAGTTGTAAGCAAACATTTTCCAGTAGGTCATAACATAATAAGAATTGTATGTTCCTGTCTTTGGATGAAGCTCTACAAAGCTGATTTTATGCTTTTTGTTTTTTTTCTGAACCTCTACTTCAAGAAATTTTTGTCTCTGTCATCTACAGTAAAGCCCATCAACTGTTTTTAGAGTTTATATGATTGATCTTCTGGAGTATATTGTATCTTTTCCTCATTCCTAAAGTGGCATTCTCACCTTACAGTGACAATAATCTTCCAGTATAGTGGAAGCAATCATGCATACTTTTGGTCAGGGATATTGTAGTGTAGCTGTGTATATCTTCACGCTCAGTAATTGGTGAGTAAAGTTTAATTTCCATTTTCCTTCTTTCTTTCTGTGAAGGTGCTTGTGAGCGAGGATTCTGACAGTGATGGTATCGTGGCCCACTTTCCTGCTCATGAGAAACCAGTGTGCTGTATGGCATTTAATACAAGTGGTATGTCCTTTTTCTTTCCATTTATGTCATGGGATTTCAACAAGTTTTTTTTTTTTTTTTTTTGGAAATGGAAAATATGAAATATGGAATCTGACTTTTCATAATGTGTCAATGTGTATCAGAAAAGTAAGTAGACTTCAGTAAGTGGTTCTTGAGTGAGTGAATTTAAAATAAAAATTTAGGGGGGGGGGGGGGCCTAGGTGGCTCAGTCAGTTAAACATCCAAATTTGGCCCAGGTCATGATCTTGCAGTTCATGAGTTTGAGACCTGCATCAGGCTCTGTGCTGACAGCTCAGAGCCTGAAGCCCTCTTTGAGTTCTGTGTCTCCCTCTCTCTCTTTCCCTTCCCTGCTCACACTCTGTCTCTCAAAAATAAATAAACATTTTGGGGCGCCTGGATGGCGCAGTTGGTTAAGCGTCCGACTTCAGCCAGGTCACGATCTCGCGGCCCGTGAGTTCGAGCCCCGCGTCAGGCTCTGGGCTGATGGCTCGGAGCCTGGGGCCTGTTTCCGATTCTGTGTCTCCCTCTCTCTCTGCCCCTCCCCCGTTCATGCTCTGTCTCTCTCTGTCCCAAAAATAAATAAAAAACGTTGAAAAAAAAAATTAAAAAAAAAAAAATAAAGAAAAAAAAAATAAATAAATAAACATTTAAAAAAATAAATAAAAATTTAGAAACCCACCAAGCATTAGTTTTGCTCTCAGTAAAGAGGTAATTGAATATCAGCAGTAGGTAAACTGTGCTATTGAGGTGCATTAATTTCTGTATTATAATTAAGCCAGGAACTTCAGTATTCCGGACTACATATTAATGAATGTAAGTGGCACTTTCCTTGTAATTTAAAATTTCTTTTTCACTTTCACATACAAGCGTATTATAAAGTATTTGCTTGTATTTTTCCCTGTGTTTTGGTAGTGGTTTTGTTTTTCTATTTATTCTTAAAGCATTTGATTAGGAGAGATGTTATAGTAATGTGGAACGTCCTACTACTTTTCATTTTTTTCTTCAAACTTTTTGTTATATAAAGTTTCATACATAAAAATAGATTTAAAAGATAGTATAGTAATGACCCATGTATCACTACCTTGATTAAATAGGTGTTCACATTTCTGTGCATAATAAATAAATATACATATGTATAGGTATGTGTATACTTACGTATATGTACTTGTATACCCATGTATGTATAATAGATGTACATAAATATATGTATTTTGTTGAATCATTTGAATGTAAGTTACGCATGTAATGACAACTTACCCACTACAAATTAATCATGATTTCCTAAGAATAATGACCTTTTCCCATATAGCCAGATATTATATTGTAGTTTTGAAAGTTAACACATTATGTTATCTAATATCCAAGCCATAATTTAAAGTTTCCAATTATCTCAAAAATGTATCCTGCAAAATATATAATATGATACTATGTTGATCACATGGCTATGTTAGTAGACCCTCAAAATATCTACATATTGGAGATAGGTTTTTCTTATGGAGATTAGCAAGTAATCTGCAGAGCATTATTTTGGCTTCATTTCTTTTTATCTATTTATTTTTTATTTTAGAGAGGGCAAGAGAACGTGAGTGGGGGAGAGGGGCAGAGAGAGAGAGAGAGAGAGAGAGAGAGAGAGAGAGAATCTCAAGCAGACTCCATGCTCAGCATAGAGCCCAACGAGGGGCTCGATCCCATGACCCTGGGATCATGACCTGAGCTGAAATCAAGGGTCAGACACTCAACTGGCTGAAGTCACTTGGCTTCATTTCTGAAACAACTTTTTACTTAATAGTTGTATTATGTTGAAGCCTGGAGAATGGTGGTTTTTCTAATAATACCATGTTTTCTGCAAGATTAACTACTGTTCTATAAAAAAAAGTTTTCTCTCATCAACCAGGAATGCACCATAGTTCTCTTGTATGTGAAAGGCAGGATAAATACTTAATTCTTTCCCTTTACTTACCAATTTTCATTTTTAGGAGTTGGTTTAATACTTACAGTGGTGTAATTCCATTCCAGTGTAGTCATTTTTAAAATACTTTGTTTTTAAGTAAAAGATAAAATTGCTCTTTTGCTTTGGGAGCTGAAATAGTCTTCATAAACTTACAGTTGTTTTAGATCTTATCCCTTTGGTTGATGGATCTGAAGAGATTGTCATTTTTATCTTATTCTGCAGAAATTATCCTATCAGTTAAAATTGATGGAAAGACCCATCTTTTTTTCCCTTTTCATCTTTTCAAATAAAGAATGATGGTAAGAGGATAATATAGAGCATTTTGAATAATCTTCCTTCTAATATCTTAATTAGTCATTTTTGATAGAGAGGAAGATTTTTGTAGCGGTTGTTGATCAGTAGGATTGATTTAATTAATAAAGACAAAGATTTATGGAAACGCTTTGAATGTTATGGGAATTAAGTTAAATTTGAAGAAACAATCTGGAAGTTATGTCACTTACAGCACTCTACTTGGAGTAACCAGTATGACTCATTTTGATGGTCCATCTGTTATGTCAAATCTCCTTTGTATTAATGTATATTTCATATCTCCATAGTCAGAATGCTTTAGACGTTGGAAGCTGTACTTTTTCCATCCTGTGGCTTTCCATTGTAACAAGAACATACCACTTACCTTAAAGAATATTATAGTTATCTGTATCATTGTCTAGCAATTAATTCTAGAAAACCACAGTTTACTATGATTTCATAATTTTGACATACATTTTTCATTTGATTTTATTTGAACTCCCAAGTTTGTGTTTTTATGGTAAGATTAAAAATTTTTATATTTATACCTTCTTTTTTGTGTTCCTAGAGCACTATTTGTATAACGCTATGATATAATTTATCTTGAAGTAATCATTTATTTAAATACTTGTCTTTCTACCTAACCTCTGAGTTCCAGTTTACATTATTAGGGTTCACTCTTGGTGTTGTACATTCTGTCAATTTTGGCAAATATGTAATAACATATATCCACCATTATACAGAGTAAGTAGGTTCGCTGCCCTAGAAATCCCCTTTGCTCTACCAGTTCATCCCTACCTTCCTCAACCCCTGGCAACCAGTTATCTTTTTTACTGTTTCCATAGTTTGTTTTATTTTCCAGAATGTCACGTAGTTGGAATCTTACTGTATATAGTCATTTCAGATTGACTTCCTTCAATTACTAATAAGCATTTAAAGCTCCTCCATGTCTTTTCATGCCTTGATTACTCATTTCTTTTTAGTGCTGAATAACATTCCATTGTGTGGACATACCATAGTTTATTTGCCATTTGTGTATCTTCTTTGATGAGGTGCTTGTTCAGATCTTTTTTCCATTTTTTGATTGGGTTGTTCATTTTTAAATTGTTGACTTTTAAGAGTTCTTTGTATATTTTGGATAGCAGTCTTGTATTAGGTGTTTTGTAAATATTTTTTCCAAGTCTGTGGCTTGTCTTCTTATTCTCTTGAAAGTATTTTTGAAAATCAGAATTATTTAATTTTAATGAAGTCTGAGTTATCAATTATTTCTTGTCTAGATCATTCCTTTGGTGTGTATGTAACATTTTAAAATACACAAATTGATGTTCTGTTGTATTCTTAATTCAGTTTCACATTGGATGTTGTAATCTCTTGGAGGGAAGATCTTTATATGAGAACTATTTTATGAGTTTTAGGATCTCTTTCATTTTTTTCTTGAATCTCAAATGAAGCTTCTTAACCTCAGTCTAAGATCTGGAAGGTTTATGGATAGAATTCAGAGAGTATGTGAACTTAGGAAAAAAATTACATCTTTATTTTCTCTAATCTCTGATGAAAAATTTCCTTCACTTATGAAAATGTAAAATAAAATAGTGAAATATTAGCTGTACTCCTGAGTTTATGAACAAATAAAAATAATAGATGTTTTCACATCATTTCTATCTTATTCACATAATTCTCCCAGTATTGCTTATGGTTCAAAATTATAGTAGATACTGTATTTTAATAGATAACAAAAAAAAAAACTAAAAAAAAAAAGACATACACTGTATGTCAATTTTTAAAATCTTATGTATTTTACTTTGTCTTAAAAATATATTATTCTGAGAAAGATGTTCCTAGGCTTTACCATATTGCTTAAAAGGTTCATGGCACTAGAATGTTTAGGATCCTGTTAATCAAAAAGGTTTATGCTCCCTAGAGACTCCATTCACATTGCCTGGCTCAGTCTTTGTGATTAAGTTAACAAGGGACAGTCCTTACTCATGGCATCTACTGGTGTGATAGGGACTTAAAGCAAGGAAGGAAAATCCTTTGTGGAGTAAGGACAGAATGCTAGGAGATGAATATTTACTTGGTTTCGACTATTGGGGAAAGTTCTTCAAAAGAAGTCAATTCTAAATTGGAACTTAAAAGATGATTAGTTAGGAAATAATGATTCTGTGTCTGGTATATAAATAAATATTAGTTGAATGAATGAGGCAAGAAAAATATGGCATATTTGGCATAGATTGTGAAGCAGGGTCTATACAGTGGACTCATCCATTTATTATGTGGCAGATACATTTTTCAGTGTGTCATCATTTCTGCAGCATTTTATAAATGCTTTGTACATGTTTAAATATTTGAATTAAATGGAGGATTCATAACTCAGCAACCACTCACAAAATTGGTTTGCAAAATCTTTCATAGAAGATAGTGGAGATTTCATGCAACTGCTTGCAATTCATCTTAGTTATTTACTGTTCAGCTCTGAGTGTCTTTGCTATTCAGAGTATGACTGTTATTGCTTGAGTATAAGCAAGTGTATCTATAAAAGATTCAATTCTCAGTGATTTGAAAGCCTTGACTTTTTTTTTTTTAAGCTGGTCACTATCTGAATTTTTACTTATAGAATGATATTGGGTTTAGCTGTGGCTGCTATTACCCAGCTCCTATGTGACATTTTATTTTACTTGTCTAGTTTCTGTATTATATTGCTTGTTTTATCCTAACCTTCTCAAATTGAGAATGCATATGAAATGTTTGAAGCAAGAGGCTGCATTGCCCTTTGTAAATGCACGGATTCCTTAGTAATTGTTATTTTTCGCCTGTAGTTATTTACGTTATAGTTTAAAAAAATATTTTTGGGAGAGCAAATGATGTATTTTCTATTGATCTTTAAATCCTCCTATGTTATAAAATGATATATTTTCTGCTCTCTGGTTGAAAAAGTTTTATTAGTTTCTGAACTTTTATTAATTGGTATTTTTTAGAAAGGTGTGTAATTTAAATGGGCATTAAAACAGTACTTATAATTTTTTACTTAAATTGATCTTTTCAAAATACAACTTGTAGATCCTCTAGTAACACCTTCCAGTTTTTCTTTAACATGTATCCATACATATTTCTAAATTTATTTATATCAATAAGTTTTAACTGTTTTGCTCCTCCAATAATTCTCTTATTTAGTTAAAGGCTTTTTCATGGGGTATGTAGTGTGGCCAATAATAACAGTAGTGCTTGTTAGAATACTTTTTACAAGTTTAGGGAAGTTCATTAAAAAATAAGCAGAACAAAACATAGCAATGTTTATTGTGTGTTTTTGTTTTTAAACCTGATCATTCTGTAACCACTTTACCTGAACATATCCCTGTTATGCTTAACAATATAAATAAATTTCTTAGTCTTTTTTTTTTTAGAGAGGCATATTTTCCAATGACAGAATTATTAAGATGTCCTAGACATACATCAGGATTCAAGGAGAAAACCAGACCTGTTGTCCACCTTCTGAGAAATTTTAAAAACAATGTAAAATGTACATGATGAAATAACAGTCCGAAGTGAATTAAGGAGAAAATGTAGGTTGTTTGGGTGGTATGCAGTTCGGTTTTGTATGGGACCTATTCAGCAAAGAAATTAAGGGATGCCATTAAATAGCGTTGTGAAACTTTTAGTTCAGCAGCTGCATTCAGTTTGTTTTTCAATTTACCCTTCCCATTCTTGTTTATTAGCTGTGACTCTGAGTCCTGAATTAAAACAAATATTTTAATGGCAACATTTATGATATGGTTTGAAGTGCCAGAGAGGCCTCCGGTGCTTAGATCTGGGTAGGTTCAATATGGGTGGTGTAAATTTGTTGGTTTCAGTGATTTAGATACACAATGAGTAACATTTTCTCAGGAGCTTTTTTTTAAATTAATAAACTCCAGTTTTGGGGGGCAGTTTCAAGTTCACAGCACAATTGGAAAGTACAGAAAACTCTCTTATAATCCGGCCCCCACTCCAAACCTCCTACACTATTGACATTCCACACCACAGTGGTAAATTTGTTACAGTTGATGAACATATATTGACCCAATCATTATCAACCAAAGTCTGTAGTTTACACGAGGGTTCACTCTTGGTGTTCACATATTCTCTGTGTTTTGACAAATTAATATTGACATATATCTACCTTTATAGTATAATACAGGATAGTTCCATTGCCTAAATGTTTTTCATCATGTTTGGGATGTTATTATTTCTTTAAACATCCTTTCTACCTTTTTTCCCCTCTTTTCTCCTTCTAGGACTCCTGCTACTCACAGATTAATCTTGGTGGTGTCAAATAGGTCTCTGGGGCTCTATTCATTTTTCTTCTTCTTTTTTTCCCCAAACTCGATAATCTCAGTTGATTTCTTCTTTCAGGTTCAAAACCACGATTTAAGCCCCTCTATTGAATTTTTTATTTTAGTTATTGTACTTTTGAACTCTGGAATTTCTATTTGTTTCCTTTTTTTATAATATTATCTCTTTATTGATATCCTTTGCTTGGTGAGACATTGTTCTCATACTTTCCTTTAATCCTTTTAACATGCTTTCTCTGCATCCGTGCTGGCATTTGGTATTATTGCCACTTTAATTTTATAAATACTAGATGGGGACCTCTGTAAGAGAGGTCATTTGGAAATCTTTTTTCCCAGTCAGAAGTTTGTATTTTTATCTTTTTAACAGAGTCTTTTGCAGAGCAAAATTGTTTACTTTTTGTCAAATCCAATAAAAAATATATCAGTTGTGTTTTTGTGTTCCTGCCTAAGAAGTGTGCACCAGTCTGGGGCCTGAAGATCTTTCTCCTATGTGATTTTCTGATAGTTTTCTAGTTTTACATTTTGTATTTAAATTTATTTTTATTATTTTTTTTGTTTTTATTATTCTTTTAATGTTTATTTTATTTTTGAGAGAGAGAGAGAAGGAGGAGCAGAGAGAGAGGGAGACAGAGGATCTGAAGTGGGCTCCGTGCTGACAGCAGAGAGCCTGATGCAGGGCTCGAGCTCACAAACCAAGAGATTATGACCTGAGCTGAAGTCGGATGTTCAACTGACTGAGCCACCCAGGCACCCCTACATTTTATATTTAAATTTATGATCCAAATTCATTGTTATTTTTTGTATAATGTATCAGATTAGGTCATGGTTATTATTTTTTGGCTTATGGATATCCAGTTGATACTTTATTATTTTTTCAAAATTCCATTCTTTCTCTGATGAGTTTCTTTTGTACTTTTTCATTAAAGTAACATACTTCTGTTGGCTATTTCTGGATTCTCTGATGAAGATGACTTTTTAGCTGTTTTCTGTATGGGAATATCTGTATTTTGCCCATAATTTTCAGGCATGTTTCAACTAGATAGTTTTTGACAGTTACTCATTAATTTTTCAGCAGCGGTTAACACTCTTACTTTGTTCACAGCTTTTAGTATTGTTACTCTTGATCCTCTTGATTAGTTGGGTACAGAGTTGAATTTTTGGGGGGCAGCATTCTAATCTGTAGCATCAGCTCACTGAAAATTTTCGAAAAGGTTGCCGTGTTCTCCTTGCCTTCACATATTGTGGGTTCCTCTTCCTCCGGCTGTTGTTCTTCCTGATGTAAGAGCTACTATTTTTATTTATGTTTTTTTGTATTGAACTTTGAGATAGATTTTTTAAAACTCTGGGGTTTTTCTGTTTTGTTTATTGGTTTTGTTTTTGTTATAGGGTTAAAACAGCAGTCTCTTTTGATTTTACAAATTCAACCCAAAATCCTCTTTGCTGGTCATATGAGTGGGTAAAATGTTCTCAGGGACCCTAAATTTAGGCAGTAACCTGTGTACATCTATTAGCTTGGGCTGCTGTAACCAAATCCCATAGATGTAGTAGCTTAAACAACAAAACCTTTTTTTCTCACAGTTACGAATGCTAGAAGTCTGAGATGAAACTTCCAGCTGATTTGGTTTCTAGTGAGGTCTTTCTTCCTGACTAACAGTCACCTTCTCAATGTGTCTTCACGTGTCCTTTCTTTGGTGCAAGGAAGTGGGGACAGAGAAAAAGAGCTAGTTCTGTGGTGTGTGTGTGTGTGTGTGTGTGTGTCTGTGTCTTTTAAATTGAAGTATCATCGGGGCGCCTGGGTGGCTTGGTCGGTTAAGCGTCCGACTTCAGCTCAGGTCATGATCTCTCGGTCCGTGAGTTCGAGCCCCGCGTCGGGCTCTGTGCTGACAGCTCAGAGCCTGGAGCCTGCTTCCGATTCTGTGTCTCCCTCTCTCTCTGACCCTCCCCCATTCACTCTCTGTCTCCAAAATAATAAATAAACGTTAAAAAAAAAAAATTAAAAAAAAAAAAATTGAAGTATCATCAACATACAATGTTATATTAGTTGCAGGTGTATAACATCTTGATTTGACAATTCTATACATTACTTGGTGCTCACTATAATAAATGCAGTCACTATCTGTCACCACACAATGTTATTACAATAATATTGGCTATATTCCCTAAGCTGTACTTTTCATCTCCCTGACTTATTTATTTTATAACTAGAAGTTTGTACCTCTTAACTTTTATCCATTTTTCCCATCCCCCTTACCTCCCCTCTGGCAACCGTCAGTTTGTTCTCTATATTTAAGAGTCTGGGTTTTTTTTGTTTGTTTTTGTTTATTTGTTCATTTGTTTTACTTTGTAGATTCTACATTTAAGTGAGATCATATGCTTTTATCCTTCTCTGTCTTATTTCACTTAGCATAATACCTTCTAGGTCCATCCATGTTATTGCAAATGGCAAAATCTCATTCTCTTTTATGGCTGAATAATATTCCTTATTTTATATGTAAATATATATAACATCTTTATCCATTCATCTATCAGTGGACATTTGGGTGGCTTCCATATCTTGGCTATTATAAATAATGCTACAGTAAACATAGGGGTGCATATATCTTTTTGAATTAGTATTTTTGTTTTCTTTGGGTAAATACCCAGTAGTGGAATTACTAGATCATATGGTTGTTTTAATATTAATTTTTTTTAGGAACTTCCATATTGTTTTTCATAGCTGTTACACCAATTTACCTTTCCCTCCAATAGCGTACAAGGGTTTGTGGTGTCTCTTCTTATAAGGACACTAATCATACCAGATCAGGGTCTCAGCCAATGACCTAATTGAAACTTAATTACTTCCTTAGAGACCCCATCTTCAAATATAGCCTGGGTTTTTAGAGTTTCAATATATGAATGTGAGGGCTGCACAGATATTTAATTCATAATAGTACATATATAGAATCATTTGGTTACTCTTAGTTTTTAAAAGACTCTTATTTGGTCATAGTCCAATTCTGGGTTATTCTGTTTGTGATTATTGTATCATACTTTTTCCATGTGTTTAGTTTCATTTTAAGATAAATATTTTAGGGGCGCCTGGGTGGCTCAGTCGGTTAAGCGTCCGACTTCAGCTCAGGTCATGATCTCGCGGTCTGTGAGTTCGAGCCCCGTGTCGGGCTCTGGGCTGATGGCTCAGAGCCTGGAGCCTGCTTTGGATTCTGTGTCTCCCTCTCTCTCTGCCCCTCCCCCATTCATGCTCTGTCTCTCTCTGTCTCAAAAATAAATAAACGTTAAAAAAAAAATTAAAAAAAAAATAAAAAGATAAATATTTTATAAGAAATGTTAAATGTTAATGATCTCTTCATCTTGTTTGTGTTGTCCAAAAGTATATAGCCTGGCACAACTTTACTGCTTTAACCTGTTCTTCTACCTTTCCTTCCAACATTTAGCCATACTATTTTTCACCTCCTTAAACATTTTACATTACTTTTCCTCCACCTGAAATCCTCTTTTGCCTGGGCAACTCTTATTTATCTTTTGAGTCCCATTTTTTATGTATTATTTTGTGAAGACCTACATGACCCTAAACAAAATATCATGTTCTCCCCGCCCCCACCTTGCTGCTTAATTGGGCAAGTAACTTAATACGCTTGGATCCTCCCTAGTACTTCAGTTTTCTCATCAATGAAATGAGAGGGTAATAATGGTATCCAAAACAATACCCAAAACATAGGGTCACCTCCAAAAATTTAGCTGTTGCTGTTTTCATTATTATTAACTTCCCTCATCCTAGTTTAAATTTTATACCCATCAAGAGTATTCTTTCAACATGTTTTCTGCTATAGATAAGCTTTTACTTCATACCCAGGTATTTATTATTAGCCTGGTAATTTTCACATAATTAATAAGTAAACTGAATAATTACACTTATTATTTTTTTCTATAATTATTATTATGAAAAAAACCATGGCAGGGCAGAGATAAGGCACTAATTCAATGTAACTACTCATTTGTTGAATAAAACTCAGTTATTTCTAATTTGTAGTTTGAATGAGAATTGTCTTTTTCCCTATGAATTGTAGAAGTGATCCCTGATGCCAAATTGTATAAAATGAAGAAACATATCACACATCCTTAAGATTGAAATATGTAACATATATTAAAAATATCTTGTGGAAATTAAATCATATTTGTGTAACTAAGTAAACTAGATTGGGGTATTAAATATATTACCTTTGACATAAAAGAAGATAAGCATTTTTATTAATCAAATTGGAAATTAGAAACATAAAAAAGAAATTCTTGGGGTGCCTGGGTGGCTTAGTCGGTTAAGCATCTGACTCTTGATTTTGGCTCAGGTTATGACCTCCCAATACATGAGTTCAAGCCCTGCCCATGTCAGGCTCTGCACTGACAGCATGGACCTGCTTAGGTATTCTCTCCTCTCTCTGCTCCTCCTCTGCTTGCTCTCTCTCTCAAAATAAATAAACATTAAAAAAAAGGAAAGGAAATTCTCAACTCTCTGCAGTAAGCCTGACATTTCTAAAACAGACCTGTTGTCTTTAATTTGGTAAATAATTGATCTATTTTCCAGAGGCATTATTTCTGCCAGCTGAGTAGCTGAGAGCTGTGAAGTACAGCACATCTACATTTTAAATAATTGCCCTTCCTTGGCAGAGAAATTGCTTTTCCATCCATTAATAAGAGGAAAATTAATGTTGGGTCTGTAGTAAAGTAGATTAAACATGTATCCCTGTGGATGCTTGACTGCATCTTTAACAGACTTGAAATTATTCTGGTTACTTAAATGTTGTATATTGAAAGGTGATGGTGGTCGTGGGTTAATCATTAAAAAAGTTTAGGTTGGATTTTTTTTTTCTTTTGCACAGAGTTTCCCCCATTGATCACAGTAAGTGGTCAGAAAAATACCTTGTCTTGATTTTTGCTAACATCTATAATGCCTCACAGATTTACAGAATTATGTGGCTTCTGAGTTTTCCTCTCATCCAACAGCTTCTGGTTTATTACCGCCAGTCATTTATACTATATCACTAATAATTCAAAGGCAGCTTGAAGAGTTTATTGCTTTTTTTTTTCCTAAGAAGGGGATGTTTCCATTATAGATTTGTAATTACTCTCCTCTGTCGTCATCTTCCAAAATGACATATCTTACTCACATAATGGATTACTCCCTGAAGGATTTGTTCTTTTTGCTCTCTGTTCATTGTGGCACAGGCCTTATATGAGAGTTAGTGGTAACTTTTCAGGTTTGACTTATCATAAAGTACAGTAGGCATCATAATTTCGGGCCCATGCTGGTATTGTGGTCCCATCAAAATGTTTAATTCCTTTTAAAAGCAAAAAAATAATAATAGTAATAAACTTTTAAGTTAATGGAATACTTTAATATATTTTTAAAACCAGCAACTGTAATTGTAAAATATAATTGTAAATATTTTTTTTCATGGAAGAGGAGGTCCATAAAGGCAAAATTGCCCAGGGCCCATGAA
Source organism: Panthera leo (assembly GCF_018350215.1). Lineage (NCBI taxonomy): Eukaryota > Metazoa > Chordata > Mammalia > Carnivora > Felidae > Panthera > Panthera leo. The sequence goes on from NC_056692.1 coordinate 25,522,690, forward strand.
AGTCCTAATGTAGCCCCGGGTCCTGGGTATCCATTAGTAAGGAAAAGCCCTTCTCTTTCCCCACCACCATTGCCACATCATTTCTAGTTAATTAAACAGAGATGCCCAATTCACACTAAATGAACTAATGAAAGATGTGAATACATACATTGGCATACTATGAAAAATGAGGTAAATGCATACACAAACACACACACACTTGTAACACTAGAGCTACCCATAACAGATGTAACTATAACAGTATTAAATTTTGAAGAATGTAAAGAATATCTGTAGCCAAGTACATACATGCAAAGTGGCCAAGGGTGAATTAAACTTTTTCTTATCAGGACAACTTTAGTGGTTGTTAAGCAGTGAAGTACTTGAATATTTATTGTCCCTTCTGCTTTCCTGTCCTCTGGAATGCTCTGGCCCTCCCCCAGATTCAGGCTTGTTTCAGTGTTCTCATTCAGATTTGTTTATACTCTTGCCATGCATTATTTTGAACAGTACTCTGAAAGCAGTGAAAATATGTCTCAAAAACACATATTTGAAAACACATATTTCAAAGGACATATATTACAGCCAGTCGGGTGGGTACCTATGGTGGGAAGGGATGGGAATGAGGACTGGGTGCAGGAATGGAGGATGAATAGGAGAATGTAAAAAACAGTAGGCCGTGTTAGTATTCAGAATTAATATAATGGGTGTTACAAAGTCTTTAGGGTACCAACAGTATGGAAAAAAATAAAATTCGTGGGACGTGGGTGGCTCAGTCGGTTAAGCATCCGACTTCGGCTCCAATCGTGATCTTGCAGTTCATGAGTTCAAGCCCCGGGTCGGACTGTGTGCTGGCAGCTCAGAGCATGGATCCTGCTTCAGTTTCTGTGTCTTGCTGTCTCTGCCCCTCCCCCTGCTCACATTCTCCCACTGTCTCTCAAAAATAAGTAAACATTAAACAAATTAAAAAAATAGTCAAATTATTCTTCTCTAATTTAAAATGAACTCATCTTTTGGTTTTCCTTTTGTTGCTTTGATGGTTTCAGGGAAGTTTCTGATGGTTATTGTTTTGGTCTCTTTTTTCAAATCCTATCTTTTTGATGGGCTAAGAAGCCACTACACTAATCTGTGTAGATATAGATGTATAGAGTTAGGTTGTGCAACAAATGCCTACCTGCTCAGAAATCTTTGTTATGTGTTAGCGGTTGTTCTTATAAATACTCTTTCTCAAACATAATTAAGGAGTAATGTTTTGAAATAGATCAGATAGGTAAAGAAAACTAATTTCCAGAGACACTTGGTAATTTGCTAATATTTGATATATTTGCAAATATACCCAAAATAAAAATGCTAAATGATGAAAATTTTTATTTTTCATCTAATACTTTTTTGTTCTATAGTTCTTTCTTTAAAAAAAAAAGATTTTATTTTTTTTTAAGTAATATCTACACCTAACATGGGGCTGGAACTTACAACCCTAAGATCAAGAGTTGCAGGAACCACTGACTGAGCCAGTCTGATGCCCCTGTTACATAGTTTCTGATCTCCACTACTAGAACCTTGATTGAACTCTGTTATACTGTCATATATGTGCTCTGGAATACATGATTTGTGGTGCTTTGACCACCCATTTTGCCAAGCTACACATCTGAGACTCATTGACCTCTTTCTTGACTCCTCACTATGTATCTGTATTTCTTATACATCCCTCTCTGGCTGCTGTGTTTTTAGATTTTATTGTATTTACCCCATCCCATCCCATAGGGGTAGGATTTTAACTTTCTTTCTTTTTTTTTTCCCTTTTGGAATTTTTATTGGAATTGTATTGAAAGCGTAGGTCCATTTGGGATAGAGAGATGGTATCTTTACAATATTGGGTATTTTTATCCACAAACATAGTATATCCTCCCATTTATTAAGTTGTCTTTTAACATCTTGCAACATAGTATATCCTTCCATTCATTTAGTTGTCTTTTAGCATCTTGCAATAAAAATTTATAGTTTCTACATAAAAGATTTGCCCATCTTTGTATTAGAATTATTCTTAGGAGCCTTTCTTTCTTTTTCTTTTTCACATTGACAGGTATTATTATTATTATTATTCTCAAGTTAGTTAACTTTATAAAGCGTAGTCTTGGCTTCTGAAGTAGAACACAGTGATTAATCTCTTATATGTGACACCCAGTGCTCATCCCAAAGAGTGCCCTCCTTAATGCCCGTCACCCATTTAACCCACTCATTCATGGATTTTAACTTTCTAACTACTGTGTTTACATTCACTGTATGTAAAACCACCAATTTTACTCTTACCCTTATTTTTGTTTTGGTTTATATTCATTTTTATTGAACTGTAGCTTACATACAGTAGATTGCATAAATGTTAAGTGTCTAGCTTGGTGTACACACACACACACACACACACACACACACACACACACACACACACCCCTGTATAAGCTCTACCCAGAAAATTTAAATGTTCTGTTTTACACATCCCTGAAGCACACTGAATGGCATTCCTTTGGAAATACTTAATTTCCAAATTTACCTTTCAATTTATATTTTATAGTCTAATACATAGAATATCTGTTCCAAACTGACTGATCTGCACGACATTCTCTTTACTTCTTCAGCCTTCTGCCATTTGGTCATATTTCACTTTCTTCTCCCTTCCGTCTGTCTACCGAATTCCTTTTAACCTCAATTTAAAATGTATTTAATTTTGAACTTCTAGCAGTGATTGTCTGTGATAGTTGTGTGTATGTGTGTCTGTGCCTGTAATTTGTCTTTGAGGATAGAATCTTGTATTGGTACATAATAAGGACAACACAAGCTAACACTTTTATCTTTAGACTTTTAAATCTGGTTTTCTCACTGTTTGTGGGCTTCAGTTATCATACCTGTTAATTGAAGTCAGTCATGCTATTTCTTATTTTTAAGACTTTTTAAAGCCCTTTTACTTTTTTTTTTTAACATCTATTTATTTTTGAGAGGGACAGAGACAGAATGAGAGCTGGGGAGGGGCAGAGAGAGAGGGAGACACAGAATCTGAAGCAGGTTCCAGGCTCTGAGTTGTCAGCACAGGGCCCAATGTGGGGCTCGAACTCATGACCTGTGAGAACATGACCCAAGCCAAAGTCCACCACTTAAGCAACTGAGCTACCCAGGCGCCGCAACATTTTTTTTTTTAATGTTAACAGTTGGCATTAAAAAAGTTGTTTTTAATCCAAGTTCGTTAACATATAACATAATAATGGTTTCAGGAGTAGAATTCCATGATTCATCACTTACATATAACACCTAGTGCTCATCCCAGCAAGTGCCCTTCTTAGTACCCATCACCCATTTAGTCCATCCCCCCACCCAACACCCCTCCAGAAGCCCTCAGTTTGTTCTCCGTATTTGAGTCTCATATGGTGTGCCTCCCTCTCAGTTTTTGTCTTATTTTCCCTTGCCTTCCCCTGTGTTGATCTATTTTGTTTCTTAAATTACACATGAGTGAAATCATATATTTATCTTTCTCTGACCAACTTATTTTGCTTAGCATGATACACTCTAGTTCCATCCACATAGTTGCAAATGGCAAGATTTCATTCTTTATGACTACCAAGTAATATTCCATTGTGTGTGTGTGTGTGCGTGTGTGTGTGTGCACGTGTGTGTGTATGCACGTGCACGCACACGCTCGCACAATCCATTCATCAGTCGACGGACATTTAGGCTCTTTCCATGATTTGGCTGTAGTTGATAGCACTGCTATAAACATTGGGGTGCATGTGCCCCTTCAAATCAGCATTTTTGTATTCTTTGGATAAATACCTAGTAGAGCAATTGCTAGGCCGTAGGGTAGTTCTATTTTTAATTTTTTGAGAAACCTCTATACTGTTTCCCATAGTGGGTGCACCAGTTTGCATTCCCGCCAGCAGTGCAAAAGGGTTCCCCTTCCCCTGCCTCCTCGCCAACATCTGTTGTTGCCTGAGTTGTTAATGTTAGCCATTCTGACAGGTATGACGTGGTATCTGTGTCATTATGGTTTTCATTTGTATTTCCCTGATAATGTGTGGTGTTGAGCATCTTTTCATGTGTCTGTTAGCCATGTGGATGTCTTCTTTGGAAAAGTGCCTCTTCATGTGTTTTGCCCATTTTTTTCACTGAGATTATTTGGTTTTTGGGTGTTCATTTTGATAAGTTCTTCATAGATTTTGGATACTAACCCTTTATCTGATATGTCACTTGCAAATATATTCTCCCTTTCCGTCGGTTGCCTTTTGGTTTTGCTGATTGTTTCCTTCACCATGCAGAAGCTTTTTATTTTGATGAGGTCCCAATAGTTCATTTTTGCTTTTGTTTCCCTTGCCTCTGGAGACATGTTAAGTAAGAAATTGTTGCAGCCAAGGTCAAAGAGGTTTTTGCCTGCTTTCTCCTCAAGGATTTTGTTGGCTTCCTGTCTTACATTTAGGGCTTTCTTCCATTTTGAGTTTCTTTTTGTGTATGGTGCAAGAAAGCGGTCCAGGTTCATTTTTCTGCATGTCGCTGTCCAGTTTTGCCACCACTTGCTGAAGAGACTGTCTTTATTCCATTGAATATTCTTTCCTGCTTTCCTTTCTTTCTATTCTTTCCTCAAAGATTAGTTGGCCATATGTTTCTGGATCCATTTCTGGGTTCTCTATTCTTTTCCATTGATCGGAGGGTCTGTTTTGTGCCAGTACCATACTGTCGTGATGATTACAGCTTTGTAACACGTCTTGAAGTCTGGGAGTGTGATTGCCTCCAGCTTTAGTTTTCTTTTTGAAGATTGCTTTGGCTATTTGGGGTCGTTTCAGGTTCTATACAAATTTTAGGATTGTTTATTCTAGCTCTGTGAAGAATGCTGTTGTTATTTTGATACAGATTGCATTGAATATGTAGATTGTTTTGGGTAGTATTGACATTTTAATAATATTTGTTCTTCCTATCCAGGACCGTGGAATCTTTTTCCATTTTTTGTGTCTTCTTCAATTTCTTTCATAAACTTTCTATAGTTTTCAGTGTATAGATTTTTCACCTCTTTGGTTAGATTTATTCGTAGGTATTTTACGGTTTTTGGTACAATTGTAAATGGGATCGATTCCTTGATTTCTCTTTCTGTCACTTCATTGTTGGTGTATAGGAATGCAACTGAATTCTGTGCATTGATTTTTTATCCTGCCACTTTGCTGAATTCACGGATCAGTTCTAGCAGTTTTTTGGTGGAATCTTTTGGGTTTCTATATACAGTATCATGTCATCTGCGAAGAGTGAAAGTTTGACCTCCTCCTGGCCGATTTGGATGCCTTTTATTTCTTTTGTTGTCTGATTGCAGAGGCTAAGACCTCCAATACGATATTGAATAACAGTGGTGAGAATGGACATCCCTGTCTTGTTCCTGACCTTAGGGGGAAAGCTCTCAGTTTTTCCCCATTGAAGATGATATTAGTGTTGGGTCTTTCATATATAGCTTTTATGATCTCGAGGTATGCTCCTTCTATCCCTACTTTTTTAAGGGTTTTTATCAAGAAATGATGCTGTATTTTGTCAAATGCTTTCTCTGAATCTATTGAGAGGATCATATGGTTCTTGTCCTTTTTTTTATTGATGTGATGAATCATACTGATTGTTTTATGGATATTGAACCAGCCCTGCATCCCAGGTATAAATCCCACTTGGTCATGGTGAATAATTTTTTAATGTATTGTTGGATCTGGTTGGCTAATATCTTGTTGAGGATTTTTGCATCCACGTTCATCAGGGAAATTGATCTGTAGTTCTCCTTTTTAGTGGGGTCTTTGGTTTTGGAATCAAGGTAATGCTGGCTTCATGGAAAGAGTTCAGAAGTTTTCCTTCCATATCTATTTTTTGGAACAGCTTCAAGAGAATAGGTGTTAATTCTTCCTTAAATGTTTGGTAGAATTCCCCTGGAAAGCCATCTGGCCCTGGACTCTTGTTTTTTTGGGAGATTTTTGATTACTAATTCAATTTCTTTATTGGTTATGTGTCTATTTAAATTTTCTATTTCTTCCTATTTCAGTTTTGGTAGTTTATATGTTTCTAGGAATTTGTCAATTGCCCATTTTATTGGTGTATAATTGCTCATAATATTCTCTTATTATTGTTTGTGTTTCTGCTGTGTTGGTTGTGATCTCTCCTCTTTCATTTTTTATTTTATTTATTTGGGTCCTTTCTTTTTCTTTTTGATCAAATTGGCTAGTGGTGTATCAATTTTGTTAATTCTTTCAAAGAACCAGCTTCTGGTTTCATTGATCTGTTCTACTGTTTCTTTTTTGGGGGGAGGGGGGTTCAATAGCATTGATTTCTGCTCTAATCTTTATTATTTCCTGTCTTCTGCTTGTTTTAGGTTTTATTTGCTGTTCTTTTTCCAGCTCTTTGACATACAAAGTTAGGCTGTGTATCTGAGACCTTTATTCCTTCTTTAGGAAGGCCTGGATTGCTATATGCTTTCCTCTTATGAGTGCCTTTGCTGCATCCCAGAGGTTTGGGGCTGTGGTGTTATCATTTTCTTTGGCTTCTATGTACTTTTTAATTCCCTCTTTAACTTCTTGGTTAGTCCATTCATGCTGCTTAGCTTACTGGGGTGGATTGTTGTGGGGCTTGTAGGTGTATATGCACATGCATGGGAGGGGTGAAAATGGCATCACCCAGCTACCCAGTCTCTAGTATTGGAACTTTGTTCTCCCCAATCAGCAATTGTGCACCCGTCCTTTGTCTCTGGCCTCTGTCTACTCCCTGCTTTTACACTGTCTGTGACCAAACCATCAGGTTGCCAGGAGGCACCTCCCTCTTGCGTTTTATCTCAGATGTGGCTGTGTTTCCCAGCCCCTCACTTCTGAGGGACTGCGGCTTTGACCCACTCAGATCCTCTGGGGGAGAGTCTTACTGAGCAATGGCTGAGTGCCCACCGCACCCAGGAATGTTCGCAGGACCATGCTGATGCCAATGCCCAGAGACTGCAGTTGGGTGCCAGCCTGCCCCAGAAAAAGTTCACAAGATCGTGTAGCAGCAGCATTTCAGGGATTATGGAAAATCGCAACACACATCTGGCACCAGGCTTCACCCTTAATGACCTTGTTCCATCACCAGTGAATGTGGTTGTTCTCTGGGGTCTGCTGGGCCAGGTGGCCACACAGCTTCTACCAAATATCCTTCCAGCAGTGGAACTGCTTCTCCCCATGTAGCCTGAAGACCTTCTGGACCCCACTCTGCTCCTGGGGATTTGCCCTTCCCACCAGGGCACTGCCAGGTATTGAGCTGTAGAATTTCAGACTCTGTGCTCCCCCTGTTTATAGAGTCTTAATCTAATTTAAACCCTCTCCTTTCTCCTTTCTCCCTTTTTAGTTCAGTCCCTGTGGCTGTTTCCACATTTCCACTTTCTCTCCAACTTCTTTTGTGTGTGTGGGGTGCTTTTCCCAAACTCTCCCCCCATCTCTGTCCTCTCTCCGCAAGCAAAAACAGCTCCCTGCCCTCCACGGCTTCTCTCTCCCCCAGTTCACCTCTCTGTGCCACGTACTTGCTGAGTTCTGTAGTTCAGGTTGTGCAGATTGTGTGTTAATCCTCAAATCAGTTTTCTAGGAATGCAGGTTTAATGTTGATCTGGCTATATTTCATGGATGCGAAATGCAAAAAAAACCTTCCGTGCTGTTCTGCCATCTTGGCTTCTCTTCCCATTCAAATTTTAGAATTTTTGTTCCAGCTCTGTTAAGAATGCTGGTGTTATTTTGATTGGTATTGCATTGAATGTGCAGATTGCTTTGGGTAGTATTGACATTTTAACAATATTTGTTTTCTGATCCATGAACATGGAATGTTTCTCCATTTCTGTGTGTCTTCTTTACTTTTTTTCATAAGCTTTCTATAGTTTTCAGCGTACAGATCTTTTACTTCTTTGGTTAGGTTTATTCCTAGGTATTTTATGGTTTTTGGTGCCGTTGTAAATGGGATCGATTCTTCAATTTCTCTTCCTGCTGCTTCATTATTGGTGTATAGAAATGAACCAATTTCTATATGTTGATTTTATATCCTGCGACTTTGTTGAATTCATGTATCAGTTCTAATAGTTTTTTGGTGGAGTCTTTAGGGTTTTCCACATAGAATGTCATGTCATCTGTGAAGAGTGAAAGTTTCACTTCTTTCTTGCCAATTTGTGTGCCTTTTAAATTTATTTTTGTTGTCTTATTGCTGAGGCAAGGACTTCCAACACTATGTTAAACAACAGTGGTGAGAGTGGACATCCTGTCTTGTTCCTGACCTTAGGGGGAAAGCTTTCAGTTTTTACCCATTGAAGATGGTACTAGCTGTGGGTCTTTCATATATGGCTTGTATGATCTTGAGGAATGTTCTATCTATCCCTACTTTTTTAAGGGTTTTTATCAAGACAGGATGCTATATTTTGTCAAATGCTTTTACTGCAGCTAGAGAGGATCATGCAGTTCTTATCCTTTCTTTTGTTAATCTGATGTATCATGTCAATTGATTTGTAGACATTGAACCACACTTGCATCCCAGGAATAAATCTTACTTGATCGTGCTACATAATTCTTTTAATGTATTGTTGGGTTCAGTTTTCTAGTATCTTGTTGAAAATTTTTGCATCCATGTTCATCATGGAAATTGGTGTATAATACTCATTTTGAGTGGGGTCTTTGTCTGGTTTTGGAATCAAGGTAATGCTGGCTGCCTAGAATGGATTTTGAAGTTTTTCTTCCATTTCCATTTTTTGAAACAGCTTCAAAAGAAGAAGTATTAACTCTTCTTTAAATGTTTGGTAGAATTCCCCTGGGAAGCTATCTGGCCCTGGAAGGCATGCTATTTCCAAGGCCCTTAGAGTTGTAAAACTCTGAAATTGTATGATATGTTTTTTTCCTGAATAAAGACAGGAGTCAAATTACTTTTCCCAATCTATACTTCCTTATCTTCCCAATTCTTCTACTTTATCTAAAAATTTTACATTTTTGCCCGCCATGTTGTGAGGTGTACAATATGATAGGGTAAGAAAAACCATTCAGTTATGAAAGAAAATTATATTTTATAAAAATATTTAATCACTTTTATGCCTTGGTATCTTATTAGTGTTTTGTGTTAGTATTGTTCACTAATCGTTAACTTTATTAAAAGTGCATGGTTAAATCAAAAGTAATCAACACAAGTTTATTCTAAAATTGTATAGAAATTCAAAGGATCCTGAAAAAGGTGGGTGAATTTTGAAAGCTGAAACTACCTAAATATCTGACCTTCTCTAATTGTACAGTAATCTAGAGAGTATGGTGTTGGGCAAATATAGTTATAGGTGGATGGAATGGAATCCAGAATTTGATTAAACTCACATGGTCACTTGATATATGACCAAAACAGTAGGTGATTCAATGTGGATGGTATAGTTGTCTGAAAAAATGTTGGTGGAACAACTGGGATATCCACTTGGGGAAAAAAATAAACTTTTACTTAATGTCATGCACAAAAATTAACTCTAAGTTGATCATAGACTTAATTTAAAATCTTAAACTGTAAATCCTCAAAAATAAAATAAAGGATTATATCATTGTGACCCAGGAGAGATAAAGAAAGAGGTTTAGGTAGGACACCAAAAACACAAACCATAAAATTGTTCTTCTTTAAATTAAGCACCTTGGGAAAGATATTGTTAGGAAAATTAAGTGGGATACCATAAAGTGGGAGAAAATATCATATATTATATTATATATATATATATATATTTATACACACACACACATATATAATTATATATCATATTCATAAATATATATGTAATGAAGGGACAAAACAATTAAAAATGGACAAAAGATTTGAACAGTCATGTCACAAAAGAAAATATGCATGTAGCCTTAACACATGAAAAGCTGTTCAACATCACCAATCACCAAGGAATATGGCATACTAAAACCATAAGAAATCATCAGATACTCACTGAAATGATTAAGATTTTGAAAGACTAACAGTATCAAATGCTAATGAGTCATGGGGCTCGTGAGAAAGTTAAAATGATACAGCTGCTTTGGCTAAACATTTTCAGTTTTTTTTTTTTTATCAAGTTACACATACATATGAGCTAGCAGTTCTACTCCTAAATATTCACCTAAGAAAAATAAAAACATATGTTCACACAGACACTTGTTTTGAATCCTACTGGGGGTTTCTTTCACAATAGCCAAAAAGAGAAATAACTGCCGAATGGATATATAAATTATATGTCTTTATAATGGAATGCCACCCAGTAATATAAATAAATGAATGTAGTACTGTTACTCACAGTGGTAGGTTTAACAAGGTATTGTGTGAATCTATTTACATGAAATTCTTAAGTAGGCAATATTAATTCATAATGACAAAGCCAATGAGTGGTTCCCTGGGGCCAGGCAGTGGGGATGGGATGGACAGCAGGTGGACACAATAGAATTTTATCACATGTGCTCTATCTTAATGGCAGCAGCCTAGGTGTATATATACTTGTCATACTCATCAAACTGTAGTAAAATGACTGCATTTATTGTACATAAATTATATATTAAAGGTTAATAAAGTTTAGAAACTTTTCTGGAATCTGAGAAAAAATATATTCAGCCACTTGGAAAAAAAAATACACATAGACATGCACCACTTTCCTATATGTCTCTTGGATGAAAAGACCATTTAAAATAATAGTAGAATATTTAATATGAAGACCCATTGGATATAGCCAAAGATGTCTTCAGAACTCTAAATATGTCATGACGCTAAGTGAAAGAAGGAAAACAAAGTATTTGAATAAAGATGTAAGAACATTTAACGTTGAGACTCCTAAAAACGCAAGAGGATAGAAATAGTAAGCTATAAAATAAGTGAGCTAGAAACCCAATTATGATTTTAGTTTTTCCTACATGGAAAAAATTGGTAAGAACCATATCAGATATTTTGGTCTAATTTATCTTGATCGTGGCTATATGCAACTTTAGGAAGGGATAAAATGAATCATGTGTTTTATGTGTTCGACAGTGTGTACATCAGTGCCTTTAACAGTGTTTTTTTGTTTTTTTGTTTTTTTTTTTGTTTTTTTTTTTTCAACGTTTTTTTATTTTTCTTTTTGGGACAGAGAGAGACAGAGCATGAACGGGGGAGGGGCAGAGAGAGAGGGAGACACAGAATCGGAAACAGGCTCCAGGCTCCGAGCCATCAGCCCAGAGCCTGACGCGGGGCTCGAACTCACGGACCGCGAGATCGTGACCTGGCTGAAGTCGGACACTTAACCGACTGCGCCACCCAGGCGCCCCTTAACAGTGTTTTTGAGCTTAAATTTTAGAAAGACTTTTACTATATCCTGGACCACAAATTTAGAAAAATACAGTGATGAGTTTGATTATTAGCATCTTTAAGCAGCTTAAGAAATCTGCTAACACTGACGCTGCCCACAGGGAGACTTTGAGACCATTGTTTTCAGTATTCACATTTACTTTAAATCAGACTTTAATAGGCTATTATTGTGATTTTATGTATTTGAAGACCTAAAAGACCTTGATCAGTACTAGGGTTCTGTTTCTCTGCTTTTATGGTTACAAATTAGACTAGTAACTTTATTTTTTTTAATGTTTATTTATTTATTGATTTTTGAGAGTGAGAGAGAGAGAGAGAGAGACAGACAGACAGACAGGCAGGGGGAAGGACAGAGAGAGGGAGACAGAGAATCCCAAGCAGGTTCTGCGCTGTCAGCACAGAGCCCGACATGGTGCTCGAACCCATGAACCGTGAGATCATGACCTGAGTTGAAATCAAGAGTCAGACAGAGGCTTAACTGACTGAGCCACCCAGGTGCCCCTGGGCTAGTAACTTTAAAAGATAATTAGATAATGTGTAAGTTTTTAATCTGTACAAGTACTGATGGGGAAGTATTAAATTCACAAGAATTAATATCAAAATATAAAATTATTATGAGAGATATATTTTGAATTCCTGTAAGGATTTCCATTTGCCCCAGCATATCAGTGTTTATATCTATTTTTGGAAGAGAGTGTGAATAGCTGGTAATTTGTTTTCCAATTCATATGTGTGCACGTGATAAAGAACCGTACAATTAGGGAGGTGTTATAAATAGGATACGGTAAAAAAGACCTACCTACTCATGTTTCCAAGATTTTATAACATATGCCCAGTAGAGGTTTGCTACTCTTTAATTTTGTCTTTTGGGCTAACCAGCTGACGCCCAGTTGAAAAGATTTATGTTCTTATGAGGCCACAAAAGCCTTAATGTTCAGTCTCCATCTACCTCAGATTTTGGAGAACGCCATGTACCATCAGCAGCTTCAGTCTCCACCCTCTAATGCTAATGCTCATCTATCAAACTTGAGGCTGAGAGTGAGGGAGAGGAAGCTTCCAGATAAACACACAGCAGCGCCTAAACAGCTAATCACTCTAAGCTTCCGCTTCCAGGCCCTATAATTAGAAGTCCTTCTTTTCCTTGTATTCCCAGATGACGCAAATGCTTTTTGTGGCTTGGCACCTCATTTGGGGCGTGGGTTTTAGTTTATGGCCAGGCTAGAGTCTGGTTTAGTCTTCTGATGCTGCATAAATAGTTCTTAAGCCACAGTCTACTCTGTACGAGTTTTTCCTTTTATGTATATCTGCTTTTTAACTTGTTTTCTAGAAAAAAAAAAAAAAAGCTTGTCTTTCTCCCAGCAGAATGTGTGCAAAAGAGGAAATTATAAATTAAAAGAAAACATGATTGTATAGTACTATACTAGTTATTTATTTCTTCTTTTTCTCTCTGCTCTTTTATTTTTATTTTATTTCATTTTTTCTTACTATTTTAAAGTTTTGTCAAAAACGGTAAGTTCATTGGTGGATCACAGAAACTACATTTACATGAGGAAATGGGAAAAAACTTTTGGGATAGGATACACAGAAGATAATAAAGATACATTTTCAGTGGCCCATTTCTCTAAAAATCTGAATTCATTTTACATATTAGAAACCAGACAGATGTTGAAAATCTAGGAGCATGTTGAAAAGTGTACATTTGTGATTATCATTCACATGTGAAACAATAATCTTCTTAATATGGCTACTAGGGACTTTTATTGGAGTGCTTATTATGAGTAAAATACTGATATGATTCTAGAAGAAATGAAGTTTATCTTCAGTAGGTGAGTCATGTATTTGTATTATAAATATGAGCTCATCATTTTCCTATCAGAATGTTTCAATTGAATTGTTTATCATGTGCAGAAAATAGTTTTGTAGTGGAAAAGTGATATCAGAACATAGTAGAATTGTGATAATTCAGACTTAGTATAACTCAGCAAAAAGTAGGAGTGAAGAAACATTGTTCACAAAAGGACAACTAAGCATTCATGCCCAACCTTAGAAATTTGTTGGTTGGTTAACAACAATAAGATGGACAGAATATAAAGTATGTCAGTGACCTCATGACCATAGCTGGTTACAGGGTGGGATCTAATTGTTATCTAAATGTTATCTAAATTGTTATACATTTGAAGTAGATCTCAATAAATAACACTTTTTTATTTTCTAAAATGTATTCTCTTGGAAATAGGCATCTAGTATGGTATTTTTTAATTTAACATCGTGACAAGAACTGTACCTTTTATTACCCTAGTAAATAAGAAGCTCAGATATACTTCATCTTTCTATTTAAATGCTTACCTTATTATCTTCTCACTAGTACTTAATATTCTTTCATACATTTTTTTTCAAAAGACAAAAGTTTTAGGAGTTAAAAAATGTGATTCTGCCTCCGGCACAGCAGAGTAAACTAACAAACCATTCTTCCTACAGAAAACAAATATAAATTCTGGACAAAGTATAAACAAACATGCACAAATTTAGATATGTGTATTATAGTTCCAAGAATGGCTGATAGAAACTTAAAGAGAGACACAAAAAAAGGAAATGGAAAAATTGAAATTGGATATTAAAAATATTGAAATCATACAGAAAAAGGGAAGAAAGCAAGAACAGAGAAACAAAGAATAAAAACAAGGAAACCATCAGAAAATTAATAAAAAGTAATAAAATGGTAGCTATAAACTCAACCAATAAGTTAGGCTAAATGTGAATGAACTACAAACACCAATTATAAGTCCAGAATTAGATTAAAAAAAAAAAAAACAAATTAGACCTCAATTATTACCTAAAACAAAGTCATTTTTTTAATGTTTATTTTTGAGAAAGAGAGAGAGAGAGAGAGAGAGAGAGAGGCAAAGCATTAGTGGGGGAGGGGCAGAGAGAGGGAGGCACAGAATCCAAAGCAGGCTCCAGAGCCTGACATGGGGCTCAAACCCACGAACTGCAAGATCATGACCTGAGCCAAAGTTGGACACTCTACCGACTGAGCCACCCAGGTGCCCCTAAAACAAAGTCATTTTAAGTACAATTATATTGATTATAAAAGTGAAAGAATAGAAAAGTATATGCCATGAGTGCACCAATCAAAACAAAGCTAGAGTGATGGTATCAGTATCAGAAAAGTAGACTTCAGAACAAGGAAATTACCAGGTTAAAGTGGGACATTATGATGAAAGAGGCAGTTCGTCAAGATGTCCTAAGAATCCTAAATGTGTGTGAACTTAAAAGTTTAGTATTTGGGAGCTATATAATAAACATATCCACAATTATACTTGGAAATGTTCAGTGTTCAGTTCAATTCAATAGCAGAACAAGACAGCAGGCAATCAGTAAGGATATTGAAGATCCTAACAACGCTATCAGTAAACTTGAATTAACTGACCTTTATAGAACACTCCAGGTGTTTCAAGTATACATGGAAGAGTCACCACAACCTCTTCTCAAATATAAAACAAGGTTTAACAAATTCCTTGTCGTCACTAAAAATTAGTATGTGAAAGATACCTGAAAAATACCCAAATACTTAGAAAAGCTGAACAATATATCTTTAAATATCCCATGAGTAAAAGAGGAAATATCTGGAAAACATTTACTGAATGCAAAAGAAAAGGCAGTGTGTCAAAATTTTGGAATTCAGGTTTACAGGGAAATTTATATCAATATATGCTTACTCTGAAAAAGAAGAAAGTTCCTGAAAAAGTAATCTAAGCTTCCACCTTAAGAAAACAGAAAAAAGAAAGAGCAAATAAAACTAAAGCAAGGAAAATGAAGTAGCAGAAGATACTAATAGCAGAAGGAGAAAGATAGGAGAAAGCAGAAATTGAAAAAAGAAATCAGAAAATCAGTGCTACTCAGAATAGATTTCCTTGAAAACATTTAGCTAGAATGATCAAGAAAAAAAGAGGGAAGACAAATTGTTGATAACCTCAATGAAAAAGTGGACATCACCAAAGACCTTACAGGTATTAATAAAGGCCATTTCCTTGAGTTACAGAAAGTAATTCACCCAAGGACATTTAAATTAAGCCCCAAATTTTACATTTTAAAATAATAAAATTTAAATTACAAAGAAATTAAAATAAAAATATTTAAAGGTATTTAAAAAAATTTTTTTTAACGTTTATTTATTTTTGAGACAGAGAGAGACAGAGCATGAACAGGGGAGGGTCAGAGAGAGGGAGACACAGAATCTGAAACAGGCTCCAGGCTCTGAGCTGTCAGCACAGAGCCTGACGCGGGGCTCTAACTCACGGACCGCGAGATCATGACCTGAGTCGAAGTCGGCTGCTTAACCGACTGAGCCACCCAGGCGCCCCTAAAGGTTTTTTTTTTTTTTTTTTTTTAAAAGGCCCATATAGTTTTACTGACAAATTCTACTGAAAATCTAAGTAGGAAATAATAGTGGTTTTCCGCAATCTCTCTCTTCAGTTTCACAAGACCAGCTTTAGCCTGATACTGAAAACAGACAAACTCGTGATTAGAAAGCTACAAACCAATAACCCTCAGGAACAGTCATGAAAATCTTAAAACCTTAGCTAATTGAATCCAGCAGCATATAATAAAGGATTTTGACCAGGTGGAGTTTATCCTAGAAATGCAAGTTTTGTTTGACGTTTGATTTTGTTTGACATTTGATTATTTACTAAAATTCACCATATTAATTGAGTAAAGAAAAAAAATGCATAGTCATGTCACAGGTGTAAAACACTGTACACAATTCAACATTCATTCATTATAAAAACTATCAACAAATTAGGAGTAGAAAGGAACCTCCTTCACTTGATAGAGAGTATTTATAAAAAAAAAACAACCTACAGCTAACATCATACTTAAAGATTGAATGCTTTCTCCTAAAATTTGGAAGGCACGAATATTACTTCTCCCCATTTCTGTTTTCCTCAGCAGTGTAGTAAGTGAAGAAAAATAAAAGGCATGTAGTTTGTAAAGGAAAAAATCAAATTATGTCTGTTCACAAACTACATGATAATCTGTAAAGAAAACTCCGTGTAATCTACAAAAAGCCCTGACTAGAACTGGCAGACTATCTGTCAATATAAAAAAATGTCCATTATGTCTCTATATGCCAGCAGGGAATAATTGACAATTGAGATAAAATAAAAAGTACCATTTATAATGGATCCAATAAAAAATGTGTATAATTTATGTACTCAACAGGAAAAATAAGAAGTCAAAGAAAACATATATCAAGAAATAGGAAGTGTTCATAGATTAGAAGGCTCAATATTGTTAAGCTGTCCATCAGTCAATTTGATTTATAAACTTAATATAACCTTCCCCAAAATCCTAAGAATTTTTATTTATTTAAGATTTTTTTAATGTTTATTTACCTTTGAGACAGAGAGAAACAGAGTGTGAGTGGGGGAGGGGCAGAGAGAGAGAGGGAGACACAGAATCTGAAGCAGGCTCCAGCCTCTGAGTTGTCAGCACAGACCCTGACCTGGGGCTCGAACTCATGAGCCATGAGATCATTACCTGAGTCGAAGTCGGCTGCCCAACTGACTGAGCCACCCAGATGCCCCCCTAGGAATTTTTAATATCAAAAATCTGATTTTGGGGTACCAGGGTGGCTCAGTTGGTTGAGTGTCTGACTCTTGATTTCAGCTCAGGTCATGATTCCAGGGTAATGGGATGAAGTGCCACATCTAGCTCCGTGCTGAACATGGAGCCCACTTGAGATTCTCTCTGTGTCTCCCTTTGCCCCTCTCCCCACTCATGTGCTCTATCTAAAATTAAAAAAAAAAAAATCTGATTTTGTTTTTGGAATGGAATTGGAATAGCCAAAATAATGTTGAAAAAAAAGGTTCTTTCTTCAACATTTGATATAAAGTTATGGTAATCAAGCAAGTGTGGTATTAATGAAAGTATAGACACAGAAAATGATGGACTAGAATAATACTTCCAGGTGAAGACCTATGCAGATACAGCCAGTTCATCTTTGGCAAGTTGACAATGGATAAAGAATAAAGGATAAAGACCTCAGTGAGTAAAGAATATTCCCTTCAAGAAATCTTGCTAGAACAATTGGACATTGTTTGCAAAAAAAGTTAGTTTGATACCTCACAATTTATACATAAATTAACTTAAAACGAATGATAGACCTCTATGCAAAATATAAAACTGAAATTTTGACAAGAAAACAAAATTTTTGTGACCTTGGATTAGGCAAAGAATTCTTAGCTATGACATTTCATCAAAATTAAAAACTTGCTATGTGAGACACTGTTCAGCATTTGAATAAATATTATGCCAGGGTAGAGAAACATTTTTATTTTTTATTTTATTTTATTTTTTTTTTAATTTTTTTTTCAACGTTTTTTATTTATTTTTGGGACAGAGAGAGACAGAGCATGAACGGGGGAGGGGCAGAGAGAGAGAGGGAGACACAGAATCGGAAACAGGCTCCAGGCTCCGAGCCATCAGCCCAGAGCCTGACGCGGGGCTTGAACTCACGGACCGCGAGATCGTGACCTGGCTGAAGTCGGACGCTTAACCGACTGCGCCACCCAGGCGCCCCAGAGAAACATTTTTAAACTGGTGGATTAAGTGTAGGGTATTTCAGATACACTGAAACTTAAAATTCAGGTTTTAAGAAGTGGCAAAAAATGGGAGCAAGTTTTAGTTCCATGGAGAGAAGTAATTTTCACATTCTTTGTTATCAGATTTGCTGTATTAAAAGGCTTGTGAACTCTCCATAAACTTTTCTCTACTAGTTGTACAGGAACCTCATAAAATCTTTACAGCTAGTATCCTCACTATGCTTGTATACTGATATGGCATTAAGGTTTTGTGTTCATACAGGAAAAAGATGCTGCATTTTAATTTTTTTTTTAATTGGGGAAATTTTTTACATCTTTGGTCATTTTTTCCTTCGGTGATATTTTAAAGCATAATGAATATTTTGTGAAAATATTTCATCAACATACATAATTGTTTTTATTTTTACTCCCTTTTTGGTGTGTTCTTCAGGAATGCTTCTAGTTACAACAGACACCCTTGGCCATGACTTTCATGTCTTCCAAATTCTGACTCATCCTTGGTCTTCGTCACAAAGTGCTGTCCATCATCTGTATACTCTTCACAGGGGAGAAACTGAAGCCAAAGTAAGTTGTATATTTTTCAGAAGGTGTGTGTGTGTGCATGCGCATGCATGTGTGTAATATGACATCTAAAATAACTGGTTATTTATATCATATTGAAGCTTAATGTTAGTGACAACATACTATTCTTGGTGATAGAGTATATCAGGTAATTAAGAAAAAATATTTATCCTATAAATATTATTCTGTATAAATATTTGGCCCCATAAATACATAAGTAGTAGGTGAACAAGTCAATGAATGTTGATAAAACAAAAGTTCCATAAGTTCTATTTGTCTTTCTCCTCCTACCCTGTACCATTTCTTGCCCCAGCAAAAACTCTGTCATCTATCTGATGTCTCTCCAGGTGCATGCATACATGTACACACACAGACACACACATACATGTAAACACATTCACATATACACAAAAATAATTGAGTTTTGTAATGTATGACTATATGGATAATATTCAGTGGTATGTAGGAGTCAGTTCACAGTGGCTAGTGAGAATGAGTTATGTACATTTCTCCCAAACTCTGGATATAGTGACATTGTGTTGTTGGTATGAAATCATCCATGGTAAGAGTGTTTACATAATTGGAGTCAGCAAACGCTACAAATCAGAACTATTTTTTTCTTATGCAGCCAGCTTTTAACATTTAGCAACACATCACTGTGCACACATGTATGGGCATGCCCACATCCACACATCCACACACACACAACCACATATGTAATTTACTAAGCATTTGTATTAGGCACCATGCTAAATGCTTTTACATGTATTTAATACTCTTAATATCACTTGGTAGATACTGTGATAGCTTAATAAGCTAAAATCCCAACTATTCTTTTGTTTCCCAGAGCCTGTGGTTATGCATTTACCAGTACACTACTGTAAATACTTTATTCTGAGAGATAGCTCATTGACACCCACCACCATTTATTGACTAGTCTTGTCCTTTCCCAATAGTCTAAAATGCTGTTTTAGAGGGGCACCTGGGTGGCTCAGTTGCTTAAGCATCTGACTTCAACTCAGGTCAAGATCTCACAGTTCATGGGTTCGAGCCCTGCATTAGGCTCTGTGCTGACAGCTCAGAGCCTGGAGCCTGCTTTGGATTCTGTCTCCCTCTCCTCTGCTCTCCCCTCCCCCCCTTGTGCTCTGTCTCTCTCTCTCAAAAATAGATACACATTAAAAAATTTAAAGAATTTTCTATAATAAAATGAAACATCTTAAATATATAGAAATCCATGAGTTTATAATGATACTTTAAAAGGAAGCATTGGACATAATTGTAGGTAGCTTGTTTACTAACTCATTATCCTCAAAACTGATAATTAAAGAGAGAATATTCAGCATTTACCTTGTCTTCCTTGTATCAATTTAATAAGATAACTGAATAGTTGATGAGGTAAAGTTTTTCCTTATGGAAGAGTTCCAGTATTAAAAATTTTAGAATTTAGATTTAGTGTGGAGGTCATTTTGTAATATATACACAGAATGAATCATGTTGTACCCCTGAAAGTAATATAATGTTGTATGTCAATTATATGTCAATTAAAATAAAAGTTAGAATTTTAAGAATCACCATTGTTGCTACCCCTAATGAAACAATGAATTTAGGCAATAATCATCTGTATTTGGCTTTAGCTGATGAGTCTTAACATTACCAAAGTGGAACAGTCAGGTATCATTATGTGCTTCCTGATTTGTGTAATAGGATGTATATATACAATATCATCTATGAAATATTTCTTCCAAGTCCTCTCAATTAAATCTGAATCTAATTCAGCCCCTAAATATAATTAGTACCTTACATAAAAGACAGAGATAGAGGGTCAAGTTAAACAGTATCATGAGAATGCAGCTAGCCAACTCTGAAATGTAGGAAGTTCTTCATTATAAATGTGGCCTGATTTTTTCCAAGTTTTTTATTTAAATTCCAGTTAGTTAACATACAGTATAATATAAGTTTCATGTGTAGAATTTAGTGATTCAACACTTACAATATCTGGTACTCAACATGGACAAGTGCACTTCTTCATCCCCATTTAACCCAATCGCCTCTGATAATCGTCAGTTTGTTCTCTGTAGTTAGGAGTCTGTTTCTTGGTTTGCCTCTCTTTTATCCCCTCTATGTTCATTCACTTTATTTCTTAATTTCCACATATGAGTGAAATCATATGGTATTTGTCATTTTCTGACTTATTTCACTTAGCTCCATGCACGTTATGGCAAATGGCAAGATTTCATTCTTTTTTATGGCTAATAATCCAGGGTGTGTGTGTGTGTGTGTGTGTGTGTGTGTGTGTGTGTGTGTGTGTGAGAGACATCTTTTTTTGAAGAAGAGACTTATGTATGCATTTATTTATTCTTTTTTTCAAGTTTTTACTTAAATTCCAGTTTGTTAACATACTGTATAATATTAGTTTCAGGTGTAGAATTTGTGATTTGTTGCTTCACATACAATATCCAGTGCTCATCATAACAAGTGCCCTCCTTAATACCCATTACCCATAACCCATCCCCTCCTATCCCCATCCCCCTCCACCTCTTGCCCACCTCCCTCCGGTAACCCTCATTTTGTGCTCTATAGTTAAGAGTTTGTTTTCTGGTTTGCCTCACTTTCCCCCACCATGTTCATCTGTTTTGTTTCTTAAATTCCACATATGAGTGAAATCATATGGTATTTGTTTTTCTTTGACTGACTTACTTCACTTAGCATAATACTCTTTAGCTCCATCCACATTGTTGTAAATGGCAAGATTGCATTCTTTTTTATGGCTGAGTAATATTCCATTGTAAATATATATGCTACATCTTTATCCATTCATAAATGGACATTTGGGTTCTTCCCATCATTTGGCTATTGTTGATAATGCTGCTGTAAACATTGGGGTGCATGTATACCTTTGAATCAGTATTTTTGTATCCTTTGGGTTAATACCTAGTAGTTGTAATTGCTGGATCATAGGATAATTCTATTTTTAACTTTTTGAGGAAACTCCCTGCTATTTTCCAGAGTGGCTGCACCAGTTTGCATTCCAACAGTGTAAGATGGTTCCCCTTTTTCTGCATCCTCACCAACATCGGTTGTTTCCTGTGTTGTTAATTTTAGCCATTATCACAGGTGTGAGGTAGTATCTCATTGTGGTTTTGATTTGCATTTCCCTGATGATGTGTGATTTTGAGCATCTTTTCATGTGTCTGTTTGCCATCTGGATATCTTCTTTGGAAAAAGATCTATTCTTGTCCTCTGCCCCTTTTTAATTGGATTGTTATTATTATTTTGAGTGTTGAGTTTTATAAGTTCTTTATATATTTTGGATACTCACCCTTTTACCAGATATGTCATTTGCAAATATCTTCTCCCATTGTAAAGATTGCCTTTTTGTTTTGTTGATTGTTTCCTTTGCTGTGCAGAAGCTTTTTATCTTAACGGAGTCCCAGTAGTTCATTTTTGCTTTTGTTTCCCTTGCCTCTACGGATGTGTGTAGTAAGAAGTTGCTACAGCCAATGTGAAAGGGTTGCTGCTTGTGTTCTCCTGCAGGATTTTGATGGTTTCCTGTTGATGGTTACAGTTAGGTCTTTTATCCATTTTGAGTTTATTTTTGCATATGGTGTAAGAAAGTGGTCCAGTTTCATTCTTCTGCTTGTCGCTGTCCAGTTTTCCCAACACCATTTGTTGAAGAGACTGGCTTTTTCCTGTTGGATATGTTTTCCTGCTTTGTCAAAGATTAATTGGCCATAGAGTGGTAGTTTCATTTCTGGGTTTTCTATTCTGTTTCATTGATCTGTGTGTCTATTTTTGTGCCAGTACCATATTGTTTTGATTACTACAGCTTTGTTATATAACTTGAAATCTGGAACTGTGACACCACCAGTTTTGTTTTCTTTTTTTACAATTTTTGGCTATTCAGGGTCTTTTGTGATTCCATGAAAATTTTAGGATTATTTGTTCTAGCTCTGTAAAAAACGCTCTTGGTATTTTGACAGGTACTGCATTAAATTTGTAGATTGCTTTTGGTAGTACAGACATTTTAACAATATGTGTTCTTCCAGTCCATGAGCATAGATTTTCTTTCCATTTGTTTGTGTCATCTTCAATTTCTTTTGTCAGTGTTTTATAGTTTTTAAAGTATAGGTCTTTCACCTCCTTGGTAAAGTTTATTCCTAGGTATCTTATTATTTTTGGTGCAATTGTAAATGGGCTTGCTTTTTTTTTTAAGTTTGTTTATTTTTTAAGTTTATTTATTTATCTCTCTCTTTCTTAAAAGAGAGAGAGAGAGAGAGAAAGAAAAGGACATGGAGAGGGAAAATCCCAAGCAGGTTTTGCATGGGCAGTGCAGAGCCCCATGCAGAGCTCAAACTCATAAACTGTGAGATCATGGCTTGAACCAAAACCAAGAGTTGGTCGCTAAACAACTGAGCCACCCAGGCACCTTTGGGATTGCTTTCTTAATTTCTCTTTCTCTTCCTTCATTACTTAGTGTATAGAAAAGCAATGGATTTCTGTACATTTATTTTTGTATCCTGTGATCTTACTGAATTCATTTATCACTTTTAGCATTTTTTTTGTGGAATCTTTTGGGTTTCCTATATATAGTATCATGTCATCTGTAAATATTGCAAATTTTGTTTCTTCCTTACCAATTTGGATACCTCTTATTCCTTTGTGTTGTCTGATTGCTGTGGCTAGGACATCCAGAACTATGTTGAATAAAAGTGGTGAGAGTGGACATCCTTATCTTGTTCCTGATCTTAAGGGGAAAGATTTCAGCTTTTCCCCATTGAGTATGATTTTAGCTGTGGGTTTTTCATATATAGCCTTTATTATATTGAGGTATGTTTCCTCTAAACCTAGTTTGTTGAGGGTTTTTATCATGAATGGATGTTGTGCTTTGTTGAATGCTGTTTCTGCATCTATTGAAATGATCATATGGTTTTTATCCTTTCTCTTTTTGATGTGTTATATCACATTTGTTGATTTTTAAAATTTTTCTTGACTAATTTCTCTGACTAGGACTTCCAGTACCATGTTGAGAAAAGCGGTGAGAGTGGACATCCTTGTTTTGTTCTTGACCTTAGAGGAAAAGCTTTCAGCTGTTGACTGTTGAGTGTGATGCTAGTTGTGGGCTTGTCATAGATGGCCTTTGTTATGTTGAAGTATATTCCCTTTATACTCATTTTGTTGATAGTTTTTATCATGAATGGATGTTGAATATTTTCATATGCTTTTTCCTTATCTATTGAGATGATCATATGATTTTTATCCTTCTTTTTGTTAATGTGGTATGGATCTCAGTCAGCATCTAGATAGAGGCTGATTGGAAGCTGGACTCTCAGGCCGCATCTTTTAAAGTATGAAAAAATACTTCTTTTAGGGATAGTCTAAGAGATGGGCATTTTAGTCTACTGTTCTGTTTTGTGCCCTGAATGGATAGGGGGTTAAGAGAAATCATTTTAAACTATGTAAATATCCCATTTTCCCCCCAAAATTTGTAACACTGCTTTTATTTATATATATCATTAAATTCCTATTTTATTCAGTAGGTTATATTCACTCAGTAACTGTTTATTTTAATGCTCTGAATATCCCAGATTTGGCCAGTTAGCACCTATCAACTTGACATCTGTGTCCTTTGACATATCTCCACTTTTCTCTGACAATGTCCTTACCCTCTGGCACAACTAAACTTGTTTATCCTTATTTTAGTTGCCATTCAATTTTGTTTCTTTTGTATGGAAGGTACCAATTAGATGAACATTTTGGGTTAAAAATTCAATACTTCACTGTGCTGCTGGGCACATTTTATTTCTGAACTCTGGTCCTCACCAGTCACTGGTATTCCCTACGTTAGCTATAACCTCCTAGAACTTGAGTATTTTAAGTATTTATACTTTTTTTTTTACCTTATACCTATTAATATATTTAACTTATACTTCATTTGCATTAACATTATTTATCATTTAATTTACTTGAACATGCAATCTGGAAATAGAGATCATGCTTAACCTTCTTGGTATCTGTCATCCTTAGAACAGTGCCCTGAACATGGGCAAATGTTTATAGGTACAGATATTTGCTGCTGCCAATGTTATTCCGGTTTAACATGTAGGGAAACCAAATAGAAATTATTAAAATTATTTTGTTCTGTGTCACACCCTGTAATTTAGGAGACTGGAAATTTCTAAATGTCAAATATTAAGATCTAAGGAAACTCAATTAATGACCATAAAATTAATTTTGTAACCTCCTACTGAAAATTATTTTGAAATGATATATAAAATTTAACACTGATTTTGAAATCTACTTAGCATATGATCTATCTGTCTTTGAGTACTTCAAAATCATGTCATTCTGGATTCTTCCAACAACTCTGAGGGTACTTTAATCAGGCAAGGAAAAAAACCTCAAGTATGTGGATCTAATTATGTTGAATTAAGTTGTTTTGTGATCTGTGACTTGGGATATCCTCTGCATCTGACAGCAATTTTCCTCATAAGTCACATATGCAGTTAGAAAAATATTCCTAGTTTTCAACAGTCACACACACACACATACACACACACACACACACATAGTAAAACCTTACAATATTTTGTTAATATACTTCCATAATATCTTAAGCAGATACAAGTCATTTTAGTACTTAACATGCTAATTTTAGTAAATGGTCAACTTACTTTGGAAACATTTGCACATCAGATAAGTGTTACTTCTACCTTATCAGAATAGTTGTATAAAATGGTAAGATTTTAGGCTTAATTCTCAATGGCAAAGAATCTAGCTATTTAATATTATTAATTGATAGTATTTGATAGTTCAGATAAAAAGAAATAATTTTAGTATGAGTATGTCTAGATTGCCTACTTATGTTTATACTGAAATTTAAATTTTACTGGACTTTCTGTATTTTTTTAATGCTTATGTATTTAATTTGAGAGAGAGAGAGAGAATGAGCAAGAGCTGGGGAGGGACAGAGAGAGAATCTCAAGCAGGCTCCACACTGAGTGGATTGGTAGTCACTAGCTATTAGTAGTCACTCCCCATTCCCCATCCCCAATTTTCATATATATTTGGATGCTGCTTAGTATTTATATTACCAAGGATGAATTATCTACTTTCCTTAAGTTTCAATTTATTGTAAAATGGGACCAAAGTCCATTTCATAGCATTTATTTCAAGAAATGTTAGAAATAATATATGTAAAATGTGTTTTGCTGTGCTTAGTAGAACATTTGGCACAGTAAATGACAAGGATTTAACATGAGGACCTTCACGTTTGGTCATTGTAGAGTAAGAAGGAGATTGGTGGGAAGATGGTGGAATAGGAGGACTTTAAGCTCTCCTCATCTTAGGATACAGCTAGATAACACTTACATCAGTATAAA
Source organism: Panthera leo (assembly GCF_018350215.1). Lineage (NCBI taxonomy): Eukaryota > Metazoa > Chordata > Mammalia > Carnivora > Felidae > Panthera > Panthera leo. Next base: position 25,548,551 of record NC_056692.1, read on the forward strand.
TAACCTAGAATAACAGGAACTGGATTTACCTTCCTACCTGAAACAGTTAAAGAACAAACAGTACTTTTCTAGAGACTGTACATAAGGCTATGAAGGATGATGATCCTTGAGAGATGGGATGTAAATGAGAGAAACCCTGTGATTGCCTCAGCTTACTGCCTGGGCAGTTTCCATCCTGTGGTGCAAGAAGGAGGAGCCCAAGTGGTGCGTGGTAGACTCCCCCTGTTGATAAGGTAATGCTAAGAGTGCTGAGAGGTGAAGATCATGGAGTTCTCAGGACAGAGTACTGGAGAGATAAAAGCTGCAATGATAGAACCTCCTGAGATCTGCAGAGGAAATCTTAGGCCATGGAAAGAAATCATCATCATATCAGAAAGGAAGAAAGTAAAACTGTGTGTATTTAAAGATGATGTGATTGTGTAGAAAATCTAATGGATTCTGCAAAAATAGAGTAAGTGATTTTAATTAGGTTTCAGTATATTAGATCAGTATATAGAAGTCAGTTGGACCTCTACATGCTAGAAACAAACAATAGGTAATTGATCATTTGAAAAAGAGTTAAGGGGCGCCTGGGTGGCTCAGTTGGTTAAGTGTCTGACTGGCTCAGGTCATGATCTCACAGTTCATGAGTTCAAGCCCCGCATTGGGCTCTGTACTGACAGCTCAGAGCCTGGAGCCTGATTCAGATTCTGTGTCTCCCTCTCTCTCTGCCCCTCCCCCACTCCTGCTCTGTCTGTGTCACTCTCAGAAATGGATAATGTTAAAATAATTGTTTTAAAGTTAAAAGTAAAAAATAGTGTGTAATATGTACTTACCATGTGTGAGACATGCACTTTGAAAACAATAAAACATTGCTGAGAGTAAAGACATAAATAAATGGAGAGTTGAACCTTGTTTTGGGGTTGGAATACTTAATATTGTTAGGATATCAGTTCTCTCCAAATTGATCTTATATTCAGTGCAATCCCCATCAAAAACTCAGCAGGATAAAAACAAACAAAGCTAGCAGGAATTTTTGGAGAGGGTGTAGAAATTGACAAATTACTTCTAAAATTCATGTATAAATACATAAGGCTTATAATAGGCAAAATAATGCTGAAAAAGAAAAACAAATTTGGAGGAATATTACCACCTGATATCAAGACTTATTAAAGCCACAGAATCAGTAGGGAATCCAGGAACATTCCCATACATATGGACAATTGATTTTTGACAAAGGTGCAAAATGAGAAAGGCTAGTCTTTTCAACAATAGTGATGGACTGCTTGGGTATTTATGTGCAAGAAAAATAAGCATCAATCCATCCCTTATCCCATATACAAAAATGAACTCAAATTTGGATCATAGATTTAAATGTAAAACCTACTATGAAAAGCTTTTAGAAGAAAATGTAGGAGAAACCTTTGTGATTTGGGTTAGACACAGCTTTCTCAGATGTGACACTAATAGCAAAATCCATGAAAGCAGTATTGATACATTGGGAGTTCATTAAAACAAAACATATCTGCTCTTTGAGAAACACTGTTAATAGAATGAAAGGCACAAATTGTCTTCCCATCAGCCAATGGAATCTTACCTTGGGTATGAGTGACCCAGATTGTTCAGTTATCACTGTGATTTGTTTTGTGCACTCTTGGCCTTAAAAGAGGGACATCTGCAATCTGCCAGTATGTAGTCTTCCTCATGGTAAACCACAGTAGGTTTGGCCAGTGTGTCAACAGTATTGTTTAAAGCAGGGTCAGCAAACTTTTTCTGTAAAGGCCAATAGTAAATATTTAAACTCTGCATTGTATATATTCTCTGTACTCACCTTTGTCATCTAGTACAAAATCATCTATAGATGATATATAAACAAGTGGATATGAATGCCCCACAGCTATAGTGACCCCTCAATTAAAACAGAGGTCAGCTCTCCATTATCCTACTGTGCTAATTGGTCTTCATTTGTTCCACCAGCATTTTTGTTGGGGTTGTACAGCTGCCATAGGCTAGTGGACACCATCGGTCTTTGTCTTAGCCAAGCCATCAGGGAATCAGGCACAGGCATTTAAAGGAAGCTCTGTGAGTCAGGGGTCTATTGAACCAGTGGCATTGCTTTGGGCAGTGGAGTAGATGATAAAGTAGTTGTAAAAACAAGATGTTTCTACGGCCAGGTTGGAACATACTCTGGAACATACCATTTCCACTTGACTAGCAAGCTCTGTTGGGTCCTTACCATCATGTTGATTATCAAATTTGAGTTGATCCATTCCAATATCGGTCTTGAAAAATCGCAAGGCCTCATGGGTCAGTTGTTCATTCACAAGAACTTAGTAGCAAATAATAGCTACCATCTGAAAAAAGGGAGTGTATTTGGTTGTTGGATCAGGCAGGTGGCGATGTTGTACTGGGATAACACCTTAAGTACTTCAGCAGCCATTAAGTCATTACCTAACTTATTCCTACTGGGATTCTGTTGTTTCTATTATATAACACTGGGAAGGAACTGGAAGCCTAGTAGGCACTCTGTCATGCATTTTTCCCACTATCATTTCAGTATGCATGGCAGAGGATACCGTCTGATACTTACAAGCATGTAAATACAATCAATTAAGCCATTAATACCAGTTACACATTTGTCAACAGAAGCACAAGAGTATTCCTACAAGGTCACTTTAGCTTCTCTTCCCTATTGCAAACTTTGCTTACATTTCATTCCAGGGTATTTTCCCCCACCCCCACAAGGACATGGAATTCTTTTCCCTACAGAACACTGACTAATGTATTTAATGTGCACATGTCAGTTATTCAAGTGACAGCTGCCAGGCAATCACATTATTCTGTCTTGTTGGCAGGGGAGGCTAGCCTGCAGATACTATGGGGGCAGCCAGAAGTGTTGGCCTTTTTTCTCACTTGGCCAAGTGTTGGTTCCCCAGTGTTTCTGCCACTTATTTCCCTATGGGCAGTAGTGCTACTTGCTAGCATCCAGTGAGTGTCCAGGCATAACCACCCCTTTTTTTTTCTGCCCCCACTCAACACTGCTGAGTTTCATCCCTACAGCCTTTGGCATTTTGGACACCCCTCATCCTTGTTTCCACTCAAGTTCGGATTGCAGCAAGAGCTGGCTATTTTAGCACTGCTGGCTCTGTGGTGTTTGTGAGGCATCATATTCACTTTTTATTCAGTTCAGATTTTTATTGAAATAATTGTTGATTCAATTGGACTTGTAAGAAATAGTACTAAGAGATCCCATGTACCCTTGGCTCACTTTATCTCAATAAGGTAAACATTTTGCAAGCTAGAGTATATCACAACCAGGATATTGACATTGGTACAATCCCTGATCTTTTTCACATTTCATTAGATTTACTTGTACTCATTTGTGCATTTGTGTGTGTGTGTGTGTGTGTGTAAATGAGTGTGTTTAGATCTATACAATTTAATGTAGGTTTGTATGTCCATTAAGATACTGAATAGTTCCCTCACATTGCCCTTTTGTAAGTGGACCTACATTCACCTGGCATTTACAGTTTGGGGCTGTTATGAATATATTATGTGAATGTAGTTTTCATTTCTCTGATGTGGATGCCCAAGAGTGCAGTTGTTGGTTCAGATGATAATTGCATGCTGCTAATTAGCATTAGCTCATTTTTTAATTTGTGACTCTTTAGAAGAGTGTAAAACCTGTAATAAGCTTTCCATAAATATTTACTGAATAAATGATTATGAAGAATTGATAGGGAGAGGGAATTGGGCAGATAGGATAGAGGGTCTGTGGGGATTATCTGTCTAATTTAACACATTTCCTTTCTAAGCAACTTATTCCCAAGTAAACTTTTATTGCCATTAGCCTTGTCATGATAGTAAGAATTACAGCATTTAAAATGAAAGTTTATATTAATTTTGAAGCATAAAAGCTATTGAAATGTTGTGTTGGGAATGTGTCTAGAACTTGTATATTAATTCTTAAGCAAATAACTTCTTTTATATATTTTACTATAAGTTTTCATTAAACATAAACATCTGAGGGCTTGGACCCTGGCTAGTTTTTGCTCTATGGGGGACTTATCTTTATAGTGTTGACTGCCATTCTTACAGGCTTCTGAAAAACAATAATACTCTTGGATTGTAGACTTTCTATCCAAGTGCTGTCTGCTTTTGGGTTTTCTTTCCTTTTTTCTTTTTAAGAGAATTGGAAAGCAATTTGATATTTGAATCATTAGGTATATATTTGGCTACAGAAAGAAAATCATATTTAACGATGGTTTTAAAAACTTAGGATTTATTTTTGTCATGTTATAAGAAGGCTGCTGCTAGTTTTGGTAAAGTTGTTCAGCAGTGTCCTTGTGACTTTTTTGTTCTTTCCCTCATGACTGCTTTATAATTGCCACTCTTGTGGGTATCATTTCTGAATTCAAGGCACTAAGATGGGGAGTTTTGGCAGCCTCGGTGATGTTAATTTCTCATATCAGGGAAGGAGATACTTTCCCAGAATCCTGCAATAGTATCCTGCTTTTGTCTGACTGATCATAATTGTGTCAACACTTCCTGTTAGTCTGGGCAAGTCTGAAGTATCTGTAGAGGTGTCAGGTGAGAGAGAGAATGTTGGAAATGCTTGATTTGCCATTTACTAGTCATATATGTATAACCATCACAACAATCAAGATACAGATGATTCTCATCATCTCAGAAAATTTCCTGCATCTTTTTTTCAGTCAATATTCTACCTCACTCATGCCCTGGGCAATCATTGATATTACTTTGTTATTTTTTAAAATATCTTTTAATGCTTTCTAACGTTTGGTATGGGAGTAGGGGGACTGCCATTTCTGGCCACTTTATTTTCTGGCTCCGTATTAGAGACTGTAGGTGAATATCAGAGTCATTATCTGAGTGTTCCAAAAGTGCAAATTTCTTGGTTATGTCTCTCCCACCTCCCAGTACCTACAGAATCATAATTCTGAAGGTTGGACCAATTATCTGCACTTCTTACAAATAACTTAGGTACTTCTTTTCACACTAAAGTTTGAGAAATTTTGCTTTAGATTTTAGGATATTATACTGACCCTATGCTTTTATTGCTGTTATTAATTAGGTTTTGGTGATGAATTTGTGGCATAAGTTGGAGCCCTTTAAAATGCAGATTTCTATACCTTAGATGCTTAAATGTGGTGCCACTTAATTCTAGAGCTCAAATACTCTTTTTCATGTGTAATTTGAATTCAGCCTGTTTTGTGACTTAAATATACATTTGGGATGGAGTTTTTTTTTTTTTTTTTTTTGTTTTTTTTTGGTTTGATAAAATGGGCGTAATTGTTCTAAGTATATGTCTGCTAATTAGATTTGGTTGCTCCATATATTGTTGTTTTGGATTATTAAATCAACAAAATATTTGAAAATGGATAATTTAGATTTTCAAAAAATATTTGTATAAATTAGAATTACTGGAATATATTACCAACAATAGCCAAACTAGGAAAGAGCCCAAGTGTCCATCAACTGATGAATGGATAAAGAAGATATGATATTTATCTGCAGTGGACCATTACTCAGCCATCAAAAAGAATAAAATCTTGCCATTTGCAATGACATGGATGGAGCTAGAGTGTATTATTTTAAGCAAAATAAGTCAGAGAAAGACAAATACCATGTGATTTCATTTATATGTGGAATTTAGGAAACAGATGAACATATGGGGAGGGAAAAGAAGAGGGAGGCAAACCATAAGAGACTCTTAACTATAGAGAATAAACTGAGGGTTGATGGAGGGATGTAGGTGGGGGATGGGCTAATTGGGTGATGGGTATAAAGAAGGCACTTGTTATGATGAGCACTGGGTATTATTTGTAAGTGATGAATCACTAAATCCTACTCCTGAAACCAGTATTGCACTATATGTTATCTAACTAGAATTTAAATAAAAATTTGGAAAAAAAAAAGATTTACTGGAATATAGCTATATTATATTTTAAGGAACAAATATATTAGCTTTCTAGAAGCCTAATGGTTTCTGGTAGCCAAACTTTACATCATTACAATAAAAAACAATTGTGAGATGTTATCAATATTCCAAATAACACAGGAGCCATTTAGCAAAAATAAATTATGTAACTTAGTATAAATTTGCAAAACATTTAATTAAGTACTCTGTATTTTTAAAATTCATATCTCATTAGCTAAGAATTTTGACATTTGTATTCTTTTTTATTTTTATTTTTTAAATTAAAAAAATTGTAATGTTTTTATTTATTTTTGAGAGAGAGAGAGAGAGAGCGAGAGAGAGCACAAGCAGGGAGGGGGCAGAGAGAGACGGAGACACAGAATTAGGAACAGACTCCAGGCTCTGAGGTGTCAGCACAGAGCCCAGCACAGGGCTCGAACTCACAGGCTTTGAAATCATGACCTGAGTCAAAGTTAGATGCCCAACTGACTGAGCCAGCCAGGCGCCTCTGACATATGTATTCTTAAAAGCCTCTAAATTGATAAAATTGATAATAATGAGCATCTAATGAGGATTCACAGACTATGTTAGTTACTCTTTGCTTGATTTTTTCTATCATTTTATACCACACTTCTTTGCTGAGTGGAGGGACACTTAATAAGAATATACTGCTTACCCATGTTATGTTGTAGTCACTTATTTACTCCAACCCCAGATGTGAAGTGAGCCATGATGGGCACAGATAAAATGCTAATTTAGGCTATGTAGCAGCTGTGTATCTTCTTTTGAGCACAGAATAATAGAGACATCTCAAAGAACTAAACGACAGTTAAAAGAAACCTCAACTATAAAAAGAGGCTGTAGAACTTCCCTTTTAGCAAACTGACTAGTTAGTTTTTTCATTTTTTTAAGTAACAGCTTTTCTGAGACAGAATTCACATACATAAAGTTCACCCTTTTAAAGTGTAGAGTTTAGTGCTTTTTAGTATACAGACTGGTATATTGATCACTACTATTTTATTCTAGAACATTTTCATCACCCCAGAAAGAAACCTGGTACCCATGAGCAACTATTCCCCCTTCCCTTCTTCCTGGCTCTTGAAAATTGCTAATCTATTTTCTATATCAATGGATCTGCTTATTCTGTACATTTCATATAAACAGAATAATATAATATGTAACCTTTTCTCATTTTACCTACTATTTTAGAAGTTCATTCATGTTGTAGCATGTATCAGAACTATATTACATTTTGTGGCTGAATAATATTCCCTTGTATGGATATACCACATTTTTTCCATTTATTAGTTGATAGACATTTGGGTTGTTTCCACTTTTGAACTCTAAGGATACTGCTATAAACATTAGTGTGCAGGTTTTTGTTTGAACATGTTTTTGGTTCTCTTGGGTATTTAAGAATGAAAGTGTATGTTTAACTTTTACAGGAATTTTCCGAGTGTCTACACCATTTACTTTTTTCCCAGCAATGTATGAGGGCTCAACTTTACCCACATCCTCATCAACACTTGTTATTTTATCTTTTTTTTCACTGTAATGAGGTTTATTTTTTTTAATATGAAGTTTATTTTTATATTTATTATTTATTATTTATTTATTTTTTAAATGTGAAATTTATTATCAAATTGGTTTCCATACAACACCCAGTGCTCATCCCAACAGGTGCCCTCCTCAATGCCGATCACCCACTTTCCCCTCCCTCCCATCCCCCCATCAACCCTCAGTTTACTCTCAGTTTTTAAGAGTCTCTTATGGTTTGGCTCCCTCCCTCTCTAACTTTGTCTTTCTTACTTACTTTCTTTCTTTTTTTTTTTTTTTTTTTTTTAATAGCCATTATTTTCAGTATGAAGTGGTATCTCATTGTGGTTTTTATTTACATTTCCCCAATGACTAAAAAGGTGTTGCACATCTTTTCATGTACCTTTTGGCCATTTCTATACCTTCTTTGGAAAAATATCTTTTCAAAATTTTTGCTTGTTTTTAACTGAATTATTTGTCTTTATGTTGTTGAGTTGAAAAACTTATTTATGTATTCTACATGCTGAACCTTTATCAGACATATTATTTGGAAAATTTTCTCATATTCTATGGGTTGTCTTAAATTTTTAATAGTATTCTTTGCTGCAGAAAAGTTTTTAATTTTGAATAAGTACAATTTATCTACTTTGTCTCTTGTTGCTTGTAGGTAGTCTCAATTAATAATCCATTTAAGAATCTAATGTAGTAACCTGTTAGAGTGATAATAGTGGTTTAGTCCTTGTTGTTAGCAGTGAAAACAGATGTTTGAACAGAATAGGGATATATTTTTATGGTAATTCTGATAATTATAGCAAACATCTTTGTTCATTGTTTAATAAATGATAGGCACTATTCTAAGTGCTTTACATGTTAATTCATTAAATCTAAAACCCCAGAGACTTGCATTATTGTTTTCATTTTACCAATTGAAGAACCATAAGGCAGAGAGTTGTTAACTAACTTTTCCATGGCTCTGTACCTAGTAAGTGATAGATACATTTACTCCTCTGTGCTACCTGTAGGGAAAGCCTGTAATCACATGTAAAGATTTTATACTTAACAGGCTGTTTCCATATGTTTTCACTATCTTTTTTAATATTAAAGTTTAATGATTATTTTACATTTCAAATTGGTTACTCTTATCCAATGAAAATTATATGTGTATGTGCATGTCTCACATGTCTTTGTGTATCTATATGTGTGTTTATGTGATATATATATATATATATATATATATATATATATATATACATATATACACATAAATATCTATACATACTTATCTATTTTTGCATTAAGAGATGTCCAAGATAATTTGAAATAGTTGTCTTTGGGTTTGGGGGTTTATATGTGTATATGTGTGTGACTTTTTTTTTTTTTTTTCAACCAAGATGACTTTCTCCAATAGTTTTGGGTTAATGTTGAGTTGAATACAGCTCTATTCACCTTGAAGACAAAACAGAATGTCTGCTGGCTGTTGAATTTAGAAAAGAACTATAATTTCATCGGTGTCACGTTCCTAACTAATATCTTGCATGGATTCTTCTTATGGGGAAGGCTTTCTGTGTAGTTTTCCCTCTCTTTACTGTGGAGTATCTTGTAAACCATAGGAATAATACTGACCTGAGGGTCTTACTGTGTTTTTAACTTTGACTTTAGACTTTCAAGGCCCTTTCTGCTTTGAAGTTTATGATGATTTGACAAGTTTACATTTACTACCATGGTGGTGGTATAAAATGGGTCAGCAAACTGTGGTCCATTGGCCGTATGTGGCCCTCTGTCTATTTTTGTACATCTCATGAGCCAAGAATGGTTTTTATAAACATCAGCATTGGGATCTACTTGATGATAATGTTATGGGCTTTGAACCCTAAATAAACAAAATATTATCTCCAGTAAAAAACAGATGCCATTCTTCTTATTAGTAGACTTACATTACAAAAATTATATTTGGTAAAAATTTTGTCAAATTTTGTTTTCTTTCTTGTTATTCTCAGTACCTAGATAGTATCCTTGGTTTTGCTTTCTTGCCTGAAGAGCCTAAAATTTTACTTTCTGGCCCCTTATGGAAAAAGTTTTCTGACCCCTGTTCTGAGAGAAACCTGTACTTGTCTCAAGTCCACATCATTCTCTGCTCTAGTTTCATAGCAGTTTGAAATGCTAAGTAGGAGCCATACAATATATCTCTTGCTGTCCAGATCTGCTTGGATTGGGTTAATTCCTGAGTTCAGTATAGTAAATAGTCCTTAAAAATAATAATTATCTAAGTATGCTTACTTCCTAAATTTGAGGGTACATGTTTGGACCATACTTTTTTGGTACCTGTACTTGTTTAGTTTAAGCTTCTAACAATTGCCTGATGTTACTTGCCATGATATTTAGTACTGTAGCATGGAAACAGAGAGATAGCTGCCATCTAGCTTTCCTGTTTTGTGAAGAGAAAGTCTTTATTAGAAATATCATTTCAAAATTGAGGTCCAGAAATGCTGCAGATGATGTTGTCATTTTATTACTAGTTTGCCATTTTATAGTCTTTCTTGTCTTTAATAATATATGAAAAACCACCCAACTTGTTTCATAAGACCAACAGTTATATTATTTTGCATTTTGTGAGTAGATGACTTATCTTCTATGTTATGTAAAGGATTAAACTTTCTCTAAGTCTCTTGACGGCTAATATCTTCTGTGTTCATTTAAGTATCCTGATGCATCTCAAGGTCATAGAGCAGAATCACTTCTTTAATAGCACTTTTGTAAGCAAGCATTTAGGTGGAATTCTGTCTTCCTGCCTTGACCCTGATTGTTAGCACCACTTTATATCAGAAGTATTTTTAAAATGAAAGAAGAAACCTTCTTTTCATGGACAGACCAGGAAGTGGTCTTGATTATAAAGTATTCTGGAAAAAGGTTTTAGATAACGTGGATTAGTTGCCCTGTGGATGGAACACAAGTTACTCAATAAGTCTACAGGTGTTTTTTCTTTATATGTTTGATTCTGGCTTATGTTAATACATTTCATATTACAATATTAAACTTGTCTGGAACTATTTTTCTTTTCCTTGCTTCTGCTGTTTATACTTTTCTTTGTCTCCTTCCCTGTCTTTTGCTTTTCTGTAAGTCTGTTTAGCTGGAAGTTGTTGTAGGCATACTGCAGAGGTAAAGCACTTGTGGACTAGCTTTTTATTCATAACTCTAGAATCTTGGGAGTTAATTTTTTCAGATTTCAGGAGGTCCTTTTAACATTAAACATAAACATGTCATTAGGATATATCGCAGTGATTGAAATGAAAGGAGTTTGGTTGAATTTTGGGTTTATCTATGTATTGATAATTTTAGTCTAGCAATAGCCTAGCAAGGAAGTATCCTGTCTTGATATATATGACTAAGATTTCTTTTGATTTCCAAGGTTCTGGGCTCTCTTAGAGACTTGTACTTTGATGTATACTTGTAGGTTTTGTTGGTAGAATATTTCTGGAATATTAGTCATGGTTCTAATCTGAACTTAGACTTATTTGAACATCTAATATATTGGAAAGTATTGGTTTCTCTGACTGCTGAAGGAGTTTTACTTAGCTCGTATTATAATGCTATGCCACACATTCATATATTATGTGTCTATACCTGTATATATTTTCCATGTTAAATTCCACTTACAAACGTATTATCTTTATTATACCATACTTTTACTTGTTTGAATTCTTTTTTTTTTTTTAAAAGCACTGTTTGACTATAGTTTTATATGGTGGAAAATTAATCATTTAGTCAATAATACAGAAAATCTTAACAATCTGTAACTTGCCTTTCTTTTAGAGGCTATGCTTTAAAATGGTTAGAACAACGTTAAATTTTACTTGATTTTCTTTTTAAGAAGAAAAGTAAGTGGAGACATTTTTGTTCAAGTTGTTATCATTAGATTGATATTAAGATGAAAGTAGTAAATTAAGTTTACTAATTTGAAAATAATTGAACTTCTGTATTCAATGCCTGGTAAGTGTCATACAAATTAGTAATTAATTTCCCCTAAATCAAGTGTGTGATCAGCCACTTGTTGCAAATAAAGGTTTCTTTGAACATAGTTGCACTCATTCATTTATATATTTTCTGTGGCTACTTTGACACTAGAAGGTCAGAGCTGAGTAGTTATAGCAGAAAATAGAGACTGGATAACCTGTAAAAGTTTGCCAACCACTGCAGATACATGAGGTGTAGGTGTGTGTGTGTGTGTGTGTGTGTGTGTGTGTGTGTGTGTGTGAAAGAGAGACAGAGAGAGAGAGAGAGAGAGAGAGAGAGAGAGAGAGAGAGATTAGAGTGTTTTGAGACCTTTTCTCTTCTGCATTCCACCTTTCTTAAGGGTCCTATGTTCCTGACTGTTGAAGGAACTTTTACATAATTTTCCTTCAGCCACCCTCATCCCTGCTGCAAATCCACTCCCCTGCATTTCACTCCCATAATCATTCTTCCAAACCTGAAATCTTGACTGCACTATTTCTTAAATAAAATGCAGACACCTCTTGTTCTGGATTTGCCAAGTCTGATTTTTTTTTTCTGACATGCTGAACTACTTGCTCATCATTTCTGTGTTATGCTTTTGCATTTATAGCTAATGTAGAATATCTGAATATCTCTAAATTGGAGTGTCTTCTCTTATTTCTTTCTAAGTATATCCTACTTCAAAACTTATTTCCAGAATCCAGGCCTTTCCTATACCTCCACCTTCACCATCTCCTTTTTACCTCTTACAGAGACTATATATTTCTTCCTTTTTCTTACCACTGTGCCTGGTACACAAGACACTTATTTTGCTTTTTAATATAATACATTATCACAAATTTCTCACATGTCTTTTCCTCCTGTTAGACTGTGAGCCCAAAGATTATTTCCTATTCACCTTTTTATTCCTGGTGCTTAGCGTGGAACCCAACAGATATTTGCTCAGTGAATGATTGGATTAATAACTTCACCTACATTGTATAATGTTTGTTTTTATTTTTACTATTTTATGCTTATTAGAAGGAAAATTAATTTAGAGAAATAAAGCTGACCCATATTTTTGTAGCTCTGTAGGTAAAACTGCCTAGGTCTGGATTTTTTTTACTTGGTACTCTGTGCTGCAAGGGACAGAACTTTCTACTCTAAAACTTATCAAATCCCTAATATGGTGGTTTGATCAATATTCACCATGAAACTTGTCTGTAAAATAAAAAGTTTTAAGTTATACTTGATCTTAGGTAAATTTGGTAAGAAAGGCAAGTATTTCTATTCACATCTGCTGATATGTATGTGATACTCCTAGATAAATCCAAATAGTTTCAATCTCTCTTTTTGCATTTTTCCCTATCCATTTCCAGGTACAAGACATCTGCTTCAGCCATGACTGTCGCTGGGTTGTGGTCAGTACACTCCGGGGGACTTCCCATGTTTTCCCCATCAACCCTTATGGTGGCCAGCCTTGTGTTCGAACACATATGTCACCACGAGTTGTGAATCGTATGAGCCGTTTCCAGAAAAGTGCTGGGCTGGAAGAGATAGAACAAGAACTGACATCTAAGCAAGGAGGTCGCTGTAGCCCTGTTCCAGGTCTATCAAGTAGCCCTTCTGGATCACCTCTGCATGGTAAACCTAATTTTCTCTCTCTCCACTGAACCTACTATCTTTCTCTCATTATCCTTACTAGTCAAGATCTGGGATAAAATAATTAAAACATTTTTCCCCCTCATGTGTTCATGCAAAGACAAGATCTTAGGCTTATTTTGGGACATTCTTAATTTATTAAATAATTTAATAAATTGAAGTCCATATGGGAAAGGTGATTTTTGCCATGCTAACTTTTAGTTCATTGAGAAACATTCATTGTTGGAGAGTAATAGTCATGAGTCATGTGTATTTTGGAATAGCATTTGCATTTTATTTATTTTTTTAATATGAAATTTACTATCAAATTGGTTTCCATATAACACCCAGTGCTCATCCCAGAAGGTGCCCTCCTCAATACCCATCACCCACCCTCTTCTCCCTCCCACCCCCCATCAACCCTCAGTTTGTTCTCAGTTTTTAAGAGTCTCTTATGCTTTGGCTCTCTCCCTCTCTATGCATTTTATTTTAAAATACACCTGTGGGATTATGTTTATGAGATTAATTCATGTTGTTCAATGGAGGTTTACTTCATTTATTTCCATTGCTCTTAGGTATTTCATTGTACAAATATGCTTCTATGTATTTATTTGTCTATCCTTTTTACTACTATTGTTGATGTATATTTGGGAGGTTTCTGGTGTTGGGTTATTATACATAGTGATGCAGTGAAAATGTTTGTACTTGTTTCTTGGTGCAAATGTGTTCTCATTTGTGTATGTGTGTGTGTATGTATTCTCATTTTTTAATGAAATGCTGGGTGTGTATGTGCATCTTGACCTTGGTAGATAATACCGGAGTGGTTGTACCATTTCATTTCCATTAGAATGGCAAAAAAAATTGTTTATATTAGATGATACTTTTTCTAGAGCATTGCAGGTTCTTCTTGACAGATGACCAATTTATATTTTTAAGAATAGAGGATTTTATACAGAGAGATTATGGTTACTACAGAAACCACTTTTTAAAAAATGTTTTAATGTTTAGTTTTGAGAGAGAGAGAGAGAGAGAGAGAGAGCGAGGGAGGGGAAGAGAGCGAGGGAGACACAGAATCTGAAACAGGCTCCAGGCTCCTAGCTGTCAGCACAGAGCCCGACACGGGGCTCGAACTCACGAACTGTGAGATCGTGACCTGAGCTGAAATCGATAGCTTAACTGACTGACCCACCTAGGTGCCCCACTACAGAAATCAATTTGTATTTATTCAATTGATCTGAAATGTACATAACATAAAATTAACCATTTAATATTAAGAATTCAATGGCATTTAGTACACTCACGATGAACCACCACTTCTAACTAGTTCCAAAATGTTTTCCTCACCTAAGAAGAACACCGTGTATTCTTTAAGCAGTTACTACCTGTTCCTCTCTCACTAAGTCCCTAGCAACCACCAGCCTGTTTTCCATCTCTGTGGATTTACTTGTTCTGGATATTTCATATAATAATCCATATGTGATCATATAATATGTGATTGTTTTTTCTGGCTTATATGACATGGTATAATGTTTTCAAGGTACAGCCACACATAGTATATATCAGTACTTCGTTCCTTTTTATGGCCGAGTAATATTTCACTGTGTGTATATACTCCAATTTTATCTATTCTTCCATTGATCAACATTTGGGTTGTTTCCACCTGTTTGCTGTTTTGAATAGCGCTGTGCTGAATATGAGCATGCAAGTAGTTGTTTGAGTACCTCTGAAGTTCTCTTGGCTTTATACCTATCCTTATTTGTTTCAGCTTCTGCTTAAACATGTATCCTTTTGTAATACCTAATCAATTCTAGATATATATTTTCTGTAGGAAGTTTTAAGATAGACTGAAATCATATAAGTACATAGAATCCCGGGGAGAAATTCTGTAACTCAAAAAAGTTTGGAACCTCGTTTTCTCCTTAGGTGATGCTATATGCTTTGGCCCCATTATTTTTATAAGAATAGTAGTTATTTTTATTTACCTAGTGACCCATGATCTTCAAGGTTGAAGATCTTTAGAATCAGTCCTATGTGAAAATCTTCTAGAATCAGTCCTAGAAGTCATTTTGAAAAGCATTTAGAATTAAAAAAAAAAAAAAAGCTTAGAAAGTTACGGGATATTTGTATTTTCAGCCATTTGCAAGAAATTTTACTTCAGAAATAATTACTTAAACTTCTGTTATATAATTAGCCTCATAGTGTAGATTCTTTGAGGACCTTTCTCTTTGTGTTAAGGAGTTTCCTTCAATTAAATTTCACCAAACACTTTATGGAGAGAGATTCAGAGTACACATGGGGCAGCTAGGTTGACCAAAGAACAGAAGTAATCATAAAAAATTACGAAGGATTTATAGTCCTTATATTTGTACATCTTAAGAGAGTATCTTTTGAGCATCTTTTTTCTTCCTGTTCTTCCTTTCCTGTTAAGCTTACTACACACCAGTCTTTGGTTACAAAGTTCACAAAAAATTAAGGTGATCTCTGCCATCAGATATCTCTGGTCCAAGAGAGAATGCAGATATTAAATGACTGTGAACAAATACCTTTCAGTGTATTTTTGTAGAAGGGTGCGATGTGCCAATCAATTAAGGATGTGTCATTTGTGAAAGAACAAATAGTTGAAGAGAAATACTTGATTTCTGAGTAAAAATACATGATTTTCTCTCAGCTTTATTGATTTCACAGCTCTGTTCTTTTTTTTGCGTGAAGCTAACAGAAGGCATCTCAGAGAGGAGATTATACTGTTTGACAGTACTGCTGTGCTTAACATTCCCTTTGAAAGCTAGGAATTTCAGGAGGCATTTTCCTCCTGATAACATGTACTAAAGTCTTATTATGTTAGAATTTCACCCCATATTTCTGTGTAGTATTTCTCATTTGTAAAGCATAGACCTTTGAGTGATGGTCATTTTTCTCCATGATCTTTTTGTATCTTACATGTCAAAACAAAATGGGCATTGTTGTTGGATAGTTCTAAAAATGATGTATTTACAGTTGGTGTGGATAAACAGTCTGATGCTGGTCAAAAACAATGTAAACCTTTGAACAGGGAGGGATTCATCTTGAAAATGAATCATGCTTTGGCAGTATTACCGTTGTTTGTGTGTGCTCTTTTTAGCAAAGTAAAGGAAACTGTTAAATAACAGTTGATATAGGGATATTTCCTTTTTACTCTCTGGAGTCAATCCAGTTTAGGTTAGGATTATTTTATCTATTTGCCTTTTTTTTTCTTAACAGAGGATGTTTATTTATTTGAAATATATTCTCTCTAAATAATCTCTTGCATTTCCTATCTTGTTGCCTGGACCTTAGTCTCTCTGAGGGTTCTTAACTTAAGATCCATGAACATACATGGGGAGAAATTGCATCTTTGTATTTACTATCTTCTAACCAAAATTAAGCATTTATTTTTATTTTGAATATAGACAAAACATCTGTGTTTTTATTGGGGACAACGTCACAAGTAGTACATTGTCACCAATAGAAACACAGATATTTTCATATCACATTATATGCAAAATATGTGTATCTTGAAATGCTTTAAATTACTGAACATATTTTGAAATACTGATTATGCTCATCATTGCTTTGCAGCTATAAGTTACGACATAATAATATTACTGATTTAAATATTTATTATGTATAATGCTATAGCAGAACTTAATTTTTAGAATGTATTGATAACTATGCTTCTAAATAATTTTTAATTTGTAATTCTATTTATTTTATTTCATTACTTTGTAAGTATTATTCCAAAAAAGAGTCCACAGCTTTCCCAGACTGCCCAAGTAGTCCTTGACACAAAAATTATTAAGAGTACCTAATCTTTGGGGCACTTGGGTGGTTTATTCGGTTAAGCATCCAACTCTTGATTTCAGCTCAGGTCATGATCTCACAGTTTGTGAGTTTAAGCCCCGCCTCAGGCTCTGCGCTGATAGTGTGGAGCCTGCTTGGGATTCTCTCTCTCTCTCCTTCTCATTCTCTCTCTCTGTCCTTCCCCTCCTCGCTCTCTCAGTCTCTCTCTCTCAAAAATAAATTAATTAAAAAAAAAAAACAAAAAACCCTGATCATCATTTCTTACCTCATCTGTTTCAGTAGCCTCCAGCCTTTTGTGACTGTCAAAAGCATTTCCTTTGTTAACCATAAATATGATCTTCTACTTTTCTGCTTAAAATCTTTCAGTGTCTCTTCATTCTTATAGAATATTAGAGAAGATTCCATCTTATTTCCAACTTCTTGTCCCTCCCACCATAGCTAGGTTTCCCTGAATATGCCACATGTGTCTATTTCTTGGCACCTTTCCTATTATATACTTTTCTCTATTTGAAATAATTATAACCCCCTTGAATGGCTATTAAATCCCTATTTAGCTAAAAATATCCTTTCATCTTTTAAGCCTGTCTTAAAAATCTCTTGATGTTGTGTCAGTCTGTATTAGCCTTGATGTTGGCTGAAGATGGGGTCTTTTTCTTGTTTGTATTTGTATTTTGACACCTCACATAGTATTGGTAAAATGTAGACTCTAAGGCTTCAAGCCGGAGTTTTCAAACATCTTTAGAAGTTCTAATAAAAACAATTTAGATTTAAATCATTGCTTGTCAGAATGAAGAGCTTCTCATTCATGGTAACATTGCTTTTCATTTTAACATCTGTGAGATACATTCATTTGTTCAACAACTGTTAATTAATATTTACTATGTCCAGGCACTGTTCCTGAGCCCTAGGAAAAGAGCAGTGAACAAAAGAGGAAAAAATCCATATTTCCATGACTTTTTAGTACAGTGATATGAACAATGAAAAGGATGGATGGATGGATGGATGGATGGATGGATGGGTAGGTAGGTAGATAGTTTTGTGTGCTGTGGAGAAAAATAAAGGATGAAAGGGGAAGTAGGGGATGTCTGGATAGGATCCCAATTTGAAATCAGAAAGGTTCCCACAGGCCTTACTAAGATGACATTTGAACAAAGATCTGATGGAAGTATGGGAGAAAGTCATGCAAATATCTGGGGAGTGTGTCTGAGGAAGAAGGAACAGCCAGTGTAAAATCCCTGCACTGGGAGTGTGCCTAGAGTGTTCAAGGAAAGGCAAAGAAGACAGTGTGGCTGAAGCACAGTGTGCAAGGTGCATACTAGAAGATGAGGTTACAGAGGAAATATGGTCAGATCATGTCAGCCTCTGACTTTTACTCAGAGTGAGGTGGAGAAGCTGTGAAGAGAGCTTGGAGAAAAAGAGTGACATAAGACTGTTTTAGTAGGATCAGAATGGAGATTTGTATTGAGAATTCACAGTCCTAGGTGACAAGGGTAGAAGCCTAGGGAGACTGGTTAGGAGAGTATTGCAGAAATCCAGGTTAGAGAGGACAGGCTTAGACTGAGTTGTTTATAATGGAGATTGTGAGTAGTGATTTTATTCTTGATACATTTTGATGGTAGGGTTAACAGGATCTGGCATTTATTATGTCAAGTATGACAGAAGAGAGGAGTCAGGGTAACTAGTAAGGCTTCTGGCCTGAGCAGCTGGAAGGACGGGGTTGCCTTCATGTCAGATGAGGAACACAATGTTAAAGTAGGTTTGGGGATAGGGGCAGGATCAGAAGTTTTGGACATGTTTAGTTTAAGATGTGTCTTTGGCCTCCTAGTGATATTAAGTGGATATTCGGTTCTACAAGCCTGGAGTTCAGTGGAAAGGACTAGACTGAGGATAAGTGTTTGGAAGGCACAGGTGAAGCCAAAAGCTGGATGAGATCACCTAGTGAGTTGAGTAAGAAAAGAAAATAAAGATGTCCCAAGACTGAGACCTGGGCCCTCCACCATGAAGTAGCTAGTAACAGAGAAGGAAAACCATATATGAGAAATCCTAGAGGTCAAATGAGAAAATTTTTTTCTGAGAAAAGGGAGGGATCCAGGTGTCAAATTCTGCTGATAGACCACTTAAGATAAAGACTGAGATGGGAATGCAAACTGGTGCAGCCACTCTGGAAAACAGTATGGAGGTTCCTCAACAAACTAAAAATAGAACTACCCTACGACCCAGCAATTGCACTACTAGGCATTTATCCAAGGGATACGGGTATGCTGTTTCGAAGGGACACATGCACCCCCATGTTTATAGCAGCGCTATCAACAATAGCCAAAGTATGGAAAGAGCCAAATGTCCATCGATGGATGAATGGATAAAGAAGATGTGGTATATATATACAATGGAGTATTATTCAGCAATCAAAAAGAATGAAATTTTGCCATTTGCAGCTTCATGGATGGAAATGGAGGATATTATGCTGAAATTAGTCAGAGAAAGACAAATATCATATGACTTCACTCATTTGAGGACTTTAAGAGACAAAACTGATGAACATAAGGGAAGGGAAACAAAAATAATATGAAAACAAGGAGGGGGACAAAACAGAAGAGACTCATAAATATGGAGAACAAACTGAGGGTTACGGGAGGGTTTGTGGGAGGGGGAATGGGCTAAATGGGTAAGAGCACTAAGGAATCTACTCCTGAAATCATTGTTGCACTATATGTTAATTAATTTGGATGTAAATTTTACAAAATTAAAAATAAAATTAAAAAAATAATAATTTATAGGAAAAAAAAGACCGAGAAAGCAATAGAATACCATCAAATTTCGTAATGTAGAGGACATGTGACCATGATAAGAGCAGTTTGGTGGAGTGGGAGGAGCCTGATAGGAATGGATTCTGGTGAGACAGGAAGAGGGAAATTGGAGACTGGTATTAACAAGTCTTTCCAGAAGCACTGATATAAAAGGGAGCAGAAAAATGGGGAGAAGTTAGAGGGAAAGAAAAGACTGCTTTTGTTTCTTCATGGAATCAGGAAGTGAGGATGGTGGCAGGTATTGGGAGCTTTAAGGAAAAGGGCAAAGGTCACAAAATAGTCCTCTAGGAGAACAGCATTTCTTTTACCAGTTAGTAAATTTTTGATGAATAGAGAAACCATTTCTTCCACGATTATTTATGCCCCAAGCAAATTCAATGACTTGTCTTTGCTCTCTAGTATGATACCTTATTTCTACACCTGAACTGCTTTCTGCATATTTCTTCTGGTACACAATGCATTTTTCAACCTCAGCTCAGATTATGATGTGTAACTTTATGTATTTACTCCTTCTGTATGCTCTTGTTGCTTACTACTTTCTACCTTTTTGTTTCTTCTTTTTTTGATGATCTCCATTATGAAGCTGGAATGTGCTCAGGGAGGCAGTTGGAGGACCTAGAGTCAGGCTACTTGTGGTGGAATCTATCCCCCATGATTTCATAACTCTGTAATCTTAGACAAATTACTTAAATACCTGTGCCTTAATTTTCTATCTATAAAATGGGGTTAATATTAACCTACCTTGCAGGATCACAGCACTTTAAATAGTGTTTGTACATATCAAATCCTAAGTAAAAATTAGCTGCTATGATTAGTGTCATTGATAGTGTTTATTATTGAGGAGGTATATAGGACTGATTCATTTTTTGTATTTTTATATAGTACCTCTTGAATGCAGAAAACAGAATAAACGAGTAAGTCACTGAATAATGTAAATGAAATATAATTGTGACTTTATTGTATATAGGTTTTAATATCATTATAGAACTCAGTATTGGTAAGTTGACTACTTTTTTAAAAATGTTTATTTATTTTGAGAGAGAGAGAGAGAGAAGGAGAAAGAGAATCCCAAGCAGGCTTCACAGTGTCATTGCAGAGCCTGAAGCAGGGCTCGATCTCAGAACCATGAGATCATGACCTAAGCCGAAATCAAGAGTCGGATGCTTAACCAACTGAGATACCCAGGCGCTCTGATAAGTTGACTTCTGATATGTTTCTGAAATGAAGGGAGATACCAACACAAAACTGAAAGTGCAGGTAGTGGTATTCCTTCTTTTTCATCTGTTTTTGTTCTTTTAATGTCATCAGGAAATACATTTTGATTAATTTATTCACCTCTTCTTTAGTCCTTTGCATTTCTTTACAAAGTGATAAGGCTTTTTAGCTTTTTTTTTTTTTTTTTTTTTTTAAATCCTGCTATTTCCACTGAGTTAACACAGGGGTTTTGGATTCACTTTTGCACTTCTCCAGAGTTCTTGGAAGTGTCTCCTTTCCCATCAACTCATTGTTCCTCAGGGGAGGAGTCCTCTTTGAGTCACAGTTTTTGGCATCTGAATTCCAGATTCTGCTTCTTCCAAATGGAGCTGGCTGATGAGACTGAGACCTCTAGAGGGGCCTCTGAATTCTTGGATGTGAAGCCTCTAGATTTTAGTAAAGTACTTTTAAATAACTGGTAGCATTACTAGTCTTTTTAGCATCTGTGTGATGCATTCTTTTTACCGCTCAGAAATTGTTTATAGTCTTTATGATGGTTTTGTAATTACTTACTTTTGTTGATCAGTAGTTTTCTTGATACAGACCACAACACAATTGTAAATACAAAACAACCACACATTTCAGCCTTATACAGTTTCACCTACTTAAGGCAATCAATAATGTGATGATTCCTGACTTCTCTTTCCACATCACTGTTTACTTGTGGACTGAAGTTTCCATTTGTATGTTTTAATTTTTGCCAAGAAAAATCAATCATGTGCACTGTAGTTCTGCTTTAAATTTTATGCCTCATATCACACAGAGTATATATAGAGTATATACATGTTAACTGGATAAAATCTTCTTTTAGGCTATATTAGTTTACTACCTGGATTTTTACTGGTTATATATACTTTACTCTTTTAGTTCAGATTGAAGTCTTGTTTCTAATTTGTTCTTGTTAGATCTAATAGTTTTCCCAGTGAATTTGTTTTCTTATAAGTTCTTTGATCATCCTTTTTACAATGTTGCTACAATATTATGCTAGCCTTTACCTTTACTATACACCAAAATCATATGGTATTTTAAGTATTTTTATGTCAATTCCTATTGCTTCTCAGAGCAGATGAGTTCTTTAGGGCAAGTGGATTGAAAAGAGAGACCTCATAATTAATACCTTACTGAAAACAAGATGCTTTCATTTCAGAAGCAGTAATTGAAGAACCATCTATTAAATAAAGATAGCATAATTTTTTACTAGACTATTTTATAGAGCAGTTTTAGGTTCACAGCAAAATTGAGAGGGAGGTTCAGATAGCATAGTTTTTGAGGAAAATAAAATTACCTGTGGAGTATTTTTAAAAACTCTTACATTGCCTGTAAGATAAACTTTCGTGTAGTGCTATGAAAACTGATTGAACTCTGCTAGAATATTTTATCATTTTGTCTATTTCATTTGGACTATGCCACATTTTTTCCCTCTGGAAGTTTTCTCTTAAATGCCACATAAGGTATTTAGCAATTGAAACCCACCCAGAATTTGTTCTTTCGTTTTTTACTGCTCATGAAATTATATTCTCTCTCTATTTTTTATGTTGGCAAATCAGACTCCAGGTTTTTATAGTTTTGCTTTTAAATGGTTAAGGAGACATGCCTCTAGAGGGCGATCTTTTCTAAACTTTCCCATGATTGTAATCATGGCCACCCTAGCATGAACTTGGTGTACTATGGATGTGGATGTCTTATAACATTTTATAATAACCCGACTTCCTTGTTACTATGTTTTCTATGGTTTATTTCTCAGGGTCTTCTTAGAGAATCAGACTTTTGAAATATATTACTATTAATTAATATCCATTTTAGTACTCCATCCAGATGCCTAGCTTCTATGAATGAATTTAGGTAATTGAGTGGAGGCAAATTTTTTAATCATTTGAAAAAGTGATGTCTATATGTTCTAAAAATTCCTTTATTTAGTCCTCTGTGTACTACTGTTCAAGGATTTGTTATCTCTATACTTTATGGGACCAGAGTGATTAAACTCTACCACTGAGGCATTATTAGAGTTTACAGTTAATCTCTGCTTCTCTTTTCTGTTAATATTGATTGGAGTTTTGTTGTTTTTCTTTACCTATTTAATGTATACTTTGGTCAAAGTAATACATGTATTATAAAAGTCAAATAAGACCACAATTTTATAATGACAAATGGCACTCTCTTGCCTCATCCCTCTCCACTCTTAGGTGTCACTCCTGAGAGACGTCTTCTTTCAGTTCTTCATAGTTTCTTCCTTGCTGTTTTCTTTTTTGCCCCTTTCTGGAAATCATGTTAGTTGGATAATGGATCTCCTACATTGAATCTGTAACTTCCTTTTCTATTTTTCTATTTGTCTTTTTGTTTTACTTTATGAGAGTATCCCCAACTTTGTCTTCTAATCTTGTTGTATTTTTATTTCTGTATCATGTTTTTAACATCCTTTTCTCCAAATGATTTTTTTTTAACATTTATTTATTATATTATTGAGAGAGAGAGAGACAGAGCATGAGTGCGGGAGGGGCAGAGAAAGAGGGAGACACAGAATCTGAAGCAGGCTCCAGGCTCTGAGCTGTCAGCACAGAGCCCGATGCGGGGCTTGAACTCACAAACCGGGAAATCATGACCTGAGCCAAAGTCAGATGCTCAACCAACTGAGCCACCCAGGCGCCCCTCTCCAAATGATTTTATCACATCCTTTTCTTTTTTTTATAGGTGGAATATTCTTTATCCTTTTGAGATATGGATACAGTTTTGAGGCATTTTTTTGCTCGTTGCATTATCTCTGTTTCGTATGAATTCCTTTTTCAATGTTTTTTTGTGATCATTATCTTTCATATTAGGACAGTGGTTCTCAACCCTGATTGTACCTTATAATTTACCTTATAAAAGGTACTGGTGCCTAGGCCCAGTCTCAGACTGATTAAACCAAAATATTGACCTGGATATCTTGGAATCCTTGGTGATCATTCTTATTTTTATTATTGAAATTTTATTACTTATTAATTTGTTTCATTATTTTATTTTTATTCAGCTAATTAATACATCTGTACTAAAGAAATGATTGGAAGTTCTTTGAGCAGGAAGAGGTCATACCAACTTCTAGTTCCCACTGATCCCTCAGGTGGGACTGGCAATTGTATTAAGGAACCCCCAATCAATACTATTTGTAGATCTTTTCACTTAGACTGGTCAGTTTTCCCACAAAGGAATCCTCTGTTTGGGGTGGATTTGGGGTAGTAGAAACTTTCTCTCAGTAAACTTAGAAGTCAGTTTTCAGGGAGTTGAAGGAGTTATATTATTTTAGTGATTAGAATAACAACAAGAGGATTTGGCATATCTGTTTGTATGTTACTATATTGCCTTACTTTTCCAGTGAGGAAGACAAAGAAGTAAGAAAATTCTGGTCAGAGTCCAGTGAAACATTTTTTTCAAAATTTGGTTTTAGAAAAAATGGGGAAGGAAAAGAGTAGAAATTAGGCTTCTTAGGATACATAATGACCAGTGTCTGAATAACTGACTCCAATAAACAGATTTAGAAATTATCACAGCTGGGAGTAGCAGCCATGAGTACTCTTGAACTAAAAATCCGAGCAGGAAGTAAAAATCTGACTGCTGGCCCATAGTTTATAAGCTACAAAAGGGTACAGAGAGTGGGGTCAGGGCTGTGCCAGGGTTACACATACTGAGAAATAGAAACTATTATGGTTCTTAGCATAATAGGTTCTTAGCATAAAATGATGTTTAGAATTTGGAGGAGGATGAGAAAAGGAAAGGGATTTAAGGTTCATTGAAAGAGTTATTAACATTGGATGGTGTGTTTTTGCAGGTGAGAATATTGAAGCTAGAACGAGGCACAGGAGTGAAACTATTTCAGAATGGATATACTGGAATTGATGTGGGCATTGTTGTTGTTGGCAGCCTCAGAAGAGAGAGACTATTCTATTTTCATCCTTAGTAGGGAATGCTTAATATTTCACCCTTGTCTGATTTGGGAGTGGATTGAAATGTGTCCACATTTGATAAAATCATGGATAAGAGAAAATATAAAATGACAGTACTGATAAATGAATATGGTTTTTGGCAGTGAGCCAGCTGATTAAGAAAAAGTGTTTCTGCTATGGCAGAAGAATTACAGGGAAGGATATGGCGCCCAGATATGGTCATAGTAACACTCCTTTTTGTGGTTCTCACTCTCAGGGAATTTCTATCAAGGGAGTTTTTATGTACATGAAGTAAATTCATGGTTTTCCTTTAGGAAAAGTTAGTTTTTAAGACAAGGACTTGAACAGTTTATTAGCACCCATATGGCATACTCTGATTTTTTTGGGGGGGGGGAGGAGGAGGTGAACAATTCTCTTTCACAAATTGTTGGTAATTTAGGCAGCTAAATTGGGCATGGGTTTCCCATTTTCTTCTTGAGCAGAACATGTAAGCATACTTTGATAGAGAGATATTTAAATGTTTTTAAGCTGGAAATAAAATATATGTGAATATAAAAGGTTTTATCTTCCCTGCTGTCAAAAAAGCTGACTTGGCCCTTTTGCACTGTACTCCCAACTTTGTATGGTTGTTAAAATCTGTTGCTCTTTCCCATCTGAAGGAAATGCATCTTTGACACTTCTCATGACCTGAGTCATGATGCTGAAATAGAGCCAGAAAATATCCTTAACAGTCATGGGTAAAAAGAAGGGAGGCTTCTGTGTGGTGGGGGTGGGGGAGCGGGAAGGAGAGCAGGGGAGCAGGGCATCTTTGCTATTGATATTCCAGTTTATATCTTTTTGAATATTAGGAATGTTGCTTACATTTTACTACAGAAAATACTCTGATTTTATATTTAATTTTTCCTTAACTATACAGTGCTTATTTGCAAAAGACAAGTTTTACAAATGTTAAATTAAATCATTTGAATCCTCCAAGTCTGAAACAAATGCACCTAAATCTTGCAACTTACTTAATATGTTGTCTCAGTGTTTGTTTTTATCTCATAGCCAACTCCCAATTCTTCCACATGCTATATGTTCAGCAGTTTAAGTAATAAAGTTATATTTGTTGAATGATGCAGATAAGTTTATGTATTTTTTCCTTGGGACAGTGAAGTTCATCCTCCTGTTTGCTCTGCTGACTTGATACAAAATTCATTGTGATATAAGCATGGGGGGATATGAGCGTAGGTATATCTTCAAAAGAATTTCAGTGAGGATTTATTTATACTTTGGGAAGTTCATTGAACCCCAAATTTGGTTTAAGTGATGCTAGATTGCCGGGTTTTTAATTCTGGAGATTTTTCACCAGGGCTAAAAGTCTTCACTTCTGAGCACTCAGAAGCTTGAGCTCAATTCAAAGTGGGAAATTTTGAGGCTGCTTAAATATACTAGATTTAGGAATAATGTGAATCTCAAAGTGAAAGACCCAGGATTCTTTTGTTTTATTCTTATTATTCATAAAAGAGTTTGCTTCGTCATCTCTAGTGTTAAATATAGTCTAAATACTGTTTTGTTTTGTTTGTTTTTTGTTGTTTTGTTTTTTATATTTCATTGTTGTAAGAGTGGCAGGCTACAATTCTAATGTTTATAATGAATTAAAACTTGCTAAAACTTCTTGATATTTAAATTATTTAAGTTATTTAAATTAAAACTTAAATATTAAGAAGTTTTATAGCTTATAAAATGTTCTTCATCTCCAATCTTGGAATGCTCTAAGAATAATAAACTTAAAGTAATGAAATTTTTACTTACGGGGGAAATTTTTTTCATTTATTTTATAAATTTGGGTTGGCTATGTGATTGAGACTAAATTGTGCCACAAATGTAGTGGAGAGGAAATGTAGGCAAGAGATTTTCCTACAATGTATTTCATTGCCTATCTCATACACCTTATTTTATCTTGAACTTTTTGGACATATTTCTTCTATTTTCCCCTGTTTATATTTTTTTCCCCTGTTTATATTTTTACATTTTATAAACGATGTTTCTAACTCTTGATCTCGTCTCCCTTTTCAGGCTCATTTTTACATTCCAGACTCCTTGTTCTAAGCATGCTTTAGTATCTTTTTGGAGCAGGGTGGATTGTCCCTTGCTGTATGTATAGTTTTAGCAAACTGGTTTCTTTTGATTTTTATTTTTGTGTTCCAACTTTCTGAATTTATTGAGTTTATTTTAGATTTAAGGAAAGAAAAATAATCAAAATTGTATATGATAGTTGTGAGCCATTTAAATCATTAACTGGTGAAAATGTATTCAGACTACAGAAAGGAAAGCAATCTAGCAGTTTTTTAATTTAATTATTTATAAACATATATTTGTATAAATAGATAAACAAATTTATATAAATAGTTATTCAATAATTAGTGGCATCTCAATTCTCCAGGGCATAAAGTTTTAATTCTTCTGACATTTAAGAAGCACTAGTGCAAATCTCCATGCAGGCGACTTTGTATGTAGTGAGACGTAGTGATGACAATGTCATCATTCAAAACCTCAGTCCCCATCACGTAAAAATAAAAAAAAAAAAGGATTGGACTCTGGTTTTCAAGTCGGATTTGTGGGAGATTTCTCTTCTTACCTTCCCACCCTTCCCCAAAGTACCTAGTGTAATGTCTGTGTCGCCGTGAACTGTTTGGTTGAAAAGCAACAAGTGTTTTTGCTTGAAATGCATAAAGATCTGCAGCACTTTGATTTCATCATCTGTCACTCCCCTCAGAAAAGTTACAAGGAGAAACAAGTTAATACCCAATCAGGATCGTCCTGAACCCTTTTCTGTCTTGAACTTTGTCACCTAAACTGTTTGATTGTTGTGTTAACAGTCTTTTAAAAAATATGTATATATTATTTTTTCTTTTAATTGTGTGTTCTACTCTCCCTGGCCCCTGTGAACAAGCATTGCTTCCGCCCAGTTTGGTATGTGGGTCAGAAGGCGCTGTTTCTCACCAGGGCGCTGCTGTTTCCTTTTCCTACTTGAGTAGATTACAGATTATACTGGAATACGCCTGAGAAAAGGTCAAAAAGGAGGGTGAAAGTCCTGGAACTGCAGCTGGGAAGCTTGTCATTCTCATCTAGGAAAGGAGAAAGAAAAAAAAAAAAGAACAAGAGAAAGAAAGAAAGAGAGAAATAGAGACTCCCATCCCAACCAAAACAACCCACATTCAGGAAATTCCTATTTGCACAGGATACTTTTTATATACTCTGAAAGGATTTTATTTGGTTTTGATTAAATAATTATCGAGTGTTTGGCTGAGAAAGCTTTAATGTTAAATTAGATGGCAAGCTAGCGCTAAGCAGTGTTTTTAACTTTTCAGAGCCCAGATTTCCAGTGATTGTTTCAAAACAAGCTACCATTGTACTCTTTGACAGAGTCAAGAAGTCAGGAGCTTTTCAACTACAGAGTTAACTTAGTTAAACTCACTGGTATATTTTGGATTTTTATCCCTGTCAATTCCACAGCAGGATATTAAAAGCAGACCAAAAGTTTTGGTTGTCTGTGGAAAGCAAAAAGCACACACAAAAATCCCCATACGAACTCATTACCCGGTTTTTATTTTGGAAAGATATGTAGGGGATAGAACATCTACATGAGGTCTGAGAGTAGGGAAATTGACGGGAGGAGAACAGTCACAATGGGATATTGGGAGTGGGGCTCTTTCTATAGAACTGCCTTCTTGGGAGTGCCAGGTTGTTATATGGACATTGGCTTTCAGTGGCCGTCATTAATCTGATTACAAAATGTAATGGTTCAAAATATTAGCAGACCAAGGACCCTAACGGCGAGGCTTGTATCCTAGAATAAGAGTGGATCTTGTTGCTAAGTGTATAGAGAGGTGATAAGAGAGTTTGATACTATTGTAGGAGTCTTATATATAGAAAAGTTTCTATGGTAAACCTTCTGAAAAGTGGAATACCTAAAGTGAACAAGTTCTGTGCCCATGATAAGGAACAAAAAGTGAGAAAAAAAATGCAGACCTTCCAATAATAGTTCTCTCCCAGAGGGCATGGTCAACACAGCCTGGTGTCCTTTGTTTTTTTACAACTGCACTTTTGCCATTTTTGTATTTATCCCTGTGTCCCTACTGACAACAAAAGACAATGCTCCTTTATCCTTCAAATGCTCCACTTGGTTCACTTTATTCCATGATAGTTCTTAGTTTCTTACACCTTCTGATCCTAGAATATTCTAGTCCTGTAACCCCCATTGGCAGCAGACTGTAGTTTGTGCTTCTAGAAATCTATAATAAAAAGTTTTCCCTTTCTTACTGATATGATACTGTTTTAAGGTACTTTCTGATTTATAACTCTATCCCTTGATTGCTTAATGTCATTTTAACTGCTTTTATTTGCTTTAGTTCACGGTATGGTGGGATAGGGAAAGTTTTTAAAGTGGGAGAGGAGGCAAGTAATTACATTTATGGCTTGTTTTTCCTCTTGACTGCATTTAAGAAGAAATGCATACACATACAGATAAACTGATATTAACTTTAATATTTAGCATAATCTGAAATGGTCAACAATTTCAGGATATTGCTGGCTTCAGAAACTTCTTGAAGCTGGCAGTTTGCCACATTCACGTGTTCTCACATCACTGCATTCAGAAGCTAAGAATCCCAGCCTGGCAGCTTCTGAAGAGAGGGTAAAGATGAAACAGAAAGGAGTCTAGCCACATTACCTGGGAGTTGTTGCTGATGTCTTTTCCACAAATGTTCACGTTTGTCAAAGCCCAGTAAATCTTGCAAAGTTTATTTTCCTTGTAGCATCTGTGTTTTATAATGGGTCTTTTAATTTGTTTTTACTTTGTCTGCAGGGATTTCTTTTGTCCGGAGTTTTCAGACTCTGTCTTTTTTTTTTTTTTTTTCCTGTGGAAGTGAGTCCATTAATGATGACTGGTTTGGGAATATGCCTCTCTGCAAAGCTGACCTGACAAGCTGTTCCTCTAGTGCAGCAACAAAGCCCATTGTTATTTTCTCTCTTTACTTTTATACTCAACTTAATCCATTTTTCCTCTGTGTTTTTATAGTATAGAATGTCTGGGAAAACATACTTAGGGACAATGCATAAATGATAAGATGGCATTTTGAAGTTAGCAAAACTTCTTGTAAACAGGTTATACCATGTCAACCTGACACACAGACAATGGTACCATATGTTGGTATGGAGATTGAGAGTTCCTCAGTAAAAGGTATCTGCAGGTATTCTTCCAAAAGGTGGAAGGAAAAAAAAAAGAGTGCATGAGGTTGTTTTCAAAATTCCTTTTTCAAAAATGCAAACTTGTTCAAGTAAACCCAGAAGCCAGTGGTTAAAGCCCAGTGTGAACTGTTCTGGTTTAGTGCCTTGCATTCTAACAACAAAAACAATAATAATTAAGCAAATAAACAACTGAAAACAGAAACAAAATATCATAGCTTTAAGCATCAAGGGATGTTTTATAAATTCTGATTTTTAAATGATTTCCTACTCCCAAATAGAATTCCTGCTTTAGTTTATTGAGAAACCATTTTATTGGAACTTGGGATTTTTTTCTCCCAAGAGAACTCTGTCTATCTTGGAGACTGGTAAACCTCTAAAGGATCAAAGCTCTTGTGGATTTGGATAAAGACCCAAAAGCCTGAAGGCTTATAGAAGTTTATCTATATAGAGTAAGCCCAAAAACTGGGATGAGAGTCTTAGAAGAGCTTATTTTCTCATGAGATCTTTGGGACTTCCTCTGTTTGGATGTGCCAGAAATACTGTGAGAATATCCATTCTCATGGCATTTGTCACTTACAGGTCTTGTCCCAGCTGGAATTCAAAAGTATAATGGTGTGTGGAAATATTACATGTGTCTTAAGATTTTAAAAAGCTTACTACTAAAACTGCAATTCAACAACCTCTGCTATTTTCATTGTACTTATACAATTAAGAGAAAAGAGAAAAGGAAAGAACAGTTCGTGAAAATGACATTTAGCATATATGTAGTGACTCTTCATTGAGCTTGGAAATTTTTAATTTTACTGTTACTCTCATATATATATATATATGCCTGAGAGGTGGAAGAAAGAAATAGTGCTACTATTCCTTTCTGTCCAATGGGAAATTGAAGGATAAAATGGAGGGACAGACTTAATCCTCATCCAAGACTTGGGATACTACAAGTTTCTTCCTGCTGAACCTCATTATATTAAGAGACTTCAGGCTTAATGAAAAATCTTGACTTGGAAATTTAGGCTTGATATACCCGTAAGGAAGTGTCTGAAGATGTGTTCGAAAAGTTAGCAAGTCTAGGCTTCTGGTTCAGTCAACATGAGACTAAGCAGAATAGCTAAAGCCATGGATTCCAGCATCTGGCTATCTTCTGAAGTATTTTGTGTCCCTCCAAAATTAATTTTTTCTATGGATCATAAGACTCTGTTTTCCTGTACTTCCTGGATATGGGAAAAAATATATTTATTTCATTCATTCAGCAAACATTTGTGCTGTCCACAATAGTAAAACACTGCCCCTACTCTGGAAGAGTCTCCAGTTTTCCTGGAGAATAAATCTGAAGGTTTGTTAGATCTAGCTGCATTTTCAAAGAAAATCCATGATACAAGAGACAGTGAAAAATTATTTTTAACCAAAGACTTTGAACACTGGAAAAGGGAAGGAAAGGATCATTATGACTTTTGTATGTTTGATTTATTGAGTATGAACTTTCATTTTTAAATTTGTTGTTTTTTAATGTATATTTTTTACATGTAGATCATTATGTGTCAGCTAATGAGATTTCCTGTCTAAGCCATTTCCCTCATTTTACTAACTGCTATGTAATTGTTTGCACATCTCTCATCTTATCCTTTATTTTCCATTTGAAAAATAAAGGTATAAAGATACAGGTTTCTTCCTCTATGCTTAAAATTTGTATGCCTTAGCTTCCCTTTTAAGTTGTCCCTTTGAAACAACATAAAAATGTCTCCCTTTTATAGTTGTTGTTCCTGAGACATTCTGCAGATATCTTTGTTAGCATGTTTTCGCCCATTTAAAATTTTTTGTTTATATACTTTCTGTCTCATTATATTATGAACTCTTTAGGAGGCCCTTGGACTTATTCATCCAGGGCTAGAACAGGGCCTTATACTGATAAGGCTCAAAAAATGTTAAGTGAAAGAATGAATATTGATGAAAACTTTGCTTGGGACAGTAACTCATCTTGATGTCTGCAGACATCAAAAGAATGTCTTATTTTCAGACCCAAAGTTCTTATATCTGTGTTCTATATCCATTACCTTGATCATTTCCGATCAATGTTTCTTTTACTTATCCCTTTCCATCTGAGTTTTCCACCTCTTTACTGAAGCGACCTTATTGAAGATTACCAAAGTTAGTAGTTTTGTCTCTGAGTTTACCTTCCTGAACCTTGTCATCATGGAGTGTTTTATTAATCCATTTATTCTTTCATTAAAGCTATTTTTATAAGTTGCTTGCCATGTCCAATAAAATATAAGACAGACACTATACCTATATGAATATAAAACCCTTTACCCTTAAGGTAGACTTACTTTACCCTTTCAGATGGGCTGGGTGTCAGAGGCTACATCATAAACACAGACACCAAGAGTAAATGCCCACAAACTTGGGTGTTGCTTGGCAATACAATAGCATGCTGAGAGGGATAGGTATGAAGCACCTTGTATACTATTATGAGGTGAGGGGTCTTAAGTTATGGCTAACTATATCACAAGATTTGGAGCTTCTCAGTGAATCACTTCATTTTTCTAGACCACTCATCCTACCTATAAAGTTCAGTGATCTCAAAATCTATATATTCCCTTGCTGAAGAATTTACCTAAGTCCCTGCTCCTCTGGCTCAATTAAAAAGTTCTTCTAAAACTCAAATCATTTAATCTTCCTACTGCTTTCTATTATAATCTCCTCTCGTTAGAGATTCCTTACTATTGCTCACATATGTGGCATCCCTTTACACCCTCTGCTTTTCATGTTATCCTTCATGCTCAGCATATTTCTTCTCTCCTAGTCATCTCCATATTTTGCACATCTTTCAAAGCCTAGGTTATGTCCCATCTGCTCCATGATCTCTTCTCCAAATAGTTGATCCCATTTGTACTTATCTTTCAGTACTAGGCCGTTAGCATTTAAATTATTCCTGTTTCATGCATATAAGACTGTAAGCTCTGTGATAACAGAGAAGGCAGTCTTCACAGCATGTAATCTTAGGTTAAGGCACTCATGAAATATTTGACTACTAGTTGTGAAATGTGTGTGTCATGAACATTCCTTGAATTTCGTTAGCTTGTGATATTTTAGTGCTGCAGTCTGATTTCAGATTCAAATTAGTATTACTATAGTTGTCTAATGGTGAATCTTGCATCTACAGTGGTCTAAAGAGTGTCATAATAAATCACTGAATGATTTAACCATAATTTTTTTTCTTTTTTATGGTTTATTTTTAAACTTCTTATTGAAATTCTAGTTAGTTAACATATATGGTAAAATTGGTTGCAGGTGTAGAATTTAGTGATTCATCACTTACATATAACACCCCGTGCTCATCTCAAGTGCCCTCCTTAATGCCCATCACCCATCTAGCCCATCCCCCACCCACCCGCCTCCATCAACCCTCAGTTTATTCTCTATAGGTAAGAGTCTCCTTGCTGGAGAGGATATGGAGAAACAGGAACCCTCTTGCACTGTTGGTGGGAATGCAAACTGGTGCAGTTTGCACTCTGGAAAACGGTGTGGAGGTTCCTCAAAGAATTAAAAATAGATCTACCCTATGACCCAGCAATAGCACTGCTAGGAATTTACCCAAGGGCTACAGGAGTGCTGATGCATAGGGGCCCTTGTACCCCAATGTTTATAGCAGCACTTTCAACAATAGCCAAATTATGGAAAGAGCCTAAATGTCCATCAACTGAAGAATGGATAAAGAAAGTGTGGTTTATATACACAATGGAATACTATGTGGCAATGAGAAAGAATGAAATATGGCCCTTTGTAGCAACGTGGATGGAACTGGAGAGTGTTATGCTAAGTGAAATAAGTCATACAGAGAAAGACAGATACCATATATTTTCACTCTTATGTGGATCCTGAGAAACTTAACAGAAGACCATGGGGGAGGGGAAGGAAAAAAAAAGTTAGAGAGTGAGGGAGCCAAACCATAAGAGACTTTTAAAAACTGAGAGTAAAATGAGGGTTGATGGGGGGTGGGAGGGAGGGGAAAGTGGGTGATGGGCATTGAGGAGGGCACCTGTTGGGATGAGCACTGGGTGTTGTATGGAAACCAATTTGACAATAAATTTCATATTAAAAAAAAAGACATAGAAAAAAAAAGAGTCTCTTATGGTTTGCTTCTCTCTCTCTTTTTCCCCCTTCCCCTATCTTCATCTATTTTGTTTCTTAAATTCCACATACGAGTGAAATCATATGGCATTTATCTTTCTCTGACTTACTTTGCTTAGCATAATACACTCTGGCTCCATCCACATCATTGCAAATGACAAGATTTCATTCTTTCTGATGGCTGAGTAATATTCCATTGTGTATATATACCACATCTTCTTTATCCATTCATCAGTTGATGGACATTTGGGGCTCTCCATAGTTTAGCTATTGTTGATAATGGTGCTGTATACATCAGGGTGCATGTGCCCCTTCAAATCTCTATTTTTGCATTCTTTGGGTAAATACCTATTAGTATAATTGCTGGATCATAGCAATTCTATTTTTAACTTTTTGAGGAACCTCCACACTGTTTTCCAGAGTGGCTGCACCAGTTTGCATTCCCACCAGCAGTGTAAGAGGTTTCCCCTTCATCCACATTCTTGCCAACATCTGTTGTTTCCTGTGTTGTCAATTTTAGCCATTCTGATAGGTGTGAGGTGGTATCTCATCATGGTTTTGATTTGTATTTCCCTGATGATGAGTGATGTTGAGCATTTTTTCATGTGTCTGTTAGCCATCTGTATGTCTTTGGAAGAAAGTCTGTTTCATGTCTTCTGCCCATTTCTTAACTGGTATAAAAAAGTTTTCTGTTATTCCTCTACAGATATTAAATGTTGTATTCAGAAATTGAGGAGATAGATAAAAATTTGTGTGAATTTCTTTTCTTTTCTTCTTCTTTTTTTTTTTTTTTTGCTGCCCATTGTGTGAGCACAGAAAGAGAAGCTTTTTTTTTAATATCAAATTTATTGTCAAATTGGTTTGCATACAACACCTAGTGCTCATCCCAAAAGGTGCCCTCCTCAATAAGAATTTCTTACATTGCTGAAGAGACATCAGTATTTAACTTGATTATTCCATAGGTTTGTGCCCCAAAAAACAAGTCCCATTTGGTTAAGCCATTATGCTAATTCTGAAGATACCTTCATTTTGTAATGATTTTTTTTACATTTTTTAAATGTTTATTTTTGAGAGAGAGAGAGACAGAATGTGAGCAGGGAAGGGGCAGAGAGAGACACACAGAATCCAAAGCAGTCTCCAGGCTCTGAGCTGTCAGCACAGAGTAGACGCAGGGCTCAAACCCACGAACCATGAGATCATGACCTGGGCTGCAGTCAGGTACTTAACCGACTGAGCCACCCAGGTGCTGCTTGTAATGATTTTTTAAAAAGAACTTCTTACCATTCCACTAACTCTGAAGCTACCATTAATTATGGTGCGATAGTTCTCCCTCTGTATTGAATCCATGCTGTTTTAAGAGTGAATGTCTTTGAGAGAACACAGGCAGTAAATTCTTTGACATCAGCCATTGCAACTTCTTTCTAGATATGTCTCCTGAGGCAAGGGAAACAAAAGCAAAAATAAATTATTGGCACTACATCAAAATAAAAACCATCTGCACAATGAAGGAAATGATCAACAAAACTAAAAGTCAGCCTTAGAATGGGAGAAGATATTTGCAAATGACGTATCCAATAAAGGGTTAGTATCCAAAATATATAAACAATTTATAAAACTCAACACCCCAAAAGTGAATAATCCAATAGAAAGTGGGCAAAAGAGGAACGCCTGGGTGGTTCAGTCAGTTAAGTGTCTGGCTTCGGCTCAGGTCATGGTCTCATGGTTTGTGAGCCATCGGGCTATACACTGACACTGTGGAGCCTGCCTGTGATTCTCTTGTGCTCATTCTCTCTCAAAATAAATCAATAAACTTAAAAAAAATGGGCACAAGATATGAATAGACATTTTTCCAAAGAAGACATACAGACAGCTGAAAGACACATGAAAAGATGCTCAGCATCACTTATCATCAAGGAAATGCAAATCAAAACTACAATAAGACATCACCTCACAACTGTCAGAATGGCTAAAATCAACACCACAAGAAACAACAGGTGTTGGCGAGGATGTGGTGAAAGGGGAATCCCCTTACACTGTTGGTGGAATGCAAACTGGTGCTGCCACTCTGGAAAACAGTGTGGCAGTTCCTCAAAAAGTTAAAACTAAAAGTTGTAGAACTACCCTACAACCCAGCAATTGCACTAGTAGGTATTTACCTAAAGAATACAAAAATACAGATATGAAAGGATACATGCACCCCAGTGTTTATAGCAGTGATTATCTACGGTAGCCAAATTATGGAAATAGCCCAAATGTCCATCAACTGATGAATGGGTAAAGAAAATGTGGTATATATACCCAATGGGATATTACTCAGGCATTAAAAAGAATGAAATCTTGCCATTTGCGAAGATGTGCCTGGAGGTAGAGAGTATTATGCTAAGTGAAATAATTCAGGCAGAGAAAGACAAATACCATATGATTTCACTCATATGTGGAATTTAGGAAACAAAACAAATAAAAGAGGAGGGGAAAGAGAGAGAGAGAAACCAAGAAACAGACTCTTAACTATAGAGAACAAACTGGTAGTTATCAGAGGGGAGGTGGGCGGGGGAATAGGTTAAATAGGTGTTGGGGATTAAGGAGTGTACTTGTGATGAGCACTGAGTGATGTATGGAAGTGTTGAATTGCTATATTGTACACCTGAAACTATTAAGCTATATGTTAACTAACTGAAATTTAAATACAAACTAAAAAAAATAATGTCTTTTAGGATGTCATTTAGAAATAAGATATTCATTCTGATCTCTTGGGGGGATTGTTTGCTTTTTTATATAAATTTGTCTTATTCAAATTAGTAAAAAAAGAGAGATCCTGGGAAGATGGCGGCGTAGGAGGACGCTGGGCTCACCGCGCGTCCTGCTGATCACTTAGATTCCACCTACACCTGCCTAAATAACCCAGAAAACCACCAGAAGACTAGCAGAACGGAGTCTCCAGAGCCAAGCGCAGACGAGAGGCCCACGGAAGAGGGTAGGAAGGGCAGAGAGGTGGTGCATGCTCCACGGACTGGCGGGAGGGAGCTGGGGCTGAGGGGCGGCCCACCAGCCAAGCTTAGCCCCTGAGTCTGGCTTGCAAAAGCAGAAGGGCCGGATGCGTGTGTTCCAACAGCAAGCGGGACTTGACATCTGGAAGGTTATAAGCTAACAGCTCTGCTTGGAGAACGGGAGGGCTGGAGGACAACAGGAAGGAGAGTTGTTGAGCCCCGGACGACAGAGCTCAGCATGTCGGGGAACAAAGGCACTCGCCAGCGCCATCTCCCTCGCCCATCCCCCAGCCAAAATCCCAAAGGGAACCAGTTTCTGCCAGGGAACTTGCTTGCACCGCGCAAACACCCAAAGCTGTGCTTCTGAGGATCCATCCCTCCTACGGGTCTGACTCCCTCCTGGTGCTGCAGGGCCCCTCCCGAAGTGGATCTCCGAAGGAAAAGCGAGCTGAGCCTGCCCCTCCCGCCCCCGTGCACCTTGCTGATCCATCCCAGCTAATATGCCAGATCCCCAGCACCACAAGCCTGGCAGTGTGCAAGTAGCCCAGACGGGCCACGTCACCCCACAGTGAATCCCGCCCCTAGGAAACGGGAAGAGAAGGCACACACCAGACTGACTGTGGTCCCAGAGGTGGGCTGGGGGCAGACATCAGGTCTGACTGCGGCCCCGCCCACCAACGCAAGTTATTCAAGACAGCACAGGGGAAGTGCCCCTCAGTCCCGCACCACTCCAGGGACTATCCAAAATGACGAAGTGGAAGAATTCCCCTCAGAAAAACGTCCAGGAAATGACAACGGCTAATGAACTGATCAAAAATGATTTAAACAATATAACAGAAAGTGAATTTAGAATAATAGTCATAAAATTAATCGCTGGGCTTGAAAACAGTATAAAGGACAGCAGAGAATCTCTTGCTACAGAGATCAAGGGACTAAGGAACAGCCAGGAGGAGCTAAAAAATGCTATCAACGAGTTGCAAAATAAACTG
Source organism: Panthera leo (assembly GCF_018350215.1). Taxonomy (NCBI): domain Eukaryota; kingdom Metazoa; phylum Chordata; class Mammalia; order Carnivora; family Felidae; genus Panthera; species Panthera leo. The sequence goes on from NC_056692.1 coordinate 25,586,750, forward strand.
GAGACAACTACGGCTCAGATTTCAGAGGCAGAGGAGAGAATAGGTGAACTAGAAGATAAAATTATGGAAAAAGAAGAAGCTGAGAAAAAGATAAAAAAAATCCAGGAGTATGAGGGGAAAATTAGAGAACTAAGTGATGCACTAAAGAGAAATAATATACACATAATTGGTATTCCAGAGGAGGAAGAGAGAGGGAAAGGTGCTGAAGGTGTACTTGAAGAAATAATAGCTGAGAACTTCCCGGATCTGGGGAAGGAAAAAGGCATTGAAATCCAAGAGGCACAGAGAACTCCCTTCAGACGTAACTTGAATCGATCTTCTGCATGACATATCATAGTGAAACTGGCAAAATACAAGGATAAAGAGAAAATTCTGAAAGCAGCTAGAGATAAACGTGCTCTAACATATAAAGGGAGACCTATAAGACTCGTGACCGATCTGTCTACTGAAACTTGGCAGGCCAGAAAGGAATGGCAGGAGATCTTCAATGTGATGAACAGAAAAAAAAATATGCAGCCGAGAATCCTTTATCCAGCAAGTCTGTCATTTAGACTAGAAGGAGAGATAAAGGTCTTCCCAAACAAACAAAAACTGAAGGAATTCGTCACCACTAAACCAGCCCTACAAGAGATCCTAAGGGGGATCTTGTGAGACAAAGTACCAGAGACATTGCTACAAGCATGAAACCTACAGACATCACAATGACTCTAAACCCGTATCTTTCTATAATAACACTGAATGTAAATGCACTAAATGCACCAACCAAAAGACATAGGGTATCAGAATGGATAAAAAAACAAGACCCATCTATTTGCTGTCTACAAGAGACTCATTTTAGACCTGAGGACACCTTCAGATCGAGAGTGAGGGGATGGAGAACTATGTATCATGCCACTGGAAGTCAAAAGAAAGCTGGAGTAGCCATACTTATATCAGACAAACTAGACTTTAAATTAAAGGCTGTAACAAGAGATGAAGAAGGGCATTATATAATAATCACAGGGTCTATCCATCAGGAAGAGCTAACAATTATAAATGCCTATGTGCCGAATACAGGAGCCCCCAAATATATAAAACAATTACTCACAAACATAAGCAACCTTATTGATAAGAATGTGGTAATTGCAGGGGACTTTAACACTCCACTTACAAATTAGTAAAAAAAAAAAAATACATGCTTACTGTTTGCTGTTATTTATAAAATACAATATTTATTGTTAACCATTGAACTGGGGCAGATAACTTTTATAAGTTAAGAACAATTATTTGAAAATAACATTGGGTCAATAAGATGTTTTCTGTATGGAAGAGTTGTTGAGTTATAAACACTGGACTCGTTTTTATAACATGGGAAGTGTGGAAAATTTTCTGTAAAGTTTCTGTGTAAGTACATGGATCACTATGAAACTACAGTAATCAACAGGGTACCTGGGTCACTCAGTGACTTGAGTGTCCGACTCTTGATTTTGGCTCAGGTCATGATCTCACGGTTTGTGAGATCGAGCCCTGTGGCTCTGCTCTGACAGCACAGAGACTGCTTGGGATTCTGTCTCTCCTCTCTCTTTGCCCCTCTTTCCACTCATACAGGCTCACACGTGCGCTCTCTCTGTCTTAAAAAAAAAACTACAGTAATCAAGAAAATGTAGTATTAGTGAAAGGATAGACACATGGATCAATGGAACAAAATCTAGAAATAGATGCACACGTGTATGGTCATTTGATTTTTGACAAAGATGAAAAGGCAATTTAATGGAGAAAGGATCATCTTTCTAGTGGTGATGAAACAAGTTGATATCCACTTTCAAAGCATGAGCACAACCTCAACTCACACCTCAGTCCATATACAAAAAATAACTTAAAATGAATCATAGTCTGTTCTTGCCACTTCTGTTCAATATTGTACTGGCAGTTGTAACCAAGGCTTTTAGGCAATAAAATAAATAGAAGTCATCTGGACTGGAAAGGAAGAAGTAAAACTTTCTTCTTTGAGGATGACATGATCATGTATGTAGAAAATACTAAGGAATCCACAAGAAAGAAATATCTCCACTGAGATAAACAAGTTCAGCAAAGATTATAGGATATAAGATCAATGTACAATAATTAATTGTATTTTTCTACATTGGCAATTAACAGTCTGAAAAGTGAAATTAAAAACAATTCTTTTTACAAGTTGCATCCAAAAGAATAAAATAGGACTAAATTTAACCAAAGAAGTATAAAACCTGTACCCTGAAATCTACAAAATAATGTTCAAAGAAATTAAAGAATACTTAAATAAATGAAAAGACATCTCATATTCTTGGCTTGGTAAGATGGCAGTAGTTCCTCAGCTGATCTACAGACTCATTGCAGTTCCAATCAGAATCCTAGCTGGCATCTTTGCAAATAAATGACAACGTGTTGATGGAAGCAGCAGGTTTTGTTGAATACAGTGACATGAAACCACTGACTAAAAGAAATGAAATTCAATATTATTTTTCTCTATTTTTTTTCTATCTTTAGTCCCTCTGAAAAACCATTATTTACTGGGACAGAGGTGCTTCACAATCATTTTTCCTTGGAAAAAGGTGACTGAACAGGGGTGCTAAGAATTTTGAAAATAAAAGCACATTTTTAGTGAATTCTGTGTGCATTTGGGTAGATGTTTGTGTAATGTCTATTTTAGAAGTTATGAGTTGTTTAGGAACCTAATTCCCAATATGACAGCATTTCAAAACATGGACATTCAGAAAAACACGTAAAATATTCTAAAATTTCTAATCCCATGTGGCTTGTATCTGAAGAGAACTTTGATAACATAATAGCAATTTCTGTCTTTGTATTTCATAGCCTCCTCTCTGTGAGATCTGTAACTAATTTGAATTTTGTAGCTGTAGGCCACAAGGTGGTGACACCAAATAATATAGAAATAATAAATGTCCAAGTGGGTGCTTCTGTTCCAGAATATAGTATGTTCCCTTTTGATATACTGTTCTCTTTCTTTTCAGTAATTCTAATACGATTTCTTTTTGTGTTAAGAAAACAATCCTGAGAAACTTAACAGAAGACCATGGGGGAGGGGAAGAAAAAAAAGAAGTTAGAGAGGGAGGGAGCCAAACCATAAGAGACTCTTAAAAACTGAGAATAAAATGAGGGTTGATGGGGGGTGGAAGGGAGGGGAGGGTGGGTGATGGGCATTGAGGAGGGCACCTGTTGGGATGTGTACTGGGTGTTTGTTGTATGGAAACCAATTTGACAATAAATTTCATATTAAAAAAAAAAAAGAAAGCAATCCAAATTGGCATACCACTTCAGCTCACCAAAATTTAGCTCAAATTTGTCATTTGGTGAATATATCAAAAAATTACAGAGATCATGGATCCTGCCTTGTCTCAGGCTTCAGTTATCATAATACTGGAGTAATAGACATTATCAGTAATATTTTATATCGGTAATATCATAAAATTTTTATCATTAATATCAGGACACTGATTAAAAAATAAACAAAAAAAATCCTAATATGTAAAGTTGCTATAAACTTCACTTAAACTTTGGAGATTTTGTTTTATTTGCTTTCATTTGTTTCATTTCATTGTTATTTTTTTTAAAAATCACATTTCATACCTTAAAAAATTAACTGTATCATGTAACAAATGATATAAATTGTATATATGAAGATAAAATACAAGACTTAAAATTTTTTAGATTGGATTTTTTGACCTTAGGTTAGGCAAATAGTTCATCAATTCAACACCACATATACTAAACAAATTCATGAGGTGGACTTTATGGGAAAAAATCTTTTGCTTATTGAAAGATCTGTAAGAAGACAAGTTACAGGGTGGTAGAACATATTTGAAAATTTACAAAAGGCTTATGTCCAGAATATATAAAGATCTTTTAAAATTTGAGAGTAAGATCTATAAATAATTCCTTACATTTGTAGTCTTTTGATTTTCAACAAGAGTGCCAGGACAATCTGTTGATGTGGGAAAGAAGAGTCTTTTCAGTGGAAAGACTGGAACAAGTGGATATCCAAAATTCACAGTAATGATATTGAACCCCTACTTCACACCATTTATAACAATTGATTCAAGATAGATCCAAGACCTAAATGTCAGAACTGAAAATATAAAACTCTTAGAAGAAAATATAGGCATAAATCTTTGTGTCCCTGGATTTGGCAATGGTTTCTTAGATATGACAATAAAAGTATAAGCAACTAAAGAAAAAATGGATACAGTAGACTTTATCAAAATTAAAAACTTTTATACTTCAAAGAACATCATGAAGAAGGTGAGAAGACAACACATGTAATGGGACAAATATATTTATAAATAATATATTTGACCAGGGGCTTGTATCCAGAGAGTATGATTAACTTATGACTGAACAGTAAAAAGACAATCCAATTTTTATTTTATTTACTTTCAATTTTCTAAAAATGCTTATTTTTGAGACAGAAAGAGAGAGAGAGACATAGCACGAGTGGTCGAGGGGCAGAAAGAGAGGGAGACACAGAATCCAAAGCTGGCTCCAGGCTCAGAGCTGTCAGCACAGAGCATGACATGGGGCTCGAACTTATGAACCGTGAGATCATGACCTGAGCCGAAGTCGGACGCTCAACGAAATGAGCCACCCAGGAGCCCCAGACAATCCAGTTTTTAAATGGGCAAATATTTCGGATTAGACATTTCTCCAAAGAAGATATACGAATCACCAAACTGCACATGAAAAAGATGTTTAACATCCCTAGTAATTAGGGAAATGCAAATCAAAACCACATAAGACACCACTTCATACCCACTAGGATGGCTAAAACAGGGTGCCTGGGTGGCTCAGTCGGTTGAGCATCTGACTTCAGGTCAGGTCACAGTTCATGAGTTCAAGTCCCGCATCGGGCTCTGTGGTGATAGCTCAGAACCTGGATCCTGCTTCAGATTCCGTGTCTCCCTCTCGCTCTCTGCCCCTCCCCTGCTTGCCCTCTGCCTCTCCCTGTCTCTCAAAAATAAATAAACATTAAAAAAATTTAGGATGGCGAAAATAAGAGGTAGACAATAACAGTTTTTTTGAAGATGTGGAGAAGTTGGAGCCCTTATACATTGGTGCAGCCACAGGTTGGCAGTTCGTCAAAATGTTAAATACAGACTGAAATGTTCCACTCCTAGGTGTGTATACCCAAGAAAACTTGAGAACACATAAATGGATAAGTAAAATGTGGTACATCCATGCAATGGAATGCTATTTGGTTATAAAAAATAATGAACTACTGACATGTGGCACAACATGGATGAACCTTGAAAAGATACTAAGTCATAAAAGGCCACATTGTATATGATTCCATTTATGAGGCATCCAGAATAGGCAAAGCCATAGAATCAAAAAGGAGGTTCCTGGTTGTCAAAGGCTGAGAGGTGGGACAAAGGAGGAGTGATTGCCAATGGGTATGGGCTTTCTTTTTGGGTGATGAAAATATTCTGAAATTTGATAGTGGTCATGGTTGTGCTACACTGTAGAATATTCTAAACACCACAGAAGTGTGCATTTTAAAAGAGTGATTTTCACAATATATGAATTATATCTCAGCATAAATATTGACTCAGTTTTTAAAATGGGCACAAGATTTGAGCAGATACTTTATCAAAAAAGAAATATGGATGACAAGTATATGAACAAAAAAGTACTACATTGTATTATGCATTAGAGAAATCCAAAGAAAGGCCAGAATAGCTAAAATCAAAAAGAATGACAATACTAAATGCTGGTGTGGATATGGAAGATCTGGAACTATGATACTTTACTGGTGAGAATAAGAAATGGTTCAGGTACTTTGTCAAACTGGCATTTTCTTATAATCTTAAAACATACCATTATTATGTCCATGCATGCATTCATTTACTATGACCAGCAATTCCATTCTTAGATTATTTATCCAAAAAAGGAAGCTTATATTCATACAAAACCTGTACATAAATGTTTATAGCACCTTTATTCATTAATAGCCAAAAGCTGGAAACCTAATAGCCAAAAGCAGTGACTAGATAAACAAACTGAAGTATTCCATATAATTCCATCATACTCAAGAATAAAAGGAAAGATCTGGGGTGACCTGAGTGGCTTAGTTGATTAAGCATCTGACTCTTGATCTCAGCGTTGTCAGTTCAAGCTCCACATTGGGCTCTGTGCTGGGAATGAAGCCCACTTAAAAAAAAGCGGGGGAGGAGAGGGAAAGATCTGTTGATACTTTCAGGAAAATATAGAGTGGGTGAATCTCAGATGCTTATTGGCAAATGAAAGAAGCTGGACCCCATAAGCCCCATACTCTGATTTCATTTATAGGACATTCTGGAAAATACCATGGAGAGGGAGAAAAGATAAGTATGTAGGAGGAATTTGGCTTACTAGTGAGCTGAAAGTAATTATTCCCTCTGCAGATCAGATTTTATTTCACAGATGAGTTTGTTTTTCCTAGTTACTAGTGAGCCATAATGACTATTCTTTTTATTTTTTATATTAATGCCCAGCATAAAATAAAGGGAAATGTGTTGATTTTTGTTTTTAAACTTTATGATGGAGGGTGGTAGATATTGGGAAGAAGGTGATGATTTTACCTATGACTTCTGTTACTCATCCTGTGTCTCCTATTCTCTGTGGATACTCATCTCATGACTCCTCTTTCTTCCACCCTCCCAGCTTTCACAGGCTGCTGTGGCTGGAATATTCTACCCACTTACTTTCAGCTTGTTTAGAGAATTGCTTCATGCCTCCTCTAGACTACCTTATATCTTCCTGTTTTGTTTTCTGTTACTATCCTATATTCCTTCATAAGATCATAAAATTATAATTAAATTTTATACTAATTATTTGTATAACCACTTAACATCCATCCGTTTCTGTATCCTCCATTCCTCTATCCTCAAAGACTAAAGTCTCTGTTTATAATCAAGTCACACTTGGTGTTACCAGTATCCTTTGTTTTTTCCCATCCATATAACCATGATACTTTTAGAATCAATTCTGCCTTTGATAACTTTCTTAAATGGTTAGTGGAGTGAGTGCAAATCACGTGAGAGAAGGAAACATCTCTTGGTGATGCTTTTCTTTATTTTTCTTTTTGTAGGGAAACTAAACAGCCAAGACTCCTACAATAATTTTGCCAACAACAACCCTGGCAACCCTCGGCTCTCTCCTCTCCCCAGCTTGATGGTATTGATGCCTCTTGCACAAATCAAGCAACCAATGACATTGGGGACCATCACCAAACGAACAGGGTAAGGCCTTAGGCTTGCTACTTTTTAAAATAGCTGCTTTAGAGGATTGGATACATAAAAGTAAAACACATTTTCTTTGGGTCGTTTGAGTACGTTCTTCATTTCCAGCCCATGTGAGACTTAATGGCAGCAGAATAAGTACAAAGTATAGAACATGTACAAACATCCTCAAAATACAACCATGTGCACATACATTCATAGCAAAGACAAAGCAGTGACAAGTTGTGAAAACTAGTACTGGCTAATAAAAACCAGACCCATCTACTCAGTCTCATACTTGCTGCCTTGCGGCTTTGTCTGAAAGTACAGTTTCAGTTTCTTGCTGTTGTGGACATAATCTGTGTTTATAATGACCACCAGATTTTACCTGGCCCAAATACTAAGGAAAGAACTTTGTTAGATGACAACCATGTTTCTGAAACTTAAAGGGAAAAAAAACCCTATATTGTGGTATAATTTACAAATAATAATCTGTCATTATTGTTACGACAATGTGATATTATGGGTAGTTTTCAAAAGCCAGAGTCCTAAAATTTGGGCTTTACTCAAGATTGGTCATTAACATCCACAAAGACATTTGATGACTCACTTGATGTGTCTGTGCTTATTTTAGCTATTTAAAAACATTTTTAATTACTACTGGTTAGGAATATAAAACTCACTTCTTTGAGTTCTTGAAAATAAAGTACTATATTTAAGATATCATTAGATGATCAGTCGCAAAATGATTCTGAAATTCCATTTGTACCAGAAAAATATATATCTATAGGCAGATTACCTGTTTCATCAATAAGCAATCCTGAGATTGTTATCTAATTTGAAATGAAACAACTGTCTTAAATTTTGTCTGCAGGTAGCTCAGAGAAAACCCAATCCTGGCTTCAAACAATCCTCAGGGCCTTTCCAACAAAAGAAATAGATTATATTATTTGGCTACTATATCAATAGGTCTTAATATTTTTGTGCTGGATGGTAAAGTGTTTATAGAAGTCACTTTTGTGAGAAGAAATACTCATGCTCAGGGACAAGGCCTTTGAACTCCAGATTTCACCATAGTACAGAAATGGACCCTCTACCTGGTGGGGTGGTATTCATATACAAAGTGATCTTATTGCTGAATGCAGAAATAAAATGGAGTTTGTGGCATATTTGGGGAGGGGGAAGGAAAAATATACTTAGGTCCCAAATTAGGCATGTTATGATATAGATCATTGGGCCTGTATCCCTTTTTTTTTAAATTTATTTCAGCTTTTTAACTATGTTCAGTGATTTAAATAGAATGTTGGCTTCCCTTTCCTCTTTTAGTTTCTTTTTTTTAAAATAAGATAAGTAAAGGGTGCTTGGGTGGCTCAGTCAGTTAAGTGTCCGACATCGGCTCAGGTCATGATCTTGCTGTTTGTGAGTTTGAACCCCGCGTCAGGCTCTGTGCTGACAGCTCAGAGCCTGGAGCCTGCTTCTGATTCTGTGTCTCCCTCTCTCTCTGTCCCTCCCCTGTTTACTTGCTCTCTCTCTCTCAAAAATAAATAAGCATAAAAATATTTAAAATTACAGTAGCTATTACTAGGAAAGAGGTTATGAAGAGGTTATTTACTGTTCATTCATTTTTTCTTTTACTTTTCTGGGATGTAGAATCAAATAAAAATTAGACTAAATCTTGAATCATAATTTTAAAGTTATTTTTTTTACTTATAGAAGTCATCCATAATTGTACCTTTTTGATTCAACTGAGCATTGTACAATTCTGCATAGTACTTATGAGTTTTTGTGTGTGTTTCCTGAATCCAAGTGAAAGAATACTCAAAATTGTTATTCTTGAATTTAATTCTAGCTTTGTTTCTGGTGTTTATTGTTTTTAAAACTTACGAGCTATGCTATTTTTATAATGTAAAGAATTAGCTCTCTTTTTCAAATAAGCTTTTCTAAGACAGTGACTGAGGTTCTATGCATGAAATCCTATTATATTAGAATTTAATTCAACATAGTTGTGAGGAGGAGTGGAAACTGAGCCTACTTTTGTATGTATTTGAAATTTTCCACAATAAAAAGAGAAAGTCTTTCACACTCTTTCACACTCTCTCTTGCTACTCTCTATTTCTCTGCCCTTAGATGGACAGAAACTATTAATCATCTGGTGTCTCCCTCCACTGCCATATTTTATGAACTTGGATAAATTCTGTTTCTTTTCTTTTTAAAAACTTAGTCACAATTCTTAGATTTTTAGATTGCATACATTAGGCTCCCTTATATTATAGACAACTTAGTAATTATTTATTAATGAAATAACTTAAATGAATTTGAATTATGTGCTTTGGAATTAATATTAGTTCAAGGTAGACATGTTGCATTGTTGACTTGGTTTTTTATCTCAGTTCCCAGACCATTATATTTTTGCTGAGTTTTTAAATTCTTTTTAGCATGTCCTGTGTTGAAGTGTTTAAAGAGAATATTTGTCCCACAACGAATACTTGGTTTGTAATTTTTAAAATTTTCGGAGGATTCAGATTTACAAAAAAAAGTTATAAGACCAGTAAAATGAATTCCCATTTTCCCCAAATGTTGACAATCCAATATTTTTGCCTTATCATTCACATTCTCTCTCACTCTGCCCATACATGTATGCACACGTGTGCATACACACACACATACAAACACACACACACACACACACACACCATATTTTTCTTAAATTGTTTCAAAGTAGAGTTAGTAATTCCTTATTCCTACAAATTTCAATATATAACTTCTACAGACAAGGATATTCTCTTACATAACTATAGTACAGTTATCAAAAGAAGAGATTTTAAAACTCACTATTGGTCTTTTTCGTAGAGTTGTCTGTAATGACTTCTCTACTTGTGGCAGAGCCATTAGTGTAGCACACATTATTACCCTGCCCATTATTTTCCGCTCTCCCCACCTGCTGTTCTTTTTTTCCCCACCCCTCCTGCTATTTTCTCTGGCTTCCTATTAACACAGATCACAGTGACCTATAAACACTTTGATAATAGTATTAATAACTTATAGTTGGCTCTTCTTATGAGACTTAATACCCTAAGCCACTTTCTTTTTTTTTTTTTTTTAATGTTTATTTATTTATTTTTGAGAGAGATATTGAGATTGAGAAGTGGGACCTAAACTCACGAACTGTGAGATCATGACGTAAGCTGAAAGCAAGAGTTGGATGCTTAACTGACTTGAGCCACCCAGACACCCCCTCTAATCCGTTTTCTGAAGGGTTTGTTGATTATATCCAGAAATTGCTATAGTGTAATTTCCTTATAATTTTTATTCTAAGTCACCCCAACATTTGTTCATAGAATTTTTAGAATACAATTTATGGTTTTATTACCTTAAAATTTGGCATTTTCACTGAAATACATGTATTTTGCCTTACCAAAAGTAATATTTGTTTTATGAGAAAAAAAATTCCCTTAATTTCCATTTTTTATATATGCTGAGATTTGAACCAAATCCCATACATCTCATATCATTAGATTTCATCCCATTAGATTTTAAAAGCTATATTTATTTCATTTTTATTAACATTTTTTTACTATGACCAAGTCTCGTGACTGTAGTTAGCTAATTTGCATTATTTCCACTAAATTTTGTTACATTTACTGAGAATTTTGCTTGCTATATTAAGGTTACCAGAGTGATGAGCAAATGGGGTTTTCATTTTCCAGGTCTCTTTTCATTCTAGAAATTCTCATTTACTCTAACTTTGCTTCTATGAAATGCCTCTGGTAGCATTTTAAAAATAAAACTAATAAGAAGTATTTGACATAGAATATGTAGAAATAAAGCACAGAGCTGACTCATTTATAGACATGTAAGTTTTGTGATTACTTCCAGTATACCTGATAATATATCTAATAAAATCATGTACTTACCTAGGCTACATCAACCTTTATTTACTCCATGTCCTAGATATTTGGCAAAAAGTCAAAATAAGCACAAAAAGTTGTATTTCTAGCACAGAGATTTTTTAAGGATTGCCTAGAATCCTATACTAGAATATTCAAATTGAGATAGAAGCCTCAGTTCAAACCTTGAGGGGATAAAACGTGTGCTTACCATATTTCACATCTGCCCTCTTATTTTTGGAAATATATATCCCTGGAAGCCTGTGCAATGTCAGGGACCATCTGTCTTACTTCAAGACATACACAAGGCCAGTAGAACTGCAAATGGCAAAAGACAGATGTATTTACACCTTCATGTTCTGTACCTTGAAGCAGCACTTGGAGGAAATAAGGCCCATTTTGGCAACAGCTGTTGCTTAACCTGACTACAATATACATTGATGAAGGCAAAAGAAGTGCTAGAAATCACTTGGCTCAATAATCATTCATTCAAACAGGGTCCATTTTCTTCCAGTATAAGACTGGAGAACTGGAAAAACCTCCATCATGTTTTATGACACATAAATAAGAATAGTTCTCATCTCTTAAAGTGAAACTGGGTACTAAGGAATTGCTCATTTTTTTGAAGTGTTAAGTGTTAATAGTAGGGATTTATTAAGTAGCATTTCATAGATGTTTGGTTGAATTACTGAATCAAGTAAGTGATAATTGTTTGTTTGAATGCTTCCTATGTAAAATTTTACTAAATAGATAATTTTTCATCAGTATGCTTAATTTTATGTGCATTAAATCTAAAGTTATTAACCTATACATATCATTGTCCAGGGACAAATAGAGAGCAGCAAATTTCTTTTTTTTTTTTAATTTTTTTTTTTTAACATTTATTTATTTTTGAGACAGAGAGAGACAGAGCATGAACGGGGGAGGGTCAGAGAGAGAGGGAGACACAGAATCTGAAACAGGCTCCAGGCTCTGAGCAGTCAGCACAGAGCCCGATGCGGGGCTCGAACTCACATACCGCGAGATCGTGACCTGAGCCGAAGTCGGACGTTTAACCGACTGAGCCACCCAGGCGCCCCTAGAGAGCAGCAAATTTCTAAAAGAGATCAGAGTAATTTCATGGGAATAAAAAATACAGATATTGGTAATGAAGTTACTTCCTTACTCTTAACTAACAGTGAAGTAAACATGAGATGATTTGTTGTCTTTCATGTTTCCTTTGTCTTAAGTGGAGAAGCTTCTTGTTCTTTTCCCTTCTCCTGTCTTTATATTTATTCATGTCTTTGTGAGCAATTTGAAGTGTGTATTAAGAACCTAAAGCTCGACACTGTAGAAATAGGTTGATGTAGTCAAAGGATATTGACTTAGAATCTGATGCCTTGACTTCTCAGTTGGCTCTGCTACGTATTACCAGTGTGTCCTAGATAAGTTTCTTCATCTGAAGAATATAAGTTTATGTATTTGGATTATCATCTTTTAGCTGTACATTGTGTGAGTTCCTACCAGGACTTTGGTTCCATTCCTTAATTTCTAAGCCTCACTCATTGTCAAGGTATAGGCCAGTAACAAGAGCTTCATTTAGAAAACATAGATGATTGTTCTTATTTAGAAATGGAAATATTTAATAGCATTTATTTGATTATCTCAAATTTGTAGACTAAATCTGCCATAGAGGTTGCTAAGTGGGTAAATGACATTGGCCTACAGTAGGCCTTGCAGAAAGGTCCATTCCTTCCTTGGCTTATCTAAAGTTTGCCTGAGCCCCAAACCTTATATGCTAAGTTCTGAGAATTAAATGGGAAAGATTTGGAGAAAGGCTCACCAGATACTGTAGTAGATGGTAATTCTCCACTTCCCAGCCTTGTCTTATATAGGTGTTAGTTTTTGATAACTAAAGTTATAAATGTTTGGTTCCAAATATAAAATAACAGATAATGTATTTTCATTAGAATGGATATGGATATATCTGCATGTACAATATACTTACCACAGTTTGAGTTTACAATTTTCATGCTCCATCAGTAGAGTATTTAAAATATACCATGGTTTGTTCCATTTTACCATAAATCTGTGGATTTTTTAGTTTTTGAATTAAGTCTACTATTAAAAATCAACAGTGGTAACTTGATACAGAAATTTGATAGTCTGTGCTATTCCAATCTCTTCTGAAACATCTGGTAGAATTTTAACATTATCTAATGTTTTTCTAATGAAAATCTTGAGTTTGTAATTTAAATTTGCATGTTGAGTATATCTCAGATAGTGAACCTGTCTGTTTCAGCTTCAGTTTGCCCTGTAGATCAAGAATTTGAGAGCCAACAGTGCCATGGGTGTCTTTATTATGGAGTGGTTAAAATTAAATTAATGAAAAGTTATAAGTAACACTGGAAAAATTGACACAAGGACTAATTTTGCTCATATGTATGTGAGAACTGTAAGTCCATTTCTGTAGCTCTTTAACAGAGGATATACAGAATGTAACAGTCATTTAAGTTCCTAGGATATATTGGTAGAGGATACGTCTTTGCAATTTTACACATACCATTTTCTCTACATTTAACATTTATATGGGCTTATTTTTTTTCAGTTTTTTTAAGACATAATTGACATGTATCTCACTATATAAGTTTAAGGTGTGTAGCGTGATAGTTTGATTTACACATATAGTGGAATAATTACCACAATAGGTTCAGCTAACATCCATCTTCTACTGATACAATAAAAAGAAAAGAAAGAAGAAAAGAAAAAAGGAAACACTTTTTCCTTGTGATGAGAATTCTTAGGATTTACTCTCTTAACAGCTTTCTTATATGTCATACCACAGAGTTAGCTATGGCCATCATGTTGTACATCACATCCCTAGTACTGATTTATTTTATAACTGAAACTTTGTACCTTTTGACCACCTTCCTCCAACTCCCCCTTCTCCTACCTTCTGCATCTGCGAACCACAAATCTGATCTCTTTTTCTGAGTTCTTCTTTTAAAGATTTATCTTAAGATAAATAAGATCATACAATATTTGTCTTTCTTTGACGTATTTCACTTAGCATACCTTCAAGGTCTTTCCATGTTGTTTGAAATGGTCAGATTTCTTCATATTTTTATGGCTGTATAATATTCCATTATAATGTATAATATATTAAATAAATATTAAATATAGTTAATATATATGTAATATATAATATAATATATATAATATATACATATACATATACATATACATATACATATACATATACATATACACATCACAACATTTTTATCTATCCATTCATCTATCCATCAATGGACACTCAGGTTGTTTCCATGTCTTGGCTGTTGTAAATAATGCTAGGAACATGGGGATGTAGATATCTTTTTGTGTTTGTATTTTTATTTCCTTTGGTCATATTCCCAGAAATGAAATTGCTGGATCATAGGGTAGTTCTATTTTTAACTTTTTGAGGATTTCACCCCCCCCCCCCACTGTTTTCCATAGTGGCTATACCAATTTATACCAACAATGCACAAGGGTTCCCTTTTCTCCACATCCATGGCAGCATTTCTATCTCTTGTCATGTTTAATTTAAATTTTAATTAGTTAACATACAGGAAATATTGGTTTCAGGAGTAGAATTCAGTGATTCATCACTTACATGCAACACCCAGTACTCATCACAGCAAGTGCTCTCCTTAATACCTATCACCCATCCAGCCTATCCTCCACCCACCTCCTTCCATCAACCCTCAGTTTGTTCTCTATTGTTTTTACTTAATTTAAAAAAATTTTTAATGTTTATTTTTGAGAGAGAGACAGAGAGTGAGTGAGGGAGGGGGAGAGAGAAAGGGAGACACAGAATCCGAAGTAGGCTCCAGGCTCTGAGCTGTCATCACAGAGCCCAGTGCGGGGCTTGAACTCATGGAACTGTGAGATCATGACCTGAGCTGAAGTTGGGTGCTTAACTGACTGAGCCACCTAGGCGCCCCTCAAAATTTTTTTTAATGTTTGTTTGTTTGTTTATTTATTTATTTATTTTTAACCTTTATTTATTTTTGAGACCGAGAGAGACAGAGCATGAACGGGGGAGGGTCAGAGAGAGACACACACAGAATCTGAAATAGGCTCCAGGCTCTGAGCTGTCAGCACAGAGCCTGACATGGGGCTCGAACTCACGGACTGCGAGATCACGACCTGAGCCGAAGTTGGACACTTAACCAACTGAGCCACCCAGGCGCCCCAATGTTTATTTATTTTTGAGAGAGAGAGAGAGAGGCAGAGACAGAGGGTGAGTGGGGGAGGGGCAGAGAGAGCCAGAGGCACAGAATCCTAGCTGTCAGCACAGAGCCTGTTGTGGGGCTTTAACCCACAAACCGTGAGATCATGACCTGAGCTAAAGTCAGATGCTTAACCAACTGAGCCACCCAGGCACCCGTGTTCTCTATTGTTAAGAGTCTCCTGTGGTTTGTTTCCCTCTCTCCTCCCCACTCTCACTTCCCATATGTTCATCTGTTTGGTTTCTTAAATTCCACATATGAATGAAATCATGTTTTTTGTCTTTCTCTGACTTATTTCGCTTAGCATAATACATTCTAGTTCCATCCACATCATTGCAAATGGCAAGATTTCATTCTTTTTGATGGCTGAATAATATTCTGTCATATACATACACGTATATATATGTATATATATGTATATATGTGCGTGTGTGTATCTGTGTGTATACAAACACATTTATATGTGTATATATACACCCACATCTTTATCCATTCATCAGTCAATGGAAATTTGGGCTCTCTCTGTAGTTTGGCTGTTTATCTCTTGTCTTTGTGATGGTGGCATGTTAAGGGGTATGAGGTGGCGTCTCATTTTGCTTTTAATTTGCACTTCCCTAATCACTACTGATGTTGGGCACCTTTTCATGAACATGTTGGCTTTTTGTATATCTTATTTGGGAAAATGTTTATTCAAGTCATTTGCCCATCTTTTAATTGGGTTGTTTTTTGCCATTGAATGCAGGTGTTCTTTATATATTTAGGATATTAAGCCCTTATTAGATAGATGGTTTGAAAATATTTTTCCCATTCTGTATTCTGTAGGTTGTCTTTTCACTTTGTTCGTGGTTTGTTTTGACGTGCAGAAGCTTTTTAATTTATTTTTAATTTTGTTGCTTGTGCTTTAAGTGTCATCTTTTAAAAATTACTACTAAGATCCATGTCAAGGAGATTTTGTTTCTGTATTTTCTTCTAGGAGTTTCATGATTTCAGGTCTTACATTTAAATCTTTGATCCATTTTGAGTTAATTTTTGTGACTGGTATAGGATTTGGGTCCAGTTTCATTCTTTACATGTGAATATCCAATTATCCCAGTACCATTTATTGAAGAGACTGCATTTTTTCTATTGAGCATTCTTGGTCCCCTTGTCAAATATTAGTGGACCATGTATGTTTGCGATTCTTTTCCATTGGTCCTTTTGTTTTTATGCCAATACCATACTGTTTTGATGACTATAGCTTTATAGTATAACTTGATGTCAGGAAGTGTGATGCCTCCTGCTTTTGTTCTCCTTTTTTAGGATTTTTTTTGGCTATTTGGGGTCTTTTGTGGTTCCACATAAATTTTAGGGAAGTTTTTTTCTATTTCTATAAAAAATGCCATTGGAACCTTGATAGGGATTGCATTGAATTTGTAGATGGCTTTTGGTAGTATTGACATTTTAACATTAATTCTCACAGTACATGACCACAGGATACCTTTTCATTTATTTGTGTCTTTTTTGATTTCATTCATCAATGTCTCATAGTTTTCAGAGTAGAGATCTTTCATCTTCTTAGTTATATTTATTCCTAAGTGTTTTATTGTTTTTGGTGCTATTGTAAATGGGATTGAATCCCTTGTTTGTTTTTCAGAAAATTTTTTATTAGTGTATAGAGACATTACTGATTTTTATATGTTAATTTTGTATCTATATAGATCTAACAGTTCTTTGGTTAAGTCTTTAGGGTTTTCTATAAATAAAATTATGTCATCTGCAAATAGAGACAGTTTTCTTTCTTTCTTTTTTTTTTTTTTTTTTCGATTCTGCTTTCTTGCCTGATTGCTTTAGCTAGGACTTCCTGTACTATATTGAAAAAGAGTGGTGAGAGTGGGTGCCATTGTCTTGTTCCTGATCTTAGAGGAAAAGCTTTCCATTTTTCATCATTGGGTATGATGTTAGCTGTGCTTGTTTTATATGGCCTTTATGTTGAGATATATTCCTTCTGTGCCTGATTTGTTAAGAGTTTTTATTATGGATGCGTTTTAAATTTTGTCAAATGCTTTTTCTGTGTCTGCTAGATGATCATATGATTTTTTTTCATTCTACTAATGTGATGTATCACGTTGATTGGTTTGTGTTATGTTGAACCATCCTTGCCATCCCCAGAATGAATTTCACTTGATCATGGTGAATGATCCTTTTAGTGTGCTGCTGAATTTGGTTTGCTGATGTTTTATTGAGAATTTTTCCATTTATATTCATTTTGAATATTGGCCTATAGTTTTTTTTTTTGTTGTTTTTTGTTTTTTTTCCTAGTGGTGTCTTTTTCTGGTTTTGGTATCAGGATTATGCTAGCTTTGCAAAATGAGTTTGGGAGTGTTCCATCCACTTTGATTTTTTGGAAGAGTTTAAGAGTTGGTGTTTTTTCCTGCTTTCTCCTCTAGGGTTTTGATGGTTTCCTGTCTCACATTCAGGTCCTTTATCCATTTTGAGTTTATTTTTGTGAATGGTGTAAGAAAGTGATCTAGTTTCATTCTTCTACAAGTTGCTGTCCAGTTCTCCCAGCACCATTTGTTAAAGAGACTGTCTTTTTTCCATTGGATATTCTTTCCTGCTTTGTCAAAGATTAGTTGGCCATACTTTGGTGGGTCTAATTCTGGAGTTTCTATTCTATTCCATTGGTCTATGTGTCTGTTTTTTGCCAATACCATGCTGTCTTGGTGATTACAGCTTTGTAGTAGAGGCTAAAGTCTGGGATTGTGATGCCTCCCGCTTTGGTCTTCTTCTTCAAAATTACTTTGGCTATTCGGGGTCTTTTGTGGTTCCATACAAATTTTAGGATTGCTTGTTCTAGCTTTGAGAAGAATGCTGGTGCAATTTTGATTGGGATCGCATCGAATGTGTAGATAGCTTTGGGTAGTATTGACATTTTAACAATATTCTTCCAATCCATGAGCACGGCATGTTTTTCCATTTCTTTATATCTTCTTCAATTTCCTTCATAAGCTTTCTATAGTTTTCAGCATACAGATCTTTTACATCTTTGGTTAGGTTTATTCCTAGGTATTTTATGCTTCTTGGTGCAATTGTGAATGGCATCAGTTTCTTTATGTGTCTTTCTGTTGCTTCATTGTAAGTGTATAAGAATGCAACTGATTTCTGTACATTGATTTTGTATCCTGAGACTTTGCTGAATTCATGTATCAGTTCTAGCAGACTTTTGGTGGGGTCTATCGGGTTTTTCATGTATAATATCACGTCATCTGCAAAAAGTGAAAGCATGACTTCATCTTTGCCAATTTGGATGCCTTCGATTTCCTTTTGTTGTCTGATTGCTGATGTTAGAACTTCCACACAATGGAATACTACGTGGCAATGAGAAAGAATGAAATATGGCCTTTTGTAACAATGTGGATGGAACTGGAGAGTGTTATGGTAAGTGAAATAAGTCATACAGAGAAAGACAGATACCATATGTTTTCACTCTTATGTGGATCCTGAGAAACTTAACAGAAGACCATGGGGGAGGGGAAGGAAAAAAAAAAGTTAGAGAGGGAGGGAGCCAAAACTTAAGAGACTCTTAAAAAATGAGAACAAACTGAAGGTTGATGGGGGGTGGGAGGGAGGGGAGAGTAGGTGATGGGTATTGAGGAGGGCACCTGTTGGGATGAGCACTGGGTGTTGTATGGAAACCAATTTGACAATAAATTTCATATTTAAAAAAAAGAGTTGGTGTTAATTCTTTAAAAGTTTTGGTAAAATTTACCAGTGAAGCCATCTAGTCCTATGCTTTTCTTTATTAGGAGATTGTTGATTACTGATTCAATATCCTTACTAATAATTGTTCTGTTTAGATTTTCTATTTCTTATTTAGTCTTGGTAAGTTGTATATTTCTAAGGTTTTTTTCCTTTTCTTTTAGATTGTCCAGTTTGTTGGCATATAGTTGTCCATAATATGGGCTCATTCTGATGTCTGTTATACAATAGTGTCTGAATTTTCATAAGACTTGAGCAATTGAGAAATAGGACTTTCAGAGTATATTTATAGAATTTTTCTCTTAGACTCCAGTTAATTCTTTAAAGATGATTGAACCATTTACACCTTTCAGCGCTAAAGTTGGGTTATGGAACACTTCAGCGCATTCAAAATAAAATCTAGTTTTACTTTTTCCTTGCATTTAAAAAAATCTTGGTGTGCCTGGGTGGCTCAGTTGGTTAAATATCTGACTTCGGCTCAGGTCATAATCTCATGGCTGGTGGGTTTGAGCCCCGTGTCAGGCTCTGTGCTAACAGCTCAGAGCCTGGAGCTTGCTTTGGATTCTGTGTGTCTCCCTCTGTCTCTACCCCTTTCCTACTCACACACTGTCTCTGTCATTCTCTTAAAATAAATTAACATAAAAAAAACCTTCATGTTTGCCTTGCTTTCAGCTAGTAACACCAAAGCTTTTGTTTTATTATGTGACATTCAGCCAAATGAATCAGTGTTTAAAAACTTATATAGCATTTATTACGATATAAAACACAATTCCTTCCTGGTTTCTGAGAATCTCTGGAAGAAACCTGTTGAGAACCAATGGTCAAGTCCCTTCACGTTGCACTATAAATAAGTATATAAAAAATATTTCTGGATTTTTCATCTCTTGGCCAATCCTGATGTTTTTGAATCAGAATTCAGCTTAAAAAGGACATAACTGCGACAAAGTGAATAGATTTTGTATGGCAGGATTGTTAAACCTGTTGAAACTTAATAGTGTTGAGAAAACACAGAAGTTCTTAATATCTGAACATCATAATTTGAGTTGCATATGTTAATATAAACCATTTTATTCAACATACACTCCCACTCACATACTCTCTTCTTCCTCCTAACTATCCTCATATAAAACTACAAATGTGGGGTTTTGAAAGGGGAGGGGAAGTCATAGGCAAAGACAGCTGGATCATGGACTTGTCCTTTGTGACTTTATATTTTCATTCTTTTGCTACTGAGGAAAGATGAAGCAGGCACATTTCAAAAGAACAGCTGACACTACCCATACAAAGTCAGTAATTACGTCAGTCACTCTAATTCTTTGGAGTTTGTGGCTCTTCTTTTACATGTATGTGGCAGAGGTCCAGTTTGTAGGAGTGGGTAAGAAGTGGGTAAGTGTAGATGGGGAACATGCCAAGTGTATATGAGAGCGGGTCCTCATTCAGTTTCTCTAGCCCTCTGTTTTCTCCTCGAGCTGTGTTAGCCAATGGATCCTTATTTGGTTGAAGGAGGGTTGCTTTTAACTCACACAATTGGGTTATGTTTTGAACAGTGAGAACCGTATTGTCTTTAAATTTGACATTGCTGCTGCTTTGTACCGGCCTGTTTACTACAGTGTCTGGAGAGTTAACAGTCATTTTAGGATTGTGGGGAAGGAAATGGTTGTTGAAATCTTTTAATAACATACACTGCTATTGCCTAGAAAGGAAAATTTAGGAGATTTTTTTTAAGCTTGTGTTTAATTTGTTTGGCAAATTCATGTTTCCTTTTTATATATATGGAAACTTTAACCTAGGAAAGGGTATTTGCTGGCTCTACAGGTGGGGAGCATCAACTGGTCTTTTGAAGTGTAGAAACTTTAAAGTTTTGTTTCAATTTGTTGGGTTGTCTTTTGGTATCAGTAGAGAAGCCTTTTAAGTCATGAAGGAGTAGGATGAAACTTTCAAATGTTTTACAGTGACTTAGCTGTAGTCTGATATTTAGAATAAGATGGGACACTGTCCAGTGTTGATATAATATATACACTGAAGAGCGACTCATGTCTAGCTGTTCCCAATGGTCAGCGCATGTGTCAGAATCATTTGAACTGTTTGTTATTTCACGTGCCTCGCCTAATGAAACTCAAAGGAAGTTGGGTACTGTATGCTAACAATAACCTTTTCATTTTGGAAGTATTTGTGGGCATATAGAAACATATCGAAGCTTCCATTTTCTGATAATTTCTGCAGGGCGTTATTGTGTTACTGAGATTGGAGTCTTCAAGTGGTCTGAGTTATTTAAATGGGTATTTGGTTTGTCGGAGTGCAGGGTGAGCTCCAGTAACATTTTGTTTCTGATACAATTTGTGAATCATGCAATCAGATAAGGGGATTGTGACTATTTTTCATTAATGATATAGAATAAAATAAAATGTCACTTTGCTACTACTGGTTCTGCAAACAAGCAGCTTTGGTATGACCTGGGAGCTTGTTAGAAATATAGAATCTAGGGCCCCACCCAGACCTACCCTGTCAGAATGTGCATTAATCTTCCTTGTAACTAAATCCCAACATTAATGTTTATAAAACATTGAAATATAAAGTAGTAAATTTGATTACAGACAAAAAATACATTCATTCAATTATTGTTTCAATTTATGTGTATTCATGTACACATCAGCCTGCACCTTAAAATGTATTTTATGGGTCTCAGTTAAAAAAGTTTGAAAATCCAACGTTTTAATGTGGATAATGACATCATATCTTTTGGTTGTGTCTTACTAACTATGAGAGAGATTTACTTTGCATTGACACCATTTCTAAAGTTTCTTTTCTTTCTCTTTGATATCTCAGTTCTTCCAACTCACTTTTCTCTGATTAGTATCTCTAATCAGAGATACTTACCTTTCTGTTCTCCTCTTTGTTTCTTCTGTGCATCAGTCCTGAGAATTGTACTCAGTGTTGTGAAAACATTTTACCCAAGTTTCTTTTTGTGAAACTCAATTCACAGGCAGATTAATGCTAATCATTTGGCAGAAATTTTTATTTTTATAATGTTCTTAACACCAAAGTTGAAGAAGAATATCCAGGTTTTGCCAGTGTGCTTTCTTTCTCAATTTATGTCTTACTTCCAAATGTCAGATACTACAGCAACATTTTTTTTTGGATATAGTTAAATCAGCCAATCTTCTTTGTATGCAAATATGTGTAGCATGTCTGAAATGCCTGTGAACAGAATATTAATGAGTATGTGTAACAATGAAATTGGACTTTGTATCCCCAGTTGTATTTAAAATAAACAATTGTGGCTTTACAGTATTCAAACCTAACCCAATGCAGGCTGGGTAGAAGAAGCCAATCTCTATCACTATTAAGAGAAATGCTAATTTCTGGGAATGTGACCCTACATGGAAATAAATCATACTACTTATATTTAGTGTTTGTTCCTTTGGCCAGCAATGCACAGTTCAATTTACTTTAAATAAGTAGCCTAGAAAATACATACTTTCTGTGGCTCTGAGAATGCAATCAGTGAAGAGCAAATAATGCTTATCAATTTTTTATTGAGTTCTCTTTAGCTGATTTTAAACATTTTGTGTCATACAACCACACATCTGTTGCTCCTGATTCCACTCTTCTCTCTATCTGATTATTCCACTTAACTTGTACTTTGTTTTAAGGGCCTCAGAAGTGAAATTTATTTTATTTTACCTTAGGAACCCTACAGGGGTACTCCAGAAAAGGGGGAGAAATAGACCATTTTGAAATCGCTAATCCTATGAAAATTAAGGGACTTGTTATTTCACGTCATTCTGTTTATTGGTTATATCAGACTCATTAGTATCTACAGCAGAATTGCAAATGATTACTAATTTTTTCAGTTATTTTATCCATACTCGATAACAGTATGATATACATGTATTTGTTAATGTGAAATGAGTTTTCCTCTAATTTTTTGTGCGTTTTCCCCCCTTTTCCATGAAGGCCTTATCTGTTTGGAGCGGGGTGTTTTTCCATAAAAGCTCCATGGTGAGTCCCAGTTCAGTCCCGCATGCCTAATTCATTTGCTGTACTCTCAAAAAGTAACTCTGTTTCGTACTTTTGTCTTCAGTTGCATGGCCTGATCACAGATAGATGCACATTACTGGACAATTTATCGATGGGACATGAATGTTGATATTTAAGCTTTAAAAGAGCAGGTTTTTTATTTTTTTGTTTTTTTTGGTTTCACTTAATTTCTTGAAGAGTCAAATAAAACAATCACAGACTAATATTTAAAAATAAGAAATTAGGATTTTCTCATAATGCTAGTGTATGTTATAAGACAAGGCTAACAAGAGAGTTTAAAGCTTTGAGTAGTATAGTGATAAAAGCGCCTTATGTATCGTGCTGAACATTTGAAGATAGGATTTATTTTGAAATATAAAGATATTTAAGGTATACTAGAAATAGCCTATAAATTTTTACTGCATTTTATTTGGTACCAAAGGAATAGGGTCAGTTCTGTTTTGAAGAGTTTAAGTATTTAAGGGCCTACATGATGAAGAAATTTGTGATTCACATAAAAACCCCTAAATAATTTATTATTTTGAGTTATTAGCACCTACTCACTATAACTTATTTATTTACTAAATTCGCATATAATAATGCCTAAAATATAACTTTGTCAGTCTTAGACACGAGAGTCATAGAAAAGAAACAGAGCATATGTAATACTTTCATGTAAAGATGTGAAGTAGAATGAATTTAGAGCCTGGTATATTTAATATTCTGGTTAAAAGTTAGGCCTCCAGAATCAGACTGTCCAGGTCCTAAACCCCAGTTCACACACTTACTACCTATATGATCGTGCGTAATTTTCTAAAACCTTCCTGTTTCTCAGTTTCTTTATCTTTTAAGTGGCACATAGTAAGAGATCAGTAAATGTTAGCTGCTTCTACTACTATGTTGTTAAAGGGAAAAATACCATTTTTGAAAAGAAGCTTCTTTGAATTAGATCATACTTTTTTTTTTTTTTTTTTTTTTTTTTGCTTTTAAGAGTTAAGTGAGCCAGAAGGACTGGGGCAATATAAGGTATATCAGTTTTATAAATGTAGTCATAATACTTGAGAGAGTTTTGCACGTGTGTGTGTAGTTCTTATAACTGTTCCTGGGAATTGTTCATACTGTCCCATTATCCTAGGGAAAAGCCTGCCAATGATTTTTCTCCTGAATAAAAAGAAACTGCCGTAGTTCTTTCAGGTACACTCTAATGTAATGCAAACTAATTTCAGTGTTCATTTGCCACAGGAACATCTGAAAATTTTATTATCATATTAGAACAGGGTGACAAATCATAAAGACTTCCTCCTTGAAATGCAGCATCAAAATTAGGACACAGATTGTGAAACTATTTTAAAGAAATTCAGGGTATAAGTGCATAAAAATTCCCTGCAAGTCCATCTTCATTCTTTTTGTTAACCAGATTTCATCCCCAAACAAATAAGATACATGGATCTTACTTAGGAGCTTATAGTGAGCAGTTTTTAAATGCTAGATTCAACATATGACATATTTCCTTTGTAGACTAAACTTAGAATTAGATTCCATCTTAGGATAAATTTCTCATTCTAAGTACAAAGAAAAGAGTTTTAGTATGTTAATAAAGATTGAAGTTTTAGCATGGAAGTAAATAAAGATGGAGTAACAAATGTTGTATGTTAAATAAGAAAACTCCATTCCTTCACTGGCTTATATGCTCCTCAAATTTAAGCAAAAGCACTTGTCAACCAGAAATGATTTGAGGTTGAAAGAAGATTAAAAGAGCCAGATTAAAGAAAGGGATATATGAAATATAGTAGACTTTTAAATCATTGCCTGTCTTTTAGAAGACTGCTTTGTGGTTTGTTTGATGCCATCGTTAGCTCACAAGAAACTCGTTTTTAGTCACTTATACTGGCCTAAAAGATCCTCCTTTAAAATACGTTCCTTCACTAGTGGTGCATGTTTTTCCCATTAAGATCTTAATGAAACCTCAAATTAAGGCAGCAAAATGAATATAAATTTGACAACTTCTAGCTTGTTTATAAGAGCTTCTTTGTTTTAACAGTTTTTGCTGTTTTTCCATGCTATTTAGCATTCAACCGGAGGATGTTTTTATTTACAGTTCCGAAATAAAACGTTATGCCAAACAAATATTTTTATAGTACTTCCAGTTGCAGGTTAACATTTGTGTTTTGGAAGAATATGAAATTTTTATAGTTCCTCTTAAAATGTAATGAACACTTCATACAATTTTTTTATTACTTTCAAGTTGCAACCTTTGTGTTTAGCTAAGATTTTGCTTTTGATAGATCACAGTTTCTGCTAATTCTTCATTCTTTGATAAACTGGTTTGTTTTTATTCATGCAGTTGCAGTGAGTCAGTTTAAAATAATGTCTTTCCTTTTGATAACAAAATAAACTTGTTGGAAAGTTATATAGGCCGTCTTCGACATTTTAGCCATCTTCTACACTCTGGGGATTGTACATCCTCCAGGATATATGAGTTTGAATGACTGTATAAAATATTAGAAAAGAATCACACATATAATACTTCTTTAATATAGAAATTTTAAGAGAAATAGTCATTGTGAATTGTTAAAAATGGATTTTGCTTTCAGTATTACAAATAAGTAACAAGTATTTATTGAGCTTCTAATGTACGTGTAGTATTATGTTTAAACTGCTGGTATTTTTGAATTGCTTATCACAAGAAAAAATATATACATAGTAGTGTGGACAAAAGTAGCCCATTTGGATATATCCCATACTCATAACCTGTATTTGTATTATATAAGGTTAAGTTAAAGAAGAATTAAAACTTACATATCAAACTATATTTAAATTTTAATTAGTGCTGCCTGAGAATATTCAATTTATATATAAATACTTTATTTAAACTAATCTTGTTCTTTTGAGAATCTTTAAAATATTAGAAATTCGTTTTTGAAAGGAAAGATTTACATGGAGGGGAGAATCTTCTTATTTGTTAAGTTTACATGAATCTGTTAGAGCTTTAAGAATAACTTGTGATAGAATAATTTTAGGTATATTATTAATATCTTTATTTGAAATAAAATACTTTCAGTTTCCCTCTTAGTTCTTCTTTTAGAAAATAAAGTTGAGAGTGAGAGAAAACTTCTAAATTCCTTTTAAAAGTTCAATCACAGCGAAGAATATAAAGAAAGATTTTTCTTCTTATCTACAAAGACACCATACCACTTGTAATTCTTACAGCAATATTGTGTCCAACATTTAAACTGGAATATCGAGTGTACCCTTATGTTCTAGAAAAGGAAAGAAACGGTGCTTCTATCTCAATTTAGCTCTTTCCATGCTTGTGTCCTTCTAACCAAGGCACAGAACGTCATTGCTGCTTTTCATGCCTTCCGCAGATACTCCATTTGTGCCCTGTTCTATGGGACATAGTAGATTTATCCAGATGGACATAATTTTTCTGTAATTTTAAAGCAGATATTATTAGTTTGTTTTTTTTTTTCCTCTTTGCAGTAGGGTGTGGAGAAACAAAAAAGGCAAGAGAAATTCAATATGTTAATCTGATTGGATTATATAATACAGTAAAAGCCAATGGGTAACTTCAGTAGTCTCTATAAGTATTTTGGAAGATGTCATAGTGTTAATGTCCCTAGAACTTCTGATGGCAGTGAAAATGATTCTCACTTAACAGTTAGATGGTTAAGTCTCTCAAAAAGGAGTGACAAAAAGGTAAACTCCAGAGTTTTAAATTTAGTACCTTATTTGTTTTGGTTTTTTGTTTCTTTGTATGTTTATTTTACTTTTTATTATGTTGTTTTCTTGTATAAAATTTAGCAAATATGATATTCTATGATCATTATTGTGCCCGATATGGTGAAAGTTGAATTTACTTCATTTTTCTTTTACATACTGCACACAAATTAAGCCAAATTCTACTTTTAATTTTTGAACATGTTATTTATGATGGGCTCAGGAGAGTAAAGAGCAAGAGTTCTCAGTAGAAAGGAGTCCATCATAAGCTCTATCAGAATGCTTTTTTCTGATTTAAACCATAACCAACACAATTGAATTTCTGGACACCATATACATTGAAATTTTATTTTTTATATCAAGACAATTTAATACGTTGATAAATAAATGAAGGAAGGCCTCCAAACACCCAGAGGTATTCTTTTTAAACTTGCAAATGTTTTTTTGTTGTTTTTTTTTTAATTTTTTTTTTTTTAACATTTATTTATTTTTGAGACAGAGAGAGACAGAGCATGAATGGGGGAGGGGCAGAGAGAGGGAGACACAGAATCGGAAGCAGGCTCCAGGCTCCGAGCCATCAGCCCAGAGCCTGACGCGTGGCTCGAACTCACGGACCGCGAGATCGTGACCTGAGCTGAAGTCGGACGCTCAACCGACTGAGCCACCCAGGCACCCCAAACTTGCAAATGTTTTGTAATGGGATTTATTAAGTCCTTTTCCCAGAATAAAGGGAGAGGTTGAGAGGAAGAAAGAAAAAAAAAGGTAGTAATGGAATGCTTTTCTAAAACGGTTGGGTCACCAATGTAAAGTGAACATGATTTACAAGACTAATACTTTTATCTTTTGTTCATTCCACGTATGTTTCACTTTTCAGTGTTTTATTTTTCTGCCAACAGAACGTTATTTTGCAATAGAAATATTCTGGGTCGTTTTGGAAAAGTTCATTTCTGCTTCCATCCAAAATTCCTGGTGTTGGTCTTTTTAAAACTTAGGATAAAGAGCAAAGTTAGTCAAAATTAAATTTTCTCCCTTTAGGTAGGAATACTTTATTAATAGTAACCTTTTCTTCAGATTATTTCTCCTTTTAATTTTTCTGAAAGTCTTCTAGACACATGCATGTTTTTATGTTGTTTTGTTAAATACCACAGTCATTCCAAATATAGATTGATGATAGAAATGACTTGCTATGAATATATACACCAAATATGCTCTATCCCCAGTACACAGCACTATACCATGTACAAGGTAGCAAGTTATTCTCAGGGATAAAAACTCTTTTAATCACTTATTTAACACAAACTTTTACTAATATGATTTATTAAGACCCTATCAGAAGAAAAAGAAGAAATAAGGTCTAAAACTTAAAATGATGATTCTTTACATAATTTTAAGCATACTTTTATCATAAGATACTTACTCTCTGCAGCAGATGAGTTTGTGTAAGATAATACCATGTTGATGCTTTTTAGTTGTGTGCTGAGCTGCTGAGTTATGTGTAATATTATGGAAGCGTAAGAAGTTTTAGCTTTTGTCATGGACTGAATAGACAATAAGCTAAAAAACACACACAGAATATATTTTTGCATGGCCAAAGATTAAGTTGATATCCTACCATATTTCTACTCTTTATTACTGTGTTGTGAAGGTAACTATCTGGCCTGATAGCAACTATTTTTTAAGTCTGTTCAGTAGGCACATTTTATCTGTACCATAGCCTCTCTTAAGAAGTGTCATGCTGTTCACTTGTATTCTATCTTGTTGCTTACCACATGCTTAAAAAAAACAAAACAAAAATAGCATCCAGTAATTTGCAAAGAGCTTTGAATTTGTCCCTGTGAAAGCTTATTTGTACATTGTAGTATTATTGTTCCCTGATGGTGATTCTAGTAAAAACACATAGTCACATAATTGGAAACACCTTTCAACAAATTATGGAATTTTTTTTTCTCTCCTCCTCTCTTCCAACCTCCCCAAACTCTTAAGGGTTAAAAATGACCAGAGGAACTAAAAGATGCTAGTTATAGGAACTTACTTGCTCAGTGATAGCAGTTCAGTGATGGAAATAAAGGCTTTGAAGTAGAATTTGGACTCTAAGGTATTCCAGCAGAGAGCATCATAACCAGAAGGGATAAGCTGATGTTGGTTACCCAGATATGGAGGAAAGGTACATGTTTGTTCTGGTGTAGGTCGGGGTGGAGGAGGGGGTGGGCTGGTGTCTTCTTTCCTGTTGGTAGATTATTGTAGTTGTGGCAAATGCAACAAGGAAGTTGTGAAACTGTTTGTAGAACCAGATTCATTTCCTCACAGAAAATTAAAAAAAAAACAACAAAAAAACATGTCTTTATCCCCTGTCAGTGGAAGTCGGACTGTGACTGGTATGATTTTTATGGGTGATGATGTGAAGTGATTAAGAAATGTAAATGATGGAAAGAAGAGGCCTTTTCATATATGACAATGTGCATTACCATAGATTTGGTACAAAGGGAGAGACCAAAAAGACCAATCACAGTTGCCTCTGATCCAAGCTTTTTGCTTTCCCTAGCAGGAAGATGTCAGAGCTGAAGGCTGGGGAAATAAAATATGTGGAAGCCTATTTCAAGTGTCATATGGACCTGGAAACTGAGATAACCAAAGCACAGTCTGATGTTTTTGAAAATTAGGTTAAGGCTGTGTGCCATATAGAAGACAGTTAACATTGTTGACTACCATAATATGGGAAGGGCTTGTTGAGTACCATAATATGGGAAGGCACTGCCCTGATTGCTTTATGTACTTTTCCTAATATAGCAGTTCTTAAACCTGAACGTGCACTGGAATCTCCTGGAGGGCTTGTTTAAAAAAAAAAAAAAAAAAAAAAAAGATTATTAAAAAAAAAAAAAAGCACAGATTATTAGCCCCACCCTCAGAGTTGGGGTGTGGCTTGATGAATATTTGCATACCTAAGAAGTTCTCAGGTGGTACTACTAGCCAGGGAACATACTTAGAGAACAAATACAATAAAAAAAAACGCTTAAAATAACCGTATGATGTAGGCATTACTATTTGTATTTTACATATTAGTAGTCTGAACTCTAAGAAGTTAAATACCTTAACCAAAATCACCCAGCTAATAAGTGGCAGTATCCAGGTTTCTTCCTGACTCCAAAACCCAATCTTTCTCTACCTAATCATACTTTATTAAAAGATAAAGAGATAGAGGATAGTGAACAAAAGAAGGTAGAAATAATGTTATTTGACATTGGAGACTGACTAGCAGGGTAGGAACATCAGAGCTCTGGTGTCCCAGCTGGGCTGTGATCTTGACCAATATGCAGCAAGGCTATTTTCTGGTGTATGAATTAGAGAAAACCTTACCATTGTTTATCTGAGGTGGTCAGCAGGATTGTCAGTGAGTTTTGAGGAAGTCTTTGCCAAGCCAAAAGAGTCACAGAAGATGAAAGGTTGATATTAGAAGTTGATGGTATGAAAGCTAAATTGGAGAAAACAAGAAAGCAAGTACTTTTTTATGGTAGTTACATCAGTTACTTAATGTGTCCTCAAATATGTGAAGGACAGAACAAAAACAGACACATCATTTTCACAGACCCTTGAAGAAAAAATAAACAACAAATAGGCAGATCAGTGAATATTGCCCTAGAGCACTGGATCTTCCCATTCATTGTCTCACTGTGCATAGCATTGTGGCTGAGACCATTTGCAGGGTTTCATTCTGTATCATCTCGTTATTTTCACACATGGTGTGTGCTTTCAACTGTATCATCTCGTTATTTCCACACATGATGTGTCAATCCCACATCTTATATATCAAAATGAAATGATAAACTATTTTATTATTGTGAGATGTTTATGTTGATTCTATTGTTCTTTAAAATCTCCAGACAAATGTCATTCATCTGAAAAGAAATGAGTTGGATTTCACCAGCACATAAGTCAAGGAGTTAATTTTTATCATTTTTATAAGTTACTATTCTCATAATACTCTGGAATTTTGAACTAATTTTACTTTTACTGCAGAACACAATCTCACGCTGCCAATTATTACTTAAGGCGAAATGCATGTCCACATTGAAGGGTTTGAATACTTAGGGTAGAATTTTGAAGAAAATATGTCACTGTCTTGAGGTCTGTGATTCCATCATGGTAATTTTCTTACTATAATTTTATTTTTTAAGCAAAGTTAAACCACCTCCACAAATTTCACCCAGCAAATCAATGGGCGGAGAATTTTGCGTGGCTGCAATGTTTGGGACGTCCAGATCGTGGTTTGCAAATAATGCAGGTCTGAAAAGGGAAAAAGGTATGTAGTTTACTGATGCTTAAATTTGCCTTTAGTAAAATTCATAGTGGTTCTCCTTGAATAATCTTGGACCCAGTATTCTCTAAATCCATTTTCCATTCAGTTAGCATATCCATCCTCAACTACTCAAGCCTCATGGAGGAGAAAGGCTATCCTCTCACTATAAACGTGAAATAAACTTTTAGCCCATCTGAATGTTTGTATTTTGTTTTGTTGGCCACAGTCTACCAGTGTCTTCAACATTGTTAATTCCATACCATTATACATTTTTTTTCCATTACATTTTTGACAAGCTAATTTCATTACATTGCCTCCGAGGTGTGGAAAGGAAAACCCTTGTTATCCCTGTTTTAGAGACAAAGAGCTTGAGATCAGCGAGTTTAAATGTCTTAGCTGAAGGCACCAGTTAGGAGGTGATAGTATCAGAGTTTGAACCCAGGTTTTCTAAAGCTCAGTCTTGACTTTAAAAAACAAACCAAAAACTACCGACAACTTTGTCGTGTTATAAATTAAGATAAAAACAGTCTCCCACTCAGAAATAGGAGTCCTCTTTTACAGTAACCATTGCTTCTTTGAATTTATATAGTTTTTTTTTTTATCCCTACTTCAGTCACCAAGATCAGTACCTAAAATTTATATAATTATAGTTTTAGTGTATTATTCCTTCTTGTGTAGAAGAGTGCCTGCATTCATGGAACAGGTATTTAATGTTGAGTGTTAAGACTTTGTCTTTATTATTTTAGCACTATTAAAGTAGGTCAGAAACTGAGTTGTTAGCGAGGCACTTTTCTGCCGTGTTCCACAGGCTGTATTGTTCTTGGCAAAATGGCTCTGCTTTACACTTAATACTGGCAGTCAGACATCAGCCCTCTCCCTTGTTATCGCCTTTCTGTGACCCTTTCCTTGGAAATAGGATCTCAGGCACAGCAGGTTTCTTGCCTAAGTGGGAAAGGATACAGTAAAGTATGCAGGCCTTCCATTTTCTTATCCCATCTTTATTTTTTTGTTACCTCCTTAGTTTTAATGATGCTATCAAAATGACTTTTTGTTACTAGTTAAAACCCTCCGTGAAACTCGATTTCAAATGCTTCTCCCTTCTGTTCTAATTACCCTTTTAACTTACTACTCCTTTATGTCTGACTGACTGGTCGTTAGCCATTTTCTCAAATCAGCTGTAATTGATTCCTCTGGCATGGAGATAAGGTGACCCACCCAGCATTCATGAGTGATTTTATATGCTCCTAGGTTTACTGTAAAACCCAAGATAGAGGACTAAACCTGTTTTGGTCGTGAGGACATGTGTACTCCTTATAAAGTCATTTGATTAAATCCATATTCAGCACCTGACCTTAAAGTATGAGTGGTCTTCATTTACTATAGGGG
The DNA here is from genome assembly GCF_018350215.1 of Panthera leo. Classification (NCBI taxonomy): domain Eukaryota; kingdom Metazoa; phylum Chordata; class Mammalia; order Carnivora; family Felidae; genus Panthera; species Panthera leo. The sequence goes on from NC_056692.1 coordinate 25,619,283, forward strand.
CCAGTGATCCCATGGAGAGGAAAGAAGAAAGAGGATTTGGGGGGAGGGGGAGGACTTGCATGTTTTTCATTTGTTGATTTTAATCCAGATTTAAAAGACAAAGTTTTCTGAGAGAAAGTAGAGGAGAAGTTAGGCTAATTTAGGCATACAGAGAGCCTCTCATGCAGTTGAGTTAGTACATCCCTTGTAACTAAATCTTAGTCCATACAATGTTCCTTTCCAGTCAGTCCTTCCCTGTCCCACCTGATGTCATTCATTTTTTGTAATGTGGAACAAATTACATTGCAGACAAATACAAAAAACTGAAATATTGTTTCACTGTATTAGAATTTTGGTATATTTTCAACATTCTTGAAATTAATTGCTTAAGATTTAAAAATATTTTGATAGCACAGAGATTCTCATATTCATTAGCATCTACTTCCAAGAGGCAACCTTTAGGCAGGGAGCAGGCACCATGTAAAAAATTTCCTGCTGTATTTTCTCTCAACAGCCTCAGAAAGTTCTCTTTCAGCCTCTGAAAGGTCAGTAACTTATAAAATTTATGCTGTGCTACTTTTATGCCATTATCACACAACCAGGTTCCCTTTTTCTGTTTGTAGATCAGTCCAAACAAGTTGTCGTTGAATCTCTCTACATTATTAGCTGCTATGGGACCTTAGTGGAGCACATGATGGAGCCACGACCACTCAGCACTGCCCCCAAGATTAGTGATGACACCCCACTGGAAGTGATGACATCACCTCGAGCCAGCTGGACTCTGGTTAGGTTAGTACCTCCTTCCATTGTTTTAGTGGCTTTATTGAAGTATAAAATATTAAAAATGTACAGTTTGATAAAGTTGACATATGTATACGTCTGTGAAACTGGCACCATAATTAACATTATAAAATATCCATTGCCCCCAAATGTTTTCTTTTGCCTCTTTGTTGTCTTTCCCTCCTGCCCCTCTTTATCCCTACCTCACCCACTGAACCCCAGGCAATCACCGCTCTCTGCAACTAGAGATTAGTTTATAATTTCTAGAATTTTATATAAATGGAATCATAGTGTGTGTACTCTTTTTTGTCTTACTGCTTTTCACCCAACAAAATTATTTTGATCCATCTCTGCTGTTGCATTTATCAGTAATTCCTTTTTTGAGATATAATGTACATACAATCCATTTAAACTGAATTTTCAGTAGGTTTCCCTACAGTAGTGTACCCATCACCACAATCAATTTTCATCACCTCCAAAAAGAAACTCTGTACCCATTAGCAGTCACTCCGCACTTTCCCCCAACCCTTCAGCTCTAGACAATCACAATTTACTTTCTCTTTGGATTTCCCCACTATGGACATTCCATATAAATGGAATCATACAAAATGTGACCTTTTACATTTGGCTTTATTCATTTAGCATAATGTTTTCAAGGTCCATCCATGTTGTAACATGTGTCATTCCTCTTTATGGCCAAATAATAGTCCACTGCATGGGTATACCACATTTTGTATCCATTTGTTTAAACATTTTGTCTATCCATCAGTTGATGACATTTCTGCTTTTTAGTTGTCATGAATTATGCTGCTAAGAACATTCACATACAAATTTTTGTGTGATCATATGCTTTCAGTTGTCTTTACTGTATGCCACCTTTTGAATTACTTTGTCCTTGCATCTTTGTGTTATGTTTTCTAGGACTTGGGTTGTTTTCTGTCTCACAGATAGAGCTTTATGCTTCCTCTGTTTCCATTCTCATGTTCACTGAAAATAGACAGTACATTGGAACAGCCATTAAGGGGACTGGAAACTAATATAAATAGATTGGAAGGTTTCCTTTTAAAGTGATTCCCCAGGATATAATGGCTAAGCACTGTAGAAATGTTTATTAAGAGTCAGAGTCCTTCTAAAAAGTACGTGATCATTAGAATCTTTATAAGCAAGTATTAAAGAGGGAGAAATAAAATCTAGAATAATACCTGTTCAATTTAGTGTACAGTGGTACAGAAGAGGCAGAAAAAAATTTGTCCTGACAGGTACGGAAGGAAACAGACAAAAATGGATCTGAAAATAAGCCTCTCCTTTTGACATTTAAAATATTCTTATATTGATTTTGGGAGGCTCCAGCATTCTTACTACTACTTTACTGGACTAGATTGATCTGATCAATATCTTATTTATCAAGCTATTTAGGAGCAGGCAGATCTAATTAAAATTACTGCACTATCGTTGAAATAAGTGGCTTATTTTGGAACTCAAATACTAATTAAGTCTGTAATAAGTCAACCATTAATTTAACTGCATGGTGTTTTTTAAAAACCACTTTACCTGCTTTATTTTATCTTAAAATACACACATATTCTGAATAGTGAGCTCTAACAGTTGTCCAAAATGAAGTAAAATTAGAACTACTTAGTTTTGACATTTGAATTCTACACTCCCTCTCTGTCCAGTGCTTTGAATGTCTTGTCTCTGCTGTTAGTAGGTCTTCTACCATTAAACTAATATCAGCTCTACTTAACTGTATGACTCCCTGCCACCTTTTTATTCTTTTTAAGCAGATGGCCTTGTATTTCAGGTTTCAGCACTCCAACAAGTTCATTTTAATGATTGCAAAGATAGTGTGAGTTTATATCAGTGTCTATAAGTGGTGACAGTGATGGTGATTTACATCCCATCTATTAAGCTTAAATATTAATATTCTTCTGCTGTTTCCTTAGAACTCCTCAATGGAATGAATTGCAACCACCATTTAATGCGAACCACCCTCTGCTCCTCGCTGCCGATGCAGTCCAGTATTATCAGTTCCTGCTTGCTGGCCGTAAGTAGTTCTCATTGTTTTTTATTTTCCATACAGTATTTTGAGATTTCATCTTAAAATGCTGACTTTTAATGCAGCCATGCATATGACCACTGGCCCATAGGCTGTAAACAATCAGATTGAGGCAAATAAGAAATTTAATATAAAAGTAAACCATAAGCTTTAGCACACATTAAGTATGCCTCTATTCATATTACTTGGCCATGAGATATACTCCTGCAATTATATAAGTTCATGGGGGGTATATCTGATGGTCTCCAGAGTTTTTATTTTTTTAATTAAGATACTAGGATATAATAAACTTCATAAAACTTGGTATCTGTTTCTGACATGAAAAAAAAAGCACTTCTCACCGTGAAAGTATCAGCAGGTTTTTCTTTTTGTAGGATTTTACTTGGAACGATGAAGCAATGATTGCAACTCCATGGGGTATTTATTTGTTTACTTTCATATCTAAGCCCTAACATTTATAGAGATTGATCCACGGTCTTTTTTCGCGTAAGGGAAAAATGTACAGTGAACTGGAAACAGCGTTTTTTGCAGGGGAGACATAGAAAGACAGTTTAGTATTTATTATCCAGTTTATGTTCATAGAATTAAAAATTCTTTACAATTATAACTTAATTTTTTAGAATTGACTGGATCCTTAATTTCACTTGATGGCTATGAGCACTGTATTTTTAAGAAACTTCCTAAAGAATCAACATTGACATGCTTTTAATGGAGTTTTGTTGTATTGAACTTACTATCTTGCCTGGCTGTTTTATGCAGCATGAAGTAAAATAGTTCTAAAACTATTTTATTTTATGTTTATAATGTGTTACATATTACACTGGAAACAGAAAATTTACTGACTTTCCTTGAAATTTCTGAAACTCCATAATTGTAACAAATAGTTGGCAGCCTTGCTCTCTTATAAAATTGAACTCACTGATTCTTCCAGCATGTATTTACTGAGTGACTTCTGTGTGTCAGGCACTTGTGATTTAACATGAAGAATATGTTGCTTCACTAATGCAGGAGACAGGCATTTAATAAAGAAGTAAAATAAAATGAGATGGGTATATTAGTGAACTGTGAGGGCAATGACTTTAGTTGCTAAAGCCCTCACAGGGGGGTGTGGTAAGTCATTTTCAGGTTCAAGAAGCAGAAGATATAAAAGTTGTTAGGTTCTAGGTTATTGAAGCATGTATTTAATTTTTATCATTTGAATTGGGAAAAAAATGTAATTTGTATAATATCACATGAAAATCAGGAGAACATTTTCTCCCTGCCTCTCAACAGTGGTGAAAATAGTGTTGAATTAAGAAGAGTTGACTCAGAATTAATAATGGTTTTCTTTGTTTTGTTATTCTGATATTTTGTTATTTATTGTGTTCCATAGACAAATAGTAACAAGTCCCAGATATATAAGACAAAGATAGGGGCATAAACCAAATGCAGCTCTGTCCCTTGATTTTTGTGTCCTGGCAAATTAAGCTGATTGACATTACTTGATTTTAACAGCTGTAAACACCTTTGTCTAATTCTTCCAGTTACAGAGATCCCCAGGTGCACAGTTTAAGAACTACCACTATAGGCAGTAGCAAACCACCAAATGTTTTCAAGCGTTGGAATGACACCATCAGAACTGCATTTTAGAAAGATCGCTCTGGGGGCGCCTGGGTGGCGCAGTCGGTTAAGCGTCCGACTTCAGCCAGGTCACGATCTCGCGGTCCGTGAGTTCGAGCCCCGCATCAGGCTCTGGGCTGATGGCTCGGAGCCTGGAGCCTGTTTCCGATTCTGTGTCTCCCTCTCTCTCTGCCCCTCCCCCGTTCATGCTCTGTCTCTCTCTGTCCCAAAAAAATAAATAAAAAACGTTGAAAAAAAAAAATTAAAAAAAAAAAAAAAAAAAAAGAAAGATCGCTCTGGCAGTGTTGTAATGGGAGGTTCAGAGGAGGGGAGGGGTGTGGAGGCTCGGTGACCCTGGAGCAAGGTGAGATGGCTTTAATTATGTCTGTATTACAGAGAAGACAGGACAAACCTGTGAGATGTTGCAGCGTTGGAATAGAAAAGAATTAGAGATAATTTGTAAGAAAGTAGTCACTGATGATTCTACAGTTTCTAGTTAAAATATGTAATATAAATGCATTTCATGTTAGACCATTCCAGATGGACTAGCTTAGGCCAAGGATAAAAAGGCCCGAGTTCCAGTACCAAACCACCTCTCAATAATTTGATAAGTGTAAAATATTAATAACAACACTTGCTCTTAATAAAGGTGTTATTATGGTCAATGAAGGGATGCTGAAGTTCTGTAAAAACTGTAAAACAGTTTAAGCACCACTCTTTATCTTTGTTTCTTGTCTCAAAAGTACTGAATTCCAAATAATAGACTTCAGAGAGTTAATAATGAAATACCTATTCTGACTATGCAGTACTGGCCATGTTGTAATATCTGTTTTCCAAATGGTGAATATAATTAATTTGTTTTCTCTGATTTTGTGAAATGTCACTGTAGATATAATTTAATAGGGTATAAAAACACCTAGGAGATAAGTATTTTTGTAATAATTATTATACTACTTCTTTACATTGATGGTAGGGACACAGAATTAGCCTGATTTTAAAGTCCTGTTTTCTTACACAAAGAAAGTCTGTTTGATTGAGAGTCCTTGGACATGCCCATGTATTACAGGACTGAAGCAATTAAATATGCAAAAGATGGACATCGGCGTCAGAGGAATAAAAGCCTGAAATAACAATTGGAAAAGCAATGCTGGAGCCAGTTTAGAGAGGATGTCTTTACCTGCCCATCTGTTGGCTCCTTTATGCAAGTTAGAGCCTCATTAAGAAGACATTCTTATTACCCTCTTGCTTTCTCTCCAATTCCTCTTACTGAAACCATTTGAGAAGATGTTGTGACCTTTTAAAACACAAGGATACCATACCTGATGCTGGGAAGCTTTTGTTTTACCTAACCATATTGGAAATTACCTCTTATTTGCCAACTTGAAAAATTGATAAATATATTACTCAAAGTATTTTCAGATACAACCATTTGGAGGAAAACTCTACTGCAAACGTCTCAGATGTTACACGCATTTTCTTTGTTGTATTTGGATCTGTGAATCAAGTGAAGCAGACTTGTACAAACTCCGGAAATTATAATAATAGTAGACAAAGTATGATGTAAATGGAAATGGGAAAGAGACTTTGTCTCAGGGAGAAGAGAGTAGGAGAGCAGGATGTTTAGCAAGGAATCCCCACTCCCCTTCCAGCCCTATAATCATAATAAGTACACTGCTAGTTGATAAACAAAGTTCTGCATATGTGGCAAAAGGGTGACTGATGGGGGAGGAGAAGAGAAACTTGCCTGAAACACTAAAGACTTCTCACCTAACATTGAACTGAAGGAAGCAAAAACTCCAAATGTTGTGTTCTTAACTGTAGTCACATTTCCCACCTGTATTAATTGAATGGGAATGATGCAAAATTGAGGTATTTTGGTCTATCAGAAATTGAATCATACCAGAATGCTCCTTACTCTATAGAGGTGGAGATGTCTTCTTTGTTATTAGGTTGAACCATAGGAAATTACCATTTTGAGTAGGTAAAACAGAAGTCAAATATCAGCAAATTCAAATTGTTTGAGTACATTGATTAATTTAAATGTGTAAAATGAATGTACCGTTGGTAATCTAATCTTGCAGTATGGCTCAGTAAAGGTAAAAGTCAAGAATCTAATATGAAAAAAATGTTTTGCTTTGGTCATAAGAAATCTTGGGAACAGTTTATAAAAAGATTATAGCAGAGGAAATTAGTAATTTTTGTGTTAACACAAAAAAAATTTTCTCCCTTCAAAAAAATTGCATACTGTAGTTACCTTTTCTGAAATAAGCACTTTATTTCAGTGCATTACTTTGCCAAAAACAAAGATAAGCATTAGAAAAGACTAACAAATATCATCTTGCTTTGAATATGACCCCAAAATAGACAATAGTTTTTTCTTTAGTCTGCTTCAGTGCTTCCCAAATTATAAATTAAAGATAGGACTTATTGAGTTGATTTGGGAAAGTTTTATTTAGGGGAAAAATAATGTTTCCTCCTTTTCTTTCAGGTAATTTGGCAGCAGCAGTATTTTTAAGTTGCTGACATTAACTAGCTTTATTGGGGGGAGGTCAGACTTTGAACTTCTTTCTGAGATAATCCATGGGTATATGAGAAGTTCCTCCATAAGCTTATTGAATTTTCCTGGTTAAATGGGAACAGGAGATCATTCAACAGAAACATAGCCTTGATACACAATAGAAAGGTAACTGGGATCCATAGAACCTCTCTTTGTTTTATTTGGGATATGATTGTTTTCCTCTACCTTTACAAGCATTATAGGAAAGGTGGAGAGAACTTTTGACCATATGGAAAGGAATGAGAAACACAGAAAATGGTTAAAACATATAATATATACTTTAGATATATATGTTTCAATTGGATTTAAAATTTTACGTGTGTGAAAATAATGTTTTTATTGGGTATTTCTCAAAGTTCCATTTGGGTTGTACCATTCTTCCTGAAACAACAACAAAAAACAGAATATATAAAACAACTGTTTTCAAGTTACTGAATACCAGGTATTGAAAGACAGTGGTTCCTGGGGTGCCTGGGTGGCTCAGTCGGTTAAGTGTCCAACTTTGGCTCAGGTCATGATCTCACAGTTTGTGAGTTTGAGCCCCGCATTGGGCTCTGTGCTAACAGCTCAGAGCCTGGAGCCTGTTTCAGATTCTGTGTCTCCTTCTCTCTCTGCCCCTGCTCTGCTCACACTCTGTCTCTCAAAAAGTGAATAAACATTTTAAAAAGAGAAAGACAGTGGTTCCTGAGAGATGGGAAACAAACGACGCAAGCCTTACAACTGCCTCCATTTGTTGCCTTGAAAGAGTTTCTGGGCTGTGCTGCAGTGGGGGGGGGGGGGGGGGGAGAAGGGGGGATCCATGTGAAATACAGAGAGAGGACACAGAGCTGAGAGTCCAGTAAGACCAAGGAAGAGCATCTACCAGCAAAGTATTATGAGCTATTATCATAAATAAAGTTTACTTGTAACAGCCATACCATTTCATTTATATGTTGTCTCTGGCCACCTAAAAATTATAACCAGAGAGTTGAGTAATAATGACCCACAAAGCACTACCTATTTACTGTTTGCTAACTCCTAACTAGAATTTTCTGTATTAAGCCATCAGAGAGAATGGATCTGCACAGAATGTGAACTCTGAACATCTGCAGAGGGTCCTTCTCTAGTATTCTACACAGTACTGGTGGTTGTAGGAAACCACCAGAAGCCAAGGAAACAACCACCAGAGAGTCCCAGAGGGCACAGTGCCTACAGCTCACACAGGGTCAGGAATAGTGACTCTAAAAGAGTGATTGCAACTGTGTTCCATATGTTTGAAAAGTTAAGCAGAGACATGGGAAATTTTAAAGACTCAAATCAAAGTTCTAGATAAGAAAGCCTACATGTGAAAGTTGTACTGGATAAGATTGAAGATAAATTAGAAATCATGGAAGAAAATACTAGTGAACTTGAAGATAGACCAAGACAAATTGTCCAAAATGAAACACAGTAAAAACAGTATTTTAAACAGTTTCACTGAGCTGTAGGATAACCTGCACTTGAAAGCAGAGTCCCTGAAGGAGGGGTTGTATGACAAGAGAAATAATCAAAAAATGTCCAGATCTGATATAAATTATAAATTCACAGATCTGAGAAGGTCAATAAATCTCAAGCACAAGAATCTTGAAGAAAACCATACCAAAAAGTACATTATAATCAAATTGCTCAAAATCATTTAGAAAGAGAAAAGTCTAAAAGCAGCTGAAGAAAAAAAAAAGATGTTACATACCTAGACAAAAATGATAAGAATGGCAGATTTAAGTACTGAAAGGAAGCAACTGTTAACCTAGAATTCTGTCCCCCTTCCCCAAAAAAATCCTTCAAAAGGAAGGCAAAATAAACATTTTTCAGATATACAAAAAATTCAAAAAATGATCAGCCATAGATATGTTCTGTATGGAATGTTAAAGGAAGTTGCAGAAGAAAAATGATACTAGATGGAAAGGAGTGAAGAACACTGAATGTGGTTAAAACACAAAATATGCAGGGTTTTGGGGTAATGATTTATGTCTCTTTAAAATTTACTGTTAACCCCAAAATAGTATCAATGTATTGTAGTCTTTAAAATACACACACACATAATGTATTGTAGTCTTTGTGTGTGTGTGTGTGTGTGTGTGTGTGTGTGTGTGTGTGTGTGTGTAAATGTATGACAACAGTAGCATTGAGGCCAGGAGTGTGGGAAATGGAGCTATTCTAAGGCTTTTATAGCATATTTGAGTGGTATAATATCACTTGAAAGCAAACTTTGATGTATATAATTAAATTTATATAATGTATATAATGAAATGCATGTGATGTATATAATGAAACCAAAAGCAACCTACACCAAGAAAGAAAATAAAAGGAAATAAAGGAAATAAAAATAGATAAGCATGATGATGTAACCCTAAGCATATCAGTACTTATATGAGGTATAAATGGTCTAAATGTTGTAATAAAAAATCAGTTTTTAAAATTGGATAAAAAAATAAGCCCCAACTATATTCTGCTTAGGAGAAACATACTTGAAACCCTGAGTTACTACATTAATATCAAACTACATGAAATACTTCATCCAACAAAGTATGATACACATTCTTTTCAAGTGCACAGCAATGACCAGGATAGACCATATTCTGAGCCATTAAACAAGTCTCAATAAATTGAAAAACTTTCAAGTCATACAAAGTATATATTCTCTGGTCACAATAGAATTAAATAAGAAATGAATAACAGATCTCTGGAAAATCCAGAAATATTTGGAAACTAAACAACATACTTCGAAATAATACATGGTTCAAAGAGGAAATCAAAAGGGAAATTAGAAATTATTTTAAACTGAATGAAAATTACAGCAGAAAAGATCCATATCTTAGAATACTATTCAAGAAAAAAAAAAGTGGATTGAAGTGTAAATATATGCAACAAATTGGCTGAATCTCGAGGACATTATGCCAAGTGAGAAAGCCAGTCTCAGAAGTTTGCTTACTACAGATCTTAAAAGCACCAAGAGAAAAAAAAGAATTCATTTATATAACATTCGCAAAATGACAGAATTCTAGAAATGAATAACAGATTTGTGTTGACCAGGCCTTAGAGACAAAATAGAAGGGAAGATATTGAACATGACTGTAAAGGATTAGGTCGATCTTTGTAGTGATGGCATAGTTCTGTATCTTGATTGTAGTAGAGGTCACACAAATTAACACATGGCAGAATTTGATAGAACTCTACACAAACATATACATGCCCTTACACAAAATGAGTGTATGTAAAACTGAATATACAAAACTCATGAAATCTGCATAAGGTCTGTGGATTGTACCAATAGCAATTTACTGGTTTTGAAACCAGGTGAAGGCTATACAGAAGACTACTCTATATTATTTTGCAGCTTCTCATGAATCTATAATCATTTCAAAATAAACACTTTAAAGAAAAATAGAAAAAAATGCATGGGGTGGCACTACCTCAGTTTTCAAGAGCAAATTTATAGGACTAAATAATGCCTAATGTTATGAAAGAGAAAGTTCTGAAAGCAATGGCCTCAGCTTCCACATTCAGAAACTAGAAAAAGTAGAATAAATTGAGGCAAAAGAAAGAACATGATGAAGATCAGAATGGAAATCAGTGAAATAGAAAACAAAAACAGTAGAAGAAATAGAAAATATAGAAAAAAACAGGAAAAATCAATTAAACTATGATGTCATGGGGTGGTTTTCTTCTGCTTGGGGTTTATGAGATTCTTGGATTTGTGAATTTATAGTTTTTGTGAAATTTGAACACTTTTATGGAATTATGTGTTCAAATATTTTTTTCTGTCACTTCCCTTCTCTCCTTTTGTGACTCCAGTTATATGTATGTTGACCACCTGATATTTTCCCAGCTTACTAAATTTTTTTCATTTTTAAAAATTCTTTCTTTTTCTCTCTGATTTCGTATAGTATTCTACCTCTTTTAAAAAGTTTATTTTGAGAGAGTGTGTACATGCATGCTGGCAGGGGGAAAGGCAGAGAGAGAGTGAGAGAGAATCCCAAGCAGGCTCCACACCACCAGTGCAGAGCCCAACACAGGGCTTGATCTCACAAACCATGAGATCATGACCTGAGCCAAAATGAAGAGTTGGACATTCAACTGACTGAGCTACCCAGGTGCCCCTCTACATATTTAAATACATTAGGTCTTCTACTCTACTTGGCCTAATCTGCTGTTAATTTCATTCAACATATTTTTAAAATTTCAGGTGTCATATTTTTCCTCACTGGCAGTCCCATTTGGATCTTTTTTATATCTTTCATTTCTTTCCTCATCATGTATGTGTTTGAACATATGGAACATTTGTTTTATAATAGCTCTTCTAGAATCCCAGGGTTCTATTTCCTTTTACCACTATGGTGTTTCTTGGAGGTTTTTCTATTGATTGATTGTTCTCCTAGGTCTGGGGTGTGTTTTCTTGCTTCTTTATATCCCTAATGATTTTTGATAAGATGCTGGGCATTTTCAGTTTCATGTTGTTAAGTGGTGGATTGTTCTTTACTCCTAGGATGCATTCATATTACTTGTAATAAATGTGATTCTTTCTATGCCTATTCTTAAGCTTTATTATGGAGGGTTCCAAATTGCCTTTTGCTTAGGCCTAATTTAGTTATTTTAGGAGATAATGAAAATCAAGTCTCTCTTATGTGGCCAGTAGTGGTAATGTATGATCATAATTATTTTTTAAGCTTCAGTTGCTTGAAACCTGTGTATTATCTTAATTATTATCTTGCATTACACCACTTCTGCACTTTTACTTCTGACTCTTTTTACTTTTTGCCTCTAACATAAACGCAAATAAGAAAGATATATGTGAGTGACTATAGCACATTGTGATAAGTGCTATGTTGATAGCATGAATTAATTGGTACAAAAGTTCAAAGAAGAAAGAAGTTAGTTATTAGTGGGGCTGGAGAGAAGTGGCTGAGGAGGTTAAATCTCTAGGATTTAGAACTATGTGAGGTGACTGAAGAAAAATGAGGAGGAAAGGATGACTGGCTTGGGCAATAGCTTATGCCATTCATTGCAACATTAACTGAACTATGTTGTCTAGAGTAGGAAAGAGAATTGGTGATTGCATTGTGGCTTCTGTATTGGTACCTGTGGTAATGTTCAGTAGGCTTTTAGAAATAACCCCAAAACTTCCATATGTGTGTTTACAGGTTGCAGCTCCCTTCTGAGTTTTGTTTTGTTTTGTTTCTTTGTTTGTTTGTTTTTTTTTGTGGGGGTTTTTTTGGATGTAATTGGTAATGCAGGTACACTTTCTATGAAATAATCTTATCCCAGCAAGAGTGTAGAAAGAAGCAATAAGGTTGCATTGTGATTCTCTAGACAGTACGACATGTAAGAAGGTGGTATTCACTCTAAAAATCACTCTAAAAGCTCCAACTGGAGCATTAGTTTCAAGGAATAGTGTTGCTTTGACAGAAATCTTAGTTTTTTATTATACTAAAGAGAACTAAGTTCTGAGTTTCTTTTGAATAGCTAGGCTCTCTCTTGGTATGTATGGTTTCAAAACATGTTATTGCTTTACTAATCTCTTACACTTCAGTAGCACTTTTATTTTAGTCTTTATATATAATGAAGGAGCTAGTACCTGAAAATAGTATTGAGATTTATGTTACATATAAAAGTATAAAAATCACAAGTCAACAGTGTATTTAAGATTAGAATCTAGAGATCTGATTCCCAACAGATTTTGTACTGCTGTCCTACCAGCTATAACCATGAGAATAGAAATAGCAAATATTTTCCCTTGTAATATAAAGTCATACTTTTGACTTCAGAATGAAGTTATTTTAGAATTTTACTATCCTATTGTTTTATTGGTTTTACAATACAGTGGTGATATATTTTGAACATATTGATACAAAAAGGAAAAAAAATCACTGGTCTTATCTCCTATGGTCATTGTCAGTGCCTCGGAAAAGCAATTAAATATGCAGTGCTTTTCTGAGCTACTCTCTTTTGAATGTGACATTGGATTTAACTTAACATCCTGGATTGCATTGCTTCTGTGGTATGTACCAAGTATGATGGAGGTACTCAACAATATTTCCTTGCATTGTCCATAATAAATATTTGCCCAAGAGTGGGTAGGGTGGAAGGGGAAGAAAGAAATGTTTTTCTCTTGTAGAGGAAACTTGTAATGTAGGACTTATTTAAAGAGTATTTATAGTCTATTGTTGGTCCTTGGGTGTGTCATACTGCTCTATCCAGGTCTGAATATCTGAGGTAGTTAAGAAACCACTTCAGACTGAATTGTATTCGATGATTTCTCTTATTTATACTTAATTTTATCAACTTGACATGTCCTTCCATAGATAATTTTAGTGAGATGAGTGTTTTTCTTCAAGAGACCTCAAGTTTAATATATATTGACCCCAAATTTGGCCATATATGTTGTATAACTTGGGTAACACTATGAAATTAAATACCTTTTCTTCAATGTAAAGATGTTGAATAGTTAAAGGAAACTGCCATCAGCAATCTGCAAACTTGATAAATTATGGATTGAATAGTTTAGATTAGATTACCCTTTTTCCTTCTTCTTTCTCTTTGTATCTCTGGGAGATATACTTCTTATTGATACCCATATCTTTATGTAGAGCTTCACATTTATGGAATAGTTCCTTTGGTTTTTCTGTCACTGCTGATTTATTGTCGAGATGTTTCAACCAGAAGCCCTGTTTGTTACGATGTAATGACCTATATACTCCATTCTGAAGTGAACCTTAGCATTCCTGTCATTTGCTTGAGCATTTACCATTTGGGGAAAAAAGTAGTTTACATGTCAGTCCACTTTCCTGTCTTAATTGTCCTTAAATTTGAAACGAAACAAAAGGAAAGTTTTTTTTTAAAGGGCTGTTTTGTATTTTTATTCTTTGTTGTTAATTTTTTTTAATGTTTATTTATTTTTGAAGAAGAGAGACACAGCATGAGTGGAGAGGGGCAGAGAGAGAGGGAGACACAGAATCCCAAGCAGGTTCCAGGCTCTGAGCTGTCAGCACAGAGCCCAACACGGGGCTTGAACTCACAAGCTGTGAGATCATGACCTGAGCTGAAGTCGGATGCTTAACTGACTGAGCCACCCAGATGGCCCCCTTGTTTTGTATTTTTAAATGTCCTTATTTTACAGAATTGTAAGTGATACTAGTATCTTAGTGTTCGTTAGGTTGTTTTATGACTTCCTTTTTTCAGGTACAGGTTAGAGTATACATTCCTTTTCATTGACACTATTCAGACCCTGATATCCCTGAATGTTCATTTTGTCGGTTGATTAGTGGGAATATAGGGTGGAGGGTATGGGGATATTTGTTTGCCCTTTTCTTCAAAACGAAGGAGCTAGAGCAGAATGATCTGTGTCTGCTTACCTGCGATAATGTAATGGGTTGATATTGGCAGGAGCTTGTGGTTTGATGTGCCATCACTTCCATCAGTAAGGTTAATTGCTAACAAATGACTAAATGGGAATTTAGGGGGAATGCTACAGCTGTCTGCTATGTTAGTGGTAACAGGAGTTCTGGCGCCATTTCAGGGTCGCTATTTGTGTCTGTCTATCAGAGTTAGAATACAGTTGTTTCTCTCAGTTTCAGCCTTCTCTATAGAATTTCTGTCAATTGTTTGACTCCATTAAGTGTGGAGAGGAAATAAAAGCTTGAATGACCAATCCACCAGGGGCTATGGATAGACCCTTTCTTTGTCCATACCCAGAGCACTGCATTAGGTCTCATTATCCATTTATAATAAGTGACCTTTGCCCCCTGGGTCATTGAAAAATATTCAGTGTGCTTTTCTGACACATAGGGCACCTTTCTCAGCAGACACATGAAACAATGGGACGTCTGGTAGTCTGGAGGACCAATACACATTTTAGGTTTTAAAATACACAGCCTTGTGCCAAGTCACTTTGGCATTTTTTTTTCTTTGCTCTTTTATGGTTCATAAATGGGTTAAGGGGATTCTAATGTCTGGAAGATAAGTGTAGTTTTCCTTTTTTTTCTTGTAACTCAAAAAAAATTGTTGCCATATTTTTCAGTTTTGTTCTCTAGAAAGGGTTTGCCTTCATCTCTACTCTTGTATTTTCTGATAGAGAAATATAGAGATTTGGATGTAGTGCATGGAGAGAGCTATCATATTTGGAAACTATTTGCCAAATATACCCAGGTGCTCTGGAAGTTATCTGAGACATATTAAAAACCTGTCTTCTAGTCCTCTGCTCTGCCCAAACTGGTAGTGGTTAAATCTCCCAGTTGAAAAGTTTGAGAAAGGATTTGACCCTTTCTTGGTTACTATAGTCCAGATTTCTTCTGTGATATGAACTTGGACCCCGGACCAGAAATCCTTGCACATCTAGTTGTTCTATCTCTGGCTTCTAGTACATAGATAGACCTGGAAAAAGATGGAGATAGCATAGTAATTAGCAGATGAAATATATTTACAAAGCAAAAAAACTGTCACGTCCAGAGCTTCACACCGTGTAAAGTGAAGCTTGACTACCAGTAACTAACTGTGTGGCCTTAGTACACTGTGTGTGTTAAGTACTGGTGAGTTCTTGACTGAAGAATGTTGGGGTAGGGAAAATAAAAGATTGAGACTACTTCCTTAGCAATTCATATGCAGAAAATTTTAGAAGAGGGGAAAATGTTTATAGAAGTACTTTTTAAGTTTAAGATGCATGCATTTCCTTAGTAAAGCCTTGTTCCTCTCTTAGAAGCCTACTTATTTTGTGTTTAGTGTCACATGTATTGGCTTGCTAACTTTACTAAAAACATATGAGACACACAGGGATTGAGAGAAACCCAGCTGATTACAAGTTTTCAGCCACATTGTCCAGGGAACCCAGGTATCTTTATTCCGGCAAAGTAGTTTTCCTATTAAGTGATGTGCTATGGCATGCTCTCAGATATTGGGACATAGAGGTGTTATCTCCCAAGAATAACCTGTGAGACCCAGTACAGATTTTTCTTTCCAAACCAGTTATGGAAAACCACTTACGGTTGACCGTTGAACAACATGGGTTTGAACTGCATGAGTCTACTTATACGTGAATTTTTTTTATAGCAGTACTGTAAATTTATTTTTTCTTCCTTATTATTTTCTTAAGAACATTTCCTTTTTTCTAGCTTACTTTATTGTTTATTGGTATGACTTCCGGTCAATAGTAGGCAATTAGCAGTAAGTTTTGGGAGAGTCAGAAGTTATATGTGGATTTTTGACTGTGGGGAGTTTGGCACCCCTAGCCCCTGCTTTGTTTAAAGGTCAACTGTAGTTGTCAGAACTCTCTCCATGACAAGAATTAATATATTAACCGGATTATAGCACCATTTGACAAATTGCTTACTAAATACATCAAAATTGATTGGACATTCTGTATTTGAATTGACAAATGGCTGCATTAAGAGAAGGAGGGAAATCCATTAATTATAGCTGCTCTCAACCATAGGAAATATAATCACATAAATATGGATTTTGTTAAAACAAAAATCTCTGCTTTATGGTAGTGTTGCTTATGTGTGTATCTACACTTCTTTGCCATTAATAAAAGGGCTGCTCTTACCCACTGTCCTTTAACTGAGACAAAAATAATAATAGTTTCTGCTGTGTTATAGGTCTCAGGCTCTACTGACTGTAAAATAGTTTTTAGTTATTACTCCAAAAAAGTGGAAAATACCGGGCAGCCTCTGTAGTTGAGCCTTTCTGCTCAGTTCTTGATTATATCTCTATTTGTCCATCTTGCATGTGTGTTCTTGCTTAGGTCAAAGCTTTACTTTAGCTTTGATGTTGTATAGGCTTTTTATCATCACTGAATTTCTCCTTTTTAGAAAAAAATTTTTCGCATGATCTGTCTTACTAAAGGTAACCATCCAGTGACCGAGGCATAAGGGAGGTGGGTGAATGCCATAGATTGTCTCTTTCCGGTTTGAATCTGTTCTCCTTATTGTTGTCATATGACAGGAGGCTTTTTGCCATGTGATTTTGTGGAACTTGGTGGAGAGACAAGAAACACTGAATTGCCTTCATTGCTTTTATACCATTGGTTTCTTTGCCTCTTCTACTATGCTCTCTTTGTATTTTATGACCACATGAAGAACATCAGAATCACTCTTATAGGATGTCAAGTCTGGGTCAGACTGAGATTTATAAGGAGTATTTTGAGGCTAGTGGTTATTTTTGTTTTTTGTTTGTTTGTTTGTTTGTTTTCTTCCTCTTGGGCACTTTGCTGCCTTCCAACGCTATATTCCAGGTGCCATTGGTCCTTCCATGGCTATGTCAATTGGCTTTTAAATATAAGACCAATTCAATATTTTCTAACATGAAGTCTTCTAATTCCTCAAGGGTATTATAGAGAATGTAGAGTTGTGGCCCAAAGTACTTTCTTTGTTTCTGTCACTACATGTAAAGCTCCGTTGAATGTCTGTAACTTCCTTGTGTTGTGAACTTCTGGTCAAGGTAATTTTTCTCCATTGTTTGATAGCATTATATGGTAACTCAGATCAGGATACATAGATGTTTATTAAGATGATAAAATGATTACATTAAATTAAGGAGACATGGAACACAGACATCATGGAGACTAAATCAATGAACAGTTGATATTTGAGGATAAACATCTTTTATATGTTTATATGAAAATTTTAATTTAAAATAAAGAACCTACTAGGTAAAGCCGTGATGAGTTGAGGCAGTTTATGCTTCAGATTAAGAACTTGGTCTTTGGAGTTTGCAATTGTAAATTCCATTTCTACTAAATGCTAGTGATTTGGGGCAAATAACCTCTCTGGGCTTTTGAAATGGGAAGTTAATAATACTTACATTATAGATTGTTGCTAGTTAGATTAAATAAGGCTATTCATCCAAAAAGCTTTACACATTATCTTGGATAGAATAAAAACTCACTAGAGATAGCTGTTAGCTGTAGTTGGTATTAATAGAAATAGTATCCTTGTTCTCTCTGGACGTCTTTCTTGCCTCTCTCAATTCGAAGTGCTTTATGACTAAGATACTACCAGACGGCATGGCTAAAGATGCTTTGTTGTTAACAAACAGCAGTGAAGATAAAACATTGGTGCTGAATCATATCTCCTCTGCTCTTAAGTGGTCATCTGGATAAGTGTGGCTCTATCCTAATATGTGTGCATTTTCAAAGCTATGGAAAGAAATTTTACTTAGCAATTCTAATTTATTGATGCAAATTGAAAATTTCTCCTAGACTTCTTTGTTTTGAGTATCTTCATTCCCTTAGTAATTTTATAGGGAGTGAGATTTTTCTTGGCATCCACTGCATTCTAAAAGGCTTTACCCTGAAGGTCCTTTGTGATGGTTGCTTTAAGACAACAGCGTTGTCCCTCTCTTGTTTCCTCTGTTTTTTAAAATCTTTTTTTTTTTTTAAGATTTTATTTCGAAGTAATCTCTACACCTGACGGGGGGCTCAAACTCACAACCCCGAGACCAAGACTTGCATGCCCTACTAAGCCTGCCAGGTTCCCCCAAATCTTTTTTTTTTAATGTATGGCAGATAAAAGTATTATGATAAAGCCCACCCACTATTGTATCTTTTCACCTACAAATACTTGAGTGTGTATCTAATGATAAAGATTGAAAGAATCATAACTACTGTGCCATTACATAATAGATAGTTTATACAGTGATGATGATTTGTGGAAGTAACTCTTTCCAGTAGTTTTACACTGTGGAGCAGTAGAAGGGAGAGCAAGCCTTGGAAACTGTTTTTCTTGGAAACATTTGGAAAGAGAGAAAACCCTGTGGTTGTTGTAGGCTAGAATTCTGTCTCATTCTTTCCCCCATTTTCTTGGTTCTGTGAATTTTCTGATTTATTTAGAGGTAAAATTTTGAACATGTAGTTTCTCTATTGTGTGGAATACATCATGGATCCTTAATGATTGTTTGGAAAGATTTTTATTATATTCTTAAGCATGGGTTGCAAACATTGGCGTCTTCCACGTCTAAAAGCTTTTAACTCTCCATGCCAAAAGAACTTCACCTCTTTTGCTTAGGCAAGAGAAAATCTGTACTTAATTCTTCCTGCTGTATAATGATCTAGACTTTCCTAATATGTAACTAGATAGTAAGTAAATGAAGCATGGAAAAGACTGCGTTAATTCTTTGCAAAAAAAAAAAAAACAACAAAAAAGATTTTTGTTGTTTTTACATTTACAAACAACTGTCTCTCCTTTATTTTTGTTTGTTGTACTTTATTGTGGGGGCTGGGCTAATGACATTAGAGTGTTTGCTCTTCAACTATGCCATTAGAGATGGGACCAAGAACAGTAAGTTTAACTAGCCTGTTGCCTACTTGTACAAATTGGTACATTGATGACTGAATTCAGTTTAATGAGCAAAAACAGTGATTTGTTTTTTCTTTTTACCTTCAAGACATTGGTTCACAATAGTTTCTGCAAATCCTCTACTCATCTTAGTCTCTTTGCAAAGGGTATTCTATTTTAGTGTTCCTTGAATTTAGAATGGAAAATTGATTATTCCTGAGGGAAATGCATCTAGCATACATGGTTACCTGTAAGAATACATTTGCCATTATTCAAGGATTACAGTTCATAATTCTACATAGAATTAGCATTGGCAGACCTGGCTTCCAGCAAACAGTCATTTTCCTCAACAGAAACACATACTGCCACATGTCCTTGAGCAGTTGCTAAAAGCTGGTCCTATATTTGATACGTGTGTGTGTAAATAGAGAGATAATGATAAATGGCTATATATGGAGAGAGTAGAAGAATGAGTGTGTATAGGCACTTCCACAGTTCCCCCTTAAAGAAAATATCACTAAACCTAAGAAAATAGGGGAGAAAATGCATGACTCATTATGCAATAAGCTCAACTTTTGTTTCATACATTGGTTTCCATCATTCATTGGTATGCAGCCGATTTCTATGTTTTCCTTTCTTGGACTTCTTGGATTGACTGCACTAACCGTATCAATTGTAGTGTGCTTGTTCCACAACTTTTTATAAATATAAATTTTTAAATAGGTACATGGTAAATACAGTTTTAAAGATATCAAGGAATGTTAAGTGAAAAATAATCTGTCTCTGTGCCCAGCCATCCTCATCCCCTCCCAGGAGGCAGTTGCTATAACTGGTGCCTTGTAATCTACATTTCTGTAAAGGAGAACTTTGATAAGAATGGTTTTGTTGTTATTCAGACTTACATGTCTTGGTAGATTCCGTGACCCATGGTAAGACAAAGTTGTTATCCGTAAGCTCCAAGCAAAGTATTATGTAGTCATAATATCCTTTAAAATAGTAAGGGTGGACTTTTAAAGCTATCCTGCTCTTGTTTTAATGTATATATAATGTAGTCGAACTAAGAATTGAGTTGCCATAATACATATTAAATAGGCATTGTGTGCATCATTCCAGGTAAATAAACTCCACCTTGACCTTAGTTGCAGATGTTTTGAAAGGATTGTTGCAGTCTCTTTAGCTCTTAGAAGTATATTGGGTCAGTTTGAAATATTTAGTGGAATACCTGATCTTGCTGATAGCATGAAGCCATGTTTTCTTCTTTCTCTTCATTTTATGATATTTAGGGGTATGGTGAGCAAAACTAAATTGTGAACCCTTTCAGACTACCTCCGGGTCTAACTTGTCCAGATGCTGTATGTCAAATGACTGTTAGGGCAGCAGGAATAACAAATGAAAGCTCCTTAGTTTATGTCTTCTGTGGGAATATTATATGATACTTTGGGGGTAGAGAAAAGGAGACAGAGCAGGGCGAGGAAGAGGTGCACCCAGTGTTGTCAGTTATTCAGTGAAATCTATTATCTCATAGGCAATGAGGATATGTCATTTTTCTAATTATATATTGCCTGTGACTGTTCTTCTGGGAATGTGGAATAAAAGGAAAGTGAAACCAGAGATGTACAATGAGTGACTGTTAGAAAACTTTAATAATTAATTAGAGAACATCTATGGTACCACAGGGTCAGGGTGCAAGGAAAATCATTGATCCATTTAGTATATAACGTAGGTAAAGCTTGTTCCATTTTATGTATTGTAACACTTCAACTATTGTTGCTCTGGTACAAGAGATGGCCCCTAATAAACAGAATAGCCAGTAATATATAGTGCTATTGCTTAACTCCTCTATGTATGCAACTCAGTGAATTTACTTTTAAATGGAAACATGTATAAATCAGAGAAAAAACTTCTTTCTAGACTTGAGTAGAAATAGAGTTGCCTCCTTAATAAGAGTAAGAATGTTTCCCATTTCTTAATGTATTTAGGTGTGACATTTTTGACCTGAGAGCCTTCTCCCTTCTTTTTTATTTTTTTAAATTTAATGTTTATTTATTTTTGAAAGAGAGGGAAAGACTGAGAGGGGAAGTGGGCAGAGAGAGAGAGAGAGAGAGAGAGAGAATCCAAAGCAGGCCCCAGGCTCTGAGTTGTCAGCACAGAGCCTGATATAGAGCCTGAACTCATGAACCTTGAGATCATGACCCTGAGCCAAAGTCAGATGCTTAACCAACTGAGCGACCCAGTGCCCCTAGCCTTCTCCCTTCTTAAAAAAATTATTTTAAAAGACTAGGGTTTAATTTTTGCCAGTTTGATAGTATAAAAGCCTAACTTGTTTAAATTTGCAAGTCTCTGGTTGCTACTGTTTACATGTGTTTGTTGGCTGTCGTATTTCCTCTTTTGTGAATTGCTTGTTCACTGGAAAATGCCTTAGACCACTTTGCTTTTAGATTGTCTTTTGAGCCTTTCTTTTTAAAAGGCAAATTTTGATTTCTGTACTAGGAAAGTACATTCCTAAGCAGCATTTCTTCCTCAGATCCCAAGTGCTTTCTGATCAGAAACAGAGTTTGGTAAAGAGCCCTCTCTTGTTGTATGGCTGCTATATAAATGCTGTTTTTAATAAGTACCAAAAATATATTGAAGTTTGTCCTTCGGTGAGAGTTTATCACTGTTGGCCTTTGGGTGAACTTTGAGCCAGAGCTGTTTCATTCAAGGCAACATGATGTCATTTAACTCACAAATTTCTCTTTTGCTAGAAAAAGGAATGTTGTTCCCCTAAATAACTGAAAGGACCAAATAATGCCGGCACAACATTATTCACCTCTCAGGTCTCCACTAAAGACTTCAGCATGGTGAAGGTTTTATTGTTTGTGGAGGATGGGGTAGGGGGGTGGGATACGTTAGGGAGTAGGAAACAAGCTGCATTTGGTCTTGAGTCTTTCGAAGAATACTTTATTCCACTGCCCACACGGCTGCTGCTGTGACCCAGCTCACACTCCTCCAAAAAAAAAAACCTTTTGGCTCTACATTCATTTCTTCATTAAAAAAGACTCTCTAAGTTTGTTTCTAAATTTATATATTCAGGTTACAAACACATTTTAGGTTTTTCAACAGGAGCTAAACCAGAGAATTGTATCTCATATGAAAAACTAGATACCATTTAGATTAGCATTTTGCCCCTTATTTGAGAAGCAGACTTCTCTATTCCAATAGCGTTGAGGTTCATTTCAGGGAGTAGAATAGTTTTTTAAAATCTTCTAAAGTTGGGAGTGTGGAGTTCACTGGCAGCAGCACCTGTAGTTGATTAGCTATGTCCTCTGAAGCTTCCAGAGCTCCATCTAAAAGAATTTATTACTGGGAGTTCAAGAAATGTAGGGAACAGTTGGACAAGAACAGAATAGAACCAAATAGATTTTCCTTCATTGGCTTCATACATAATCACTGCTCATTGTTCAGTGTTATGCTTTGTGTTAGTTTATGTAAAAAGGATGCTTATAACCTGTAAGTGGTTGGTCTGTTTACTTTGATATGCATTGCCAAATCTTTTTTCTTTCATTGTTTTAAAAGCACATGGTACTGGGAGCAAATAATTACTCCTTTTATTCCAACATCTTAACAGAATACCTAGACCCTGGGTACTCTGTTGTAAACTCTATAGTTAGGAGATCTGACTTTTTTTTTTTTTTTCTGAATATCTAAACCATGCCCAATACACTAAGAAAATTAATTACCTGCCCTAATATGTTCAATATATTAATGGTGAAAACTTATCTTCAACCTTCTAATTGGAAGACTGGATATTTTGTAGGTGAATCTAGATTACTGAGATCTAGCTGTTACTTTTAGCATATTTTAGAAAGAATTTGATTCCTTGGAATTGAGGATATACTATTATTGTTTTGGCAAAAACACCCTGAAATGTCAAGAAGTTTAAATTTCTCCAGGACTAGAACTCATTTTTGGAACCTTGATTCAATCCTACATACCCTAACCTACAAGTAATAGTCTATATTCATTCTATTACTCATTGTTAACAAGAAGACTTAAGAGTGTCTTTAGATGTCTGTTAACACAATGTTTACAACTCTTTCACTTAGTTATTATTTGAATTGCTTAATGCTTTGTATTCATAGTTTAACATAATCTAGAGCAATACTTTTAACTATCTCTAATGCAGAAATACTGTATTTTGTATGGGTAATTTGTAAAAATTCTGTACTGTTTGATCCTTATGTTACAGGGCAGAAGACATCTAAAAATTGAAAACCAGAGAACTTATGCAAAATATTTATATATTTGAGAAGTTATATTATGAATTGACATTTTCCACTTTATAATATTGAGAATTTTGTTATGTGGATTCAGACTTAGGGTTGTTATCAAAGGAGCATTTAATCTTTCTGTTCATAATTTTACTCCTGTTGTTCTACTGAGTTGGAAGGTTTTTGGGTTTAGATTAACAGGACTAATTTGCAAAGGTCGGCACTGCAGCAGATTTGTTTTTGTTTGCTTTGCATATAAACACATATTAAAATATATAAATATGTACATAGAAACACACATATGTACACATACACACACCGGTATATCACTTAAGACAGCAAAATACACGTCGTGATTTTTTTTAGCATTTATTTACTCACTAGAAGCATGATCTGCTTTCCTGAGAACACAATATAAACAAAGTCTGGCTCACAGTTACCTCATAATGATCTGCTCATCCTGCTCTTGCTTGTTGATCTATACTTACCACATGCCTGTGTGTAGAGGCAGTACTTTTGAAGTTGTATTCTCTAAAGTAAATTGGTAGTGTATCCTTTTTAGTTAGATGGATAGGTTTGTCTTAAATTACTGTTCTAAAGGTAGGGAAGGAACATGGCAGAGATTTTTATTTCAAAATTCCATAGTCTTTTCCCACCCCAAGTTTATTAATTATCTAAGAACAGTTGGCAAATGCAGAAGATACTAAACATTTTTCTTTATATAGAAGGTGTGTATGTTGGTCCATTAAACTTAGGCTTGTGAGATACAGAGCTTAATTTTTTTCTATAAAAAAACTGCCTTCCTGTAATTCTCTTTTGTGCCTTCTAACATATGTGGAAAAATTAATCTCAGTCAATTATACCCCCTCCAAAACTGCATCTAAATTCTATAGGGCTTTCAGAGTGCAAAGATATGAAATAGGAGAATTGGAGACATTTTATCCTTAGCATGACCACTGGGCTGTTCGAGTTCCCTGCCTGATCGATGGTTACTGGTTCAGATAGGTCTCTGCAGCATTCATCCGTGTTTCTACTTCGAAGCCTTCTAAATACCTGTCAGTTCTCTGGATCTCATCCATATTACTCTTGGACACATACTAAATATTATTCTCACCTGATCCATGGGGAACTTGGAGAGGTTATCATAGACTTGGTTGTGTAGACACACTATGTGCATACCTCCTCTTCTCTTGCACCATGTGGAATCTCTTGCTACTTCCCCTGAACTCTACTCAAGAATAAAGATACAATTTTTTCACAGATGTTTTATCCCTAAAACTCTCGGGATTCTGCCATTTTTTACCCTTTCTTGGGGACTGGACTCTCTTTTTATCCCTTTTATGGCACTCTTGCTCAAATCTCAATCTTTCCTAATAATGGGCTGGTTAGAGAACATGGAAGCTTTACTCTTTTTTTTTTTAATATGAAATTTATTGTCAAATTGGTTTCCATACAACACCCAGTGCTCATCCCAAAAGGTGCCCTCTTTATTATCATACTTAAAAATTTTTTTTCTTGTCCCAGGGTCAACATTTTGAATTCTTTTTTTATTGTGACTTCGTGGGTCATTGCTTCCTTAAGGTAGTGAACGTGACTGTTCTTCTGACCTGGATTAGGGAAAATTTTTTAAACACAAAGAAAAGTGAGAGAAAGGGAAGGATATTTATTTGATGCTGAAAATATTATCCCACCAGACTTGTATTTTATATTGTGAATCTTCTGAATGCTTCAGATCTATTGGAAAACTATTTTTTAGTGAATGTAAGGTAATAGAACACCTCTTACAATCTCTATTTAAGAATTCAGGATTCAGGGTTAATGTTTTATAGGTATATATTTGGTATTTTTATCACTTTCTTTGGAAAGTAGAGGACAGTTGGGAGGAGGAAGAAGAGGATTCTTCTTTTTCTTTTTCTTCCTCTTTTTTTTTTTTAACTTTTTGCTATGGGAAATGCCAAACATACACAAAATTAGAAAACAGTAGAATAATGATGCTCCATGTACCTATCATCCAGCTTCAACAATGATGAACTCATGACTAATCTTCTTTCATCTACAATCCTACTCCTTACCCCCTCCCTGACACTATATTCTTTTAAAGTTTATCCCATTTTGATAATGGATAAATAAATGTCCAACCATTCTGGTGCCATTACTTAGTCCAGAACCCCAAACTCCCTTCACCTAATACTTACTGAGTGCTTATTCTGTGACAAGTACTAGCTTTGACTCAGCATGTAGAGAATGCAACATAAACTCTTGGAAGAATTCTCATCAAATACTAGTTAGTTATAAAAGGGTACAATTTCTCACTTCGCATTACAACTTTCTTATATCTTTCCATCAAAAATCCCTAGGTTTGTCGTCCCTCTCTGCCCCCTTTGTTTTACTGACTCATCTTCCACTCTCAACCTGCCTCCTCATACCCAACCATGCTAGCCTCCTAATAATTACTGAAAATTTTCGTTTATGTTCTCACTTAAAAAATTTTTGTACTTGATATTCTCTTTGTAACACTTTCCTCTCATATATCTGTATGGCCTATTCCCTCACCTCCTTAAAATCTTCTTTGCCCTCAACTGCTTTTCAAAGGCTGTCCTAACCTTTAAATATTTGTCCTTAGTTACCTTCTCGACTACTGTTTGTAGAGGGTTTGAAGGATCCACTGCTCTGTTCTGTATTAAGAATTTAATATAAAATTTATTTATTGAAAAGATAATAAATGGTTTAGAAACAACTCAACCTTTTGCAAACATAAATGTACTTAACAGTTTTGTAGTATACACCAAAATTATTCCCAAGAGGATGCTTAAATATTAATTAGATAATTATTATGATACTCTTTTCTTCATGGTAATCATTTAGAATTGCAAGAAATCAGATGTTATGCTTTGGTGGTCATTGGTGTTTTGTGCCAAAGGCCACATACCTCTCACTAGCAGAACTATGATTTTGAAAAAATAGCAGCTAATCATTTTAGCCACTGCAAATCTTACACTTGAATACTATTTATTTCCCTCTGACTGGTAATTGATGGCTTAGGTACCACTTGTCCTCTGCCACCAAGTTAAGTTAGGTTTTTGTGAGTGTACATCCTTTTACAATCTTGCCCAAGGTTCTTCTACTCGGTCTACTTCATCTGTTATCTGTTTCACTAAGATTTATTTCTTCAAGATACCTTGTTCTGGCAAGAGTGCAGTGAGATTTGTGTTTTCAGTCAGTGCTCCTGAAAGTGTATAGCTCCTAATAAGCTTTGAGATATTTAAATATGTTCATATCCTTTTATTTCCTTTTTAGGAATGTAGCCAAGGAATGTATCTCTGGGTGATGGAAATTATGAGATAATTTTCTGTTTCTAATTCTTTTCTTTTTTAATACTCACCTATTTTCCTCCCTCCTTCCCCCCCTACTTTTCCTTTTTCTATTTCCCCCAGTACTTCACTGCTTTATTTCTCTCAGTATTAAAATCATACATGGAAGCAGAGAGTATATGAGAAATTACTGTGCCTTCTGCTCAGTTTTGCTGTGAATTTAAAATTATTCCAAAAAATAAAGACTATCTTATAATAAAAATAAGCAAATAAATATTTAAAAAGAAGCTAAGTTTTTATTGGGTTAATATTTGGTTTATAGTAGGAACTCAACAAATGTTTGTTAAATAATTTTATCACTTTGACTAAGCAAAGGTTCTTCTTTGTGTGAGAAAGTAGGCTTTTTGTGTTTTCAGCCTATATTCTACCACTGAAGAACTGGGGAAACTAATGAAGTGCCCAAGGAAATGAAATATTTCTTTGGATAAATGAAATGTTTCAGGAACTGAAAATGTTTTTAAATTAAAAATGCATATTTATGCCTTGTAATTTATATGTAACTATTAAATAGACTCTTAAAGAATCTTGGCATTTGTTTTAAAAATTCCTTCACAAATTATAGGAACTGCATCAAATTAATTTCTTTGTTAATTGGAGGTGATTGAAATGTCCTAAATCCTGAATGCTATGAAATACACTGGTGCACGTGTAGTGGATTTGTCACTGCTCCTTAACGTACTTGCGCTGTTAAGATGTAGTTGGTTGTTTATTTCTTTTACACCGATATATGTCATGACGAAATTTGTATAGATACTTTTTAAAGTATACTCTTAATTGGAGATCTTTCTTAGTCCTAAAAAATTCAGTCTTTCTTGTGCATTAATTATTTAAATTGCCTTTGTGCATTTAATGTTGTATTTTATCTTAAAAATTAACACAATATCCAGGATGGTCGTGCCCACATTAATTTTTCCACTGCAGGGGTTAAAGTTGTTAAAATATGTTTTCTTTCCCTTACAGTGGTTCCCCCTGGAAGTCCTGGGCCCATTACTCGGCATGGGTCCTATGACAGTTTAGCTTCTGACCATAGTGGACAGGAAGATGAAGAATGGCTTTCTCAGGTAAAACTGTAAAATGTTTGGCCTACTAAAGTGAAAGAGAACAGAAATCCATTGTCTGTTTTTATTACTGAATTCTAAGAACTGAAAAATTATTTTCCTTAGAGGAAAATAGGCAGAATTTGGAACTCTTTGTAGGATCACCAAGAATTAATCAGTTGTCTTTCCATATTAAGAATTTCTTATAGGGGGCTCCTGGGTGACTGTTAGTTGAGCATCCGACTTCAGCTCAGGTCATGATCTCTCAGATTGTGAGTTTGAGCCCTCCATTGGGCTCCATGCTGACAGCTCAGAGCCTGCAGCTTACTTCGGATTCTGTGTCTCCCTCTCTCTCTGCCGCTCCCCCACTCTCACTCTGTCTCACTCTCACTCACTCTCAAAAATAAATAAATAAACATTTAAAAAATTTTCAAATAAAAAAATAATTTCTTGTAAGTACTGCTGCAGGGATGTATATCCATATATTTTATATGTATTAGATACATGTGTGTATGTGTACATTAGCCCTCTGTATAAAATAGGCATTTCTTTCAAACAATCCATGTATATCTCTTAGAACTTTCGATTTTAGATGGACTGTTTGGGTTAAAATAAGAATTGGCCTTGTTGAAAGTGCAACCATTCAACAATCTGTGGGATTTGTTTTGTGGAGCCAACATTTTCTGAAGATTGGGCCCATACTTTGATTAGAAAAGTTCAGCATTCTAATCTGCACATGTCCTGATTGTGCCCAGCTGGGTTTCTTTTCCTCAGCTCACGTACTACTGCTTCCAGTGGTCTCCAAAGCAGTCCTGTGACAGCTTCAGCTGACCCTTTCTCCCTTTGCCAGGTGAAGCTGTCTTCATCTCAAGGGCTTTGAAATAAAAGATACTTGGGCAGATTTCAAAATGATGAGATTACAAATGACTTCATTACAAATGCTGTTATGTCTGCCTCAAGTCTGACATCATTTGGTGAAGTTAATGACCTGTCTCAGATTACCAATCCAGAGGCTTTTCATCAGACAGGTGCCTCAGTGGAGGCCCATGCAGTTTCACTGCTTTCTCGGGGAGGGTAGCCCAAAAAAACAAAAGGGAATCTGGAAGTTGGAGAATCAAACTGTTTCTAGGTAACATACATTTCATTACACCTAAAGTACTCACAGGAAGCTCCTTGGATGAAGGGTTGATACTTCAGCTCCTGGCATATGGAGATGCCTCCTTCCTTGAGGAGATACCACAATGAAGTAAAAAAACCTAAAATGCTGGCAAAGAACCCACTGTCCTTCACTTCAACTTTTCAATCAGGAAAAGGGGTAATGTGTGCTGTCAGTGTGAAAGTATATACAATATGTTTGTACTGCACACAACAGGAGAGTGAATAGGAACATCTGGCCATCGCCTCAGTGAAATTGCATAGGCATCTGTTTACCTCTCGGCTCTGTGACACGGATGGTTTTGAGCTTAAAATACACAGAATGCTTTATCTGTGGCCTAATTTGTGTTGTGGAATACAACTACTTGAATCAGAAATCACTGTCCTAAATCTGAGTAGTTTTCGCCCTGTGATTAGTGGGAATGTGAATATTGTTCCAAGACCATGATGCTTTTGCCCTTTAGGACTTAACAAACCCAGAGCTGCACTCTGAACCTTTTCAATTATGTTTTGTTAAGAATTAATCACCGCAATCAGAGAAATGTGATTAAATATAAATGAACTCAGGGCAAAAATAAGGCATGTGGAAGTCAGTTCTATGAAGTGTATATACAGACATGGATGTAGCAATTAAAGACATTGAGAAGTAGTTTTTCACCAAATGTTTGCATATTTAGTGTCTTAGTCAAGTTGCTCATGTATAAAATCATTTGATATGTTTATTTTCAGGTTTTATCTTCTACTCTATGCATTATCTTTAAAGTCTTTATTATAATATTGGCACCATTCCCTATCCCCTCCATAGAGCATGAAACTTGTAAACATTTTAGTGTTACTGTTTTGCCACACTTATCGGTAGTGGAGGAAACATTCTAATTGAATAACAGTATTTTGAAGACAAATCTAGTCTGAGAGAAAATATATAATACTCTTTTCATTTATTTAAAAGTTGATTTAGGGGAATTTTGAAGGCAGTATAGTAAATATTATAATATTTAATTGTAGAAAGAAACTGGCTTTGGGTGTTGAAAATTATTTCAGACCTTTTGTTTTCCTTGGATAGTTCAAGAACAACGTCAAGTTTGTCATGAGCTTGATCCTCAGTGAAGGAATTACTTTTAATCTGTGGATTGATAGGTGTAGTATTCAGTGCATGGCCACAAAGTGGTAAGTACTGTCTAGAATGAATGAAAAAGGTACTTCCTAGGGAGTTGATGCTAGTTATATGAGGCAGGCAACTGGTCCTTTTACTCTCACGTGACTTTGTGTTCTGTATGTGGGGGAGCATGTGTGTGTGTGTGGATTCACACCTATATAAATACACACACACACACAATGAATTTTTTGTTTATTGTGGTAAAAATCAGTACAAAGAGGTAGTGAATGTTTATACAGGCTGTGATTACCATTGTCTTCTGATTGTGGATGCCCCTTACCTCTCCCACTTGGTTAAGATGGGCTTCTCTTAGAGTGTGTTCAGAGACAAGATGGAGGGAATCATGAAAGGCTCTTTGAAGGAGGTCATAATACATTTAAATCATGATTTTTAATCTGTTCCAGGTAGAAATTGTAACGCACACTGGACCCCACAGACGTCTGTGGATGGGTCCACAGTTCCAGTTCAAAACCATCCACCCCTCAGGCCAAACCACAGTCATATCATCTAGTTCATCTGTGTTGCAGTCTCATGGTCCAAGTGATACTCCACAGCCCCTTTTGGATTTTGATACAGATGATCTTGATCTCAACAGTCTCAGGTAAGAAATAAGAACTGGGGAGTGATTTAAGTAGATTAATATATTCATTTGTAATGAGCATCTTAGGTTATATTTACCTAATTTACTGTGTCCTTTTGGCACACTACTAATGGTGCAAAAATACATGCACTGTAGCTTGTGATTCATTATTATTGGTGGGGAATCTTATGTGGGTTCTCCTCACATTCAGTAAGTATTTGTGTTTCAGATTGTGTTTTCCTAAACCTAATATTCAGTGCATTAAAAAAAAAATCTCAGGGGCGCATGGGTGGCTCAGTTGGTTAAGCATCTGGCTTCAGCTCAGGTCATGATTTTGGGGTCCATGAGTGTGAGCCCCATGTTGAGCTCTGCGCTGATGGCTCAAAGCCTGGAGCCTGCTTCGTATTCTGTGTCTCCCTCCCTCTGTGTCCCTCCCCCTTGTGCTCTGTCTCTCTCTCAAAATAATAAATCAACATTAAAATAATAATAATAAAATCTCATGCTGCTTTCCTCCTATTTCTAACTGCTTAAAGTCTGAGGGTACCCTCCTTTCCTGATCTTACTGACGCTTCTTCATCTTTCAACCAACCTTCATCCAAATCCTGCTTATTCCCTCTTTTAGGCTTTAAAAAGTTTTTGGATGAGAAAGAATTGATATAAATTCACTTATAGTTGATTGTATCTATATATTCCTCATAGGTATTCTCTGACCCTCACTTGTAAGAGTCATAGTACAAAGTTTACAAGTATGCTTTTTATTATTAAAGATCTTTTTTTTAATGCAATGGAGAACTTCTTGACTTTTTTAGGTCTCAGGTTTGCTAACCAGTTTAATTTGTTACACCCAGACTTGACACATTAGGATATAACAATGAAGGGCTTAGTCTAATGCAATGTAATCTCCCTTTCTTTGTCTTCTCTTATAAAAAGTTCTGTAATGTATCTTATTTAAGTCTAAAATAGACACTTTTCTTGAATCTCTTTAAAAATTATGGAAAAATATGTCCCAATCATATGTTGGAAATATATTTTTATATATCTCTTTGTCAATATCATTTCTAACAATGCAAAAGGTGTTGTAGAGATAGATTAGTCCCAAATGTTTCTTCCTTAAGAGTGATTCATGGGGGGCACCTGGCTGGCTCAGTTGGTAGAGTATGCGACTCTTGATATCAGGGTTGTGAGTGCAAGCCCCACACTGAGTGTAGAGCTAACTTAAAAAAAAAAAAAAAAAAGAGTTGGGCACCTGGGTGGCTCAGTCGGTGAAGTGTCTGACTTCAGCTCAGGTTATGATCTTACGGGTCATGGGTTTTAGCCCCACATTGGGCTCTGTGCTGACAGCTCAGAGCCTGGAGACTGCTTCAGATTCCTTGTCTGCCTCTCTGTCTGCCCCTCTCTCTCTCTCTCTCTCTCTATCAAAAATAAATAAACATTTAAAAGATTTAAAAAAAGAGTAATTCATATAATGGAACATGCCTCCTGTAATACCTTTTTCAGTGTTTTAATTTTTTGTTTGCTTTGTACTTTATTTCTTTCCTCTATACATTTTTTTTTTAACTTAGCAGATCTTCAGCTTTTCAGAAGTGGGACTTTTCCCCCAAGATGTTAGGCAATAGTGGCAGTACTGAGTGTTACGCCAGTTTTCACCAGTACCAACTATTAAATGTGATCTGGTTTAGATAGCCAGTACATTTTCAGGAAGTCATCAGTCCTCAACTTAATGATTTAGTGTGTAGTTATTCATGTTTCTAAGTCACTCATGTACTTTAATGTTAATAATAAGGCATTTAAACTACCCTACGACCTAGCAGTTGCACTACTAGGTATTTATCCAAGGGATATAGGTGTGCTGTTTCAAAGGGGCACATGCACCCCAAATGTTTACAGCAGCACTATCAACAATAGCCAAAGTATGGAAAGAGCCCAAATGTCCATCGATGGATGAATGGATAAAGAAGATGTGGTACACACACACACAACACACACACACACACACACACACACACACACACAGTGGAGTATTACTCGGCAATCAAAAAGAATGAAATCTTGCCATTTGCAACTATGTGGATGGAACTGGAGGGTATTATGCTAAGTGAAATTAGTCAGAGGAAGACAAGTATCATATGACTTCACTCATATGAGGACTTTAAGAGACAAAACAGATGAACACTGGGAAGGGAAACAAAAATAGTATAAAAACAGGGAGGGTGACAAAACAGAAGAGACTCATAAATAAGGAGAACAAACTGAGGGTTACGGGAGGGGGGATGGGCTAAATGGGTAAGGGGCACTAAGGAATCTACTCCTGAAATCATTGTTGCACTATGTGCTAACTAATTAGGATATAAATTTAAAAAATAAAAAATAAAATAAAAATAATAATAATAAGCATTTAAAATAGATGACCCATAAAACTATATATATTCTCTTTATTGAACTATTCACAAGTTCTTTTTTTTTTTTTCTGATGACTGTCACCTGGTGCTGTAATAAACCCCTGTCCCTTTTCTTTGGAGGACATCTCTAGCTTTCCTATATAGACAGCTCTGTTCCTCTGCTTTGTGACCTCCAGCTTGCTTAATTACTCTTTACCTCAGACAGAGCCCTTCATCTAAGAGTTCTCTAACTTGCTTCTTCAGACAAAGCTACTTTCCTGAACTCCTTCTAGAATTTTCCCTAGGGGCTTTCCTTTTTCTTATAATGAGCATATAGACTCTTGGTTAAAACCTTAACTTCCATTAGAACACAGTTTTGATGGGAAATTCAGATTTGACTTACATCATTTCAGTCGCAAGTGGATTGTTTAGTACCATTTCCTGCCCAGCATCCAGCTAGAAATGCAACTATTTACATTCTCCTCATTCCTGTTTACGATTGCTCTTAGTGCCTCACCTCTATTTCTTCTACATTTCTTTAGGCTTATGTACAATGACACCATGGCTGTTAGCCTTATTTTGTCCTTTGAATTGTAAAAACTTATTTAGATGTTTTTGATACAGCCTAACCCTTTAACATCTGGTACCCTGTCCTGCACTCCATAAGGTATCACCAAGAATTGCGTGGTGCTCTGATAGTCTGCCTCCCTAGATCCTGATCTAAATGGGGAACAGGCAGGTGTTGAGTTGACTGTCATATTCATAAGGACATCCGGGGTGGCTTAAACTCATGGCAGCTCCTGACTTGGGGGAGGGATTTAAACTGTAAAAAAGGTGAATGAAATATTTATTCAGAGACCTAAGAAATAGATCACATAAAGAAGCTGAGATACAAAGTCTAGTTTTCTACTCAAGAATAGCTCCTTTTCCTTTATTATTTTATTTTTTTCATCTGCTTAATTAACACATCCATCAGCTCACATATTTAGTGTGTGTGTATATATATAATATGCATATTATATATATATATAGTGATTTTTTTGAGGACCTCTAAGTTCTCCTCTTTTAGCAGATATCATTCATGTAACACCGTGTTATCAATTATAGTCACCATGTTATACATTAGGTCCTCAGACCTTATTCATGTTATTTTATTTTAAGTGATACATAATTCACATAACATAAAATTCGCTGCATAATTCAGTGGTTTTTAGTATATTCACTATTTTGAGCAATATCCCCACTATCTAATTCCAGGATATTTCCATCACCTCTACCAGTTTGTTTTTATTTTTGTCATTTTTATTATGGAAAAATTTCAAATATATATAACCATATTAAAAGTTAAAATAATAGAATAAGTCCCCATGTATCTGTTGCCGACTTCAACACATCAGTTCGTGACCAGCCTTGTTTCATCTATAACCCCATGTACACGCCACCCATAACTCTGGATTTTTCAGACACCCCAATATAGATTGAATTAATAATGGGAAATTTATTAGCCCACTTAAACTATTTAGACCAGGAGGGGGCTTTACTTTGGATAAATTGATCATATCTGTCTAGCTTCTTTTCTCTTAAGAACCAGAAAACATCTTTTCCAGACACCAGCTCCTCTTCTCCCACTGGCCCAAATTTGCTTAGGCCTGCCCATCATGGAGTTGACTAATCTCTGCCATGAGATGATGAGATTACCATGACTGGTTTAGCAAAATCAGCTGGGGTAGAACGAATGCTGGGTGGTACATGTTGTCCACAATAGCAGTGACCAGTATTTGTATATCAGTATTCCTAGCTTCCATCTTCCAATGCTGAATCAAATGCATTGTCCTTCACCTGTCTCCCATTTCTTTTACTCACACAACAAATACACATAAGTTTAAACTGAGCTTTCAATAACTACTCTTTTTCTGAAGTCTGTACTTGGTATTTTAGGCTTCTATAACCTGTCCATGGCGCTTATCAACCGCTTCTCTTCCGCCAGTATCCGCTATGAACTCTATGCTTCTGCCAAATCATGCTCCTCAAGATGCCCTGCATTTGCCATGCTTAGTCATCAATCCAACGGTCTTCTTGTTCCAGTTCTGTGCTTAAAGAGCACTTCTTGCTCCTCTGCATATGCACACATCCTGTTACTGTATTCACATCCAATTCCTGTTACAGCTCCACAAGATCTGTCTGCTGTGGACCATGTATTCATTCCCCCATTTTCTCATTCTGAGCTTTTATTACCTATTGCACTCATTTTCACACTTTTCTTTTGCATCAGCCAGGAATGTGCACCTGCTATACCATATATCCACGTGTACACCTTACATTTCATGTTTCATTTCTGCCTGTTCCTAAAATAATACTGATGCATGATTAATATTCACCAAATACTCATTGAATGAATGAATTTGCCAAAAATGCATGTTTGTATTGCTATGACAAGTTTTTATTCCTCTATGTTGCCTAGGCTCTCAGATCTTCTAGTCATACAGATATTTTTATGTTAATAGTATTAATCTAAGACAGCTGGAAATAGACTCTGTATTTGTAGATTTATCATTCCTAAGCAACTTGAAATTATATGTAGTAAATTTCAGTTTTGATGAAACTCTAATTGATTCTCACATGCTAATTGGTAATTTTATGGAGGTAACTCAGATGGTAGTGATCCTAGCTAAGCCTCTGGCCCACACATTTGAACACAGCTTTGTTTTCCTCTGCTTCTTGTCATATATAAAGTAACCTTCATTAAGGATCGTAAGGGAGTTGCTCAAAATTTTATATCTAGTGTATGCTGCGTTTTATGGCACGTGTTACTAGCTATGGTGCTATTCATGAATTTTAAGAGTGTTATAACTCTCATATCTGTCCTTTGGAAATGTCAAAGGTTTTGGTATAAAGTATTTTGTTTCCTTTCCCATTATATTAAATTTATCCTTTTGAATTAATGTCAATTTTTCGATCCCTTACTTAAAATCTATTGAATAACTTACAAAGAGAAGAAGGGGCCCGGAGTGTAGGGAATATTTGCAGTCCTTCAGCTTTGTGCAAGAATTAGGAACTACAGTTCCCCCATTTGTCTGGTTTTAGAATGAATGGTTCTTTAATGGATTGGCCTATTCCAGCATTCCTGATTTAAGGTCTGTTGTAGCATGCGACAGTTTTGATGCCAGTAACATATGTGAATTAAATTAAATTGCATTGCAGGATCCAGCCGGTCCGCTCTGACCCAGTCAGCATGCCAGGGTCATCCCGTCCAGTCTCTGATCGAAGGGGAATTTCCACCGTGATTGATGCTGCCTCAGGTAGAAAACCACCTCTAAAATGTGTGCTGGAGAGTTCTGTGCATTTTAAATTTCTTTTCCTGCACAATGTAGAGAATGGTATTTTTTTTTTTTGCCCTCCTCCTCCTCCTCCTCCTCCTCCTCCTCCTCCTCCTCCTCCTCCTCCTCCTCCTCCTCTTCTTCTTCTTCTTCTTCTTCTTCTTCTTCTTCTTCTTCTTTTTTGTTTGTTTTGGGATATGTGTGCATGTGTGTATGTGTGTATCTGTTAAACCAATACTGTGCCTATATTTGTTGCTAAACAATGCCATGCATTTAAGTATTGTTAAGTTTGGTGAATGATGCTGTGGGTTTGGCACTTGATTAAATGTAATGAACACAGTATTGAAGGCTACAGGGTTGATCACTGTTTTGCCTTTGATCTCTCAAATGTGGAGAAGCAACCTTGACAGAGAACGTAAATACAATATATGGATTCAATTTACTCAACCTGTTGAGTATCAAAGTGCTCGATCTGTGGAAGTAGAGTCCAAGTGCTGTAACTTAAATGGTTTTATTATTGAAAGCATAAAGTTTAGAAATTCATTAACTTAACTTTAGTCTATCTATCACAGTTATTAACCACCTATCCTTGGAACCAAGCCATGGCTATGTATCATTAGTATCTGGAAGTAGGTCTTTGCCTCTGTAGGTGATAGTTGCTGCATTAGTATTGTAAAACTGTGTTCTGCCAGGTCTGCCAAGTAATAGAACTGTTTATAATAATACATTTTTCATCTCTGAATGCATTGATAAAGGAAATAAGGACAGTGATGCTTTATATTATGGTGCAGCTGCAGAGCATCTGAAGCTAGCATACAGCAGGGTTTCATCAAGAAAAAGTCTCTCCTGAGTGGAATTATTAAATACTCGGCATTAGTCAAACAGTTGAGTCAGACAGGATTTTAATCTATAGCAATTTCAAAATCCCCAGAGACTGCTGATTTGATTGAGGCTTAAACTGTGAAAGAAAATGGAAACAAACACAAAACTGATTTGTGAAGGTCACTTTTTAAAGACCAAAGCTTCTGTTTCTGATTCTGTGTCTGGATGTATTTTGAAGTTTGAAAGCTAAATGGTTTTGTACGTTTTCTTAGCTTTCTGATTTTTTTTCTCTCAGTGGATCGGACCTTGTGTCTGATTGAGCTGTCCGCATCCAGGGCTGTGCCTTCGTTTGTAGTGTAGACTCTTGCTTGAGAGGGCTCATACTTGTCCTTCTGCTTTCACTTGGCAACCATGCTTGTCCCCTGGAAACAAGCACAGAAATGTGTGAAGTCTCTAGCCTTCCTTCCCTGCATTGAATAAAATATTGAGATAGGTGTCTCAAACAATAAATCTTTTTGATAGTTTCGATCTGAGAGTGCTAAGAGATCTTGCTCATCTGGAATTGTCATTTAAAAATTGTGAATCCTGGAAGTGATGTATTGTAACCTAAAGTATGTTATTCAAGGTTACAGTAGTAGCCTTTGTTGTAGGGGTTTAATATTCTTGAACTGTCACATTATTAATGTTTTAGAGTCAGGTGACTCCCAGTCAAGTAAAACACACATCACTAAAGCAGTTGTTGTGCGTTATTAAAAGTTGCCATATTCAGTGCTTTACTCTGAGGTAATGATACTCCACATTTATCATATAGCAGTATATCAATTTTAGCTCTTTGTAAAGATATCCTCATGCCACAAAGAGGAATATCAGTGCACTATTGGCAACCATAGTTTGATTTAAATCTGCTGCAAGAAGAGTTTTTAAAATGGTATTTAAAAAAGGAAACAGATCTTTGCCCTTGATTCACTCATATTTCCATCAGAGACACATTGTAGGAGATTCTAGGGTATTGTTCTACAGCTCTGAGCCTCTGCCTGAAAGTGATAATCTTTTTGAGTAGAGAAAGAGCTTCTTGGTGACTAAGCTCTGTTGTTATTTTTCTAAGCCTGTTTTCATTCCAGAAAGCCATAGTTCCTTTCTGAGACAGAGCAATGAAATGTGTGTGCTGCTTTCTGTAACTTGGAGCTAAAGAAACCCTATAGATGAGGAGTTGGACTATTATGAATAATTCTCTGCCTCTCAAATGGTTTGGATCCCTATTGTTCAACGTATTTTTTAAGTGAGTGAAAATAATATCTTGTTGGGGAAACTTAATCTACTTTATCCAGTAGGACCGGTGTTGTAACAGACTTACTTTTCTACTGATATTTAGGGAAGTTAGAGACTAAATGGTTCGGGTTCCTTATAAAAAGAAGCTCATGGGAAAATTCTGTTTTAGATTTTTCTGTTAAAAAGAGTCTAATAAATTTGTATAACTCCTCCTGAACCAGGAAGTACTTCTCTGATTATGGCCATTGGAGTCAGCTGCATATTATGAAGATGCTTATCTGGAGTTCTGATTGCCTTTGCATAGAGATATGACCACTGTGGTGCCTCCTCTGAATGGTCTTCATGGCTTTGTCTTAACCTTCAAGCAATTTATACAATTAAATGTATTGTCTTTTTAATTGTTCTCGTGGCACATTTTATAACTATCCTTCTATTTTAGTGACAGCATTTGCTCTTTCTAAACTAGTGGTGCAGTAATTATTTTTCATATGATTACTTTTCAGAGGCATTTAATGAAATGAAATTTAATGTGATATGACTAGATCTTTGACAGTTGTAACAATTTTCAAAATGAAAATGTTTTATTTATACCTTTATTTATTTATTTATTTATAGCATGTTATGTTTTAGAGCTCTATCTGGCAATGTTATTCTGTTCAAACTAAAAGAGATCAGCAGAGCATTATACCACTTTTGCTAAGAAATTTTGTTTTTATAATTTCTTGATCATCTAGTATATCTGTGCTTCACTCCTTCACATCGAAATACGTTTCCCAAAATATGTATGTTTTGCTTATTAACTTCAGTGATTTAGGCATGGCATAAATTCTATGCCTGTAGATACGTACGAACCAGCTTCTTACTGTCTCTATATAAATATGTGTATTTAGACTGGCAGAAGTATAACTGCTTTATAAGTAGATGTCACTCCCACAGCATGTTTCATCTGAACTTTGGTGAGTCAAAATGTACTATCCTAGCTAAATTTTGAGTTTAGATAATTATGAGATGTTCCCTTCTTGACCAAGAAGAAGACCATTCTGGAAAGATACTTTATAGGATTTTACCCTTATACACACAGGCTACGTAGAACAAATGAGATTTGAAGGAACTACTCCATTTTTCATTAACATCAGTGTCTCCAAATCATAGATAATATTTCTAGATGAAGTACTTTTTTTCTCTGTACATTTCCTTTCGGTCAGCTATCTAAGAATTTCTTTTCATTGTTTGTTTTTTTTATAACCTGTGTCCTTCTTTTGATAAAGCTATAGGACCTCTGCAGAAAAAGTAGAAATATAGCTGCCAATATCCTATTCAAACTTTGTTTCTCACATTGGTGACTGATCTCTCATTCCCAGACCTGTAGGCTATACCTGTTGAGTAACTTAATAACAGCTCTAAAGTTGCTTTTGAGCCCTCCAGGCAGAAAGCCTAGAAAGATCTGGTTCATCCTAAGTTTGCTTCTCCTCATTTGTGGTTTTACTATGGAAACTGATGTTTACCAAGAAAGAACTCAAAGCAACTGAGATTTAAAGACAGACGCATGCCTGGTTCATATGAAGAGCAGGCCTCTTTGTCAAACTCTACTAAAGTAAACATTTTAATAGAGAAAATGTTATTGGAAGTGGTAGGAGCAGTATTTATGTACATTCCTGAGGAAGATGACAGTAGAAGGAAAATTGTGACAGTTAAGCAAAATGAGTTCTTATCCTGTAGAGTAGGCTTTGATAAATAAGGTATTAGTGTTATGTCAAGTATTTCTACAAATAAGGACAAAGTTCCAGACTTAGTATTTGATGTTCTTGACTTAAGAGGAATATTATTTTTGTTGTACAGTTGAAGTAATCTAAATAATTTCCAAGAGATTTGTTAATTCAGGAGATACTTTTTCGACACCCATTTTTTCCCATTAGCAAAGTAATTTGTGTACTGAAGAAACTGATATACTTAAAACCCAAACTGATTTGATTTGGTGGATTTTGTAATAATTTTTTTGGGCCTGCTCTGACTGATTTTGTAACGATCATTTGTGCCTGCTTTGTGTATTTGGCATTTGATGCATCAGACTTTTTTTTTTAAAAAAGGTACTTACTAGAGAAGTATGATTGGGTAGGCAACAAGGAGATTATTTAAGTCAAACCTCTGCTGGAAGGAAGGACGTTCACTTGGGGCATGCTTTTATTTTACAGAGATTTTTCTGATATGCTGGGGGAAGAATATTCCTAGGGATTATATTTCATTGTATCTACAGTTGCCATTCCAATCTGAGGCAGACAAGCTTAGTCACTGTGTCTTACCGCTATCAGAGACGCAAGAGATGCTGGTGGTAAGAAGCAAAGAGATTTGTAAGAAACACCATTAGTCTTCCAATGGTGAGGCAACTTAGTGCCGTGATTTTAAAAACTAGAGCTGAATGATGAAAGCCATGACATTATAATCGTGGTTTTGAACATTTGTTGAAACTTTCAACAAGTGATGTTTCCTACCTATCTAGTCTTCTCTGCGTCTGTAAAAAGAGTTTAAGGTTCCCCACACACAAAAAATTGTTTTTCTTTTTTTTGGCAGGGACATGTTCATTATTTCCTAAAATAATTCTCAGATATAAAGGATATAAAGTTCTTTAGAAATATTGATATATTTCTTTGAATACATGATGTGGCTTTCATTTAATGGACTTCCATATATTCTTTGTGATTATAAGGTGACGAAAACCCCAGGCATACTTGTACCTTGAGTATTCAAAGCCTATGTGGGATCAGTAAGAGGATTATGGATGAGGATGAAATTAAAAGAAGGCTTAGTCGTGAACTGTGAACAGTCCCTCAGAGAGGAAAAAGGAGGTCAGCAATTTTACTTTGACACTATTTATGCTTGAGACAGTTAGCAAATATTCGAATTCAGATATTAAGACTGGCTTTTTTATTAGAAAAGAGGAAGTTTATGCTTTGTTTCAACTCTAATGAACACCTACTTGTCTGTATAGAATCAAAAATAGGTGTTAGAGATTAAGAGCATAGGGAGAAGACCTGATTTTGCCCATGAGGAAGGTGATCAGCCACATCTCTCTCCTTCTGACTTAAATATTCCTCTCATTCTTCTTTCTAATATTTATAGGATGTTAGAAGATGAAATTCAAGTTAACAATGTGGAAAATTTTAGCTCAGCACAATTAAGAAAAAAAAGTGCCCCACTTGAAGATGAAGAAATTGTAAACAGAAGTAGAAGAAACTGTTGGGAAAGCTTTTTTCTGCTGACACATTGCTTCTTTGAATAAATCTTTGTGTCAACTAAAACCTCGCCTTTGCTTTCTCTATTGCAAGCACCAAGTCCTTGACATGACTTTAAGTCTTTCCTAAGCATTTTGAGAAGGAATTGATGGAATTCTCCCTACTGTTGATATACCGGGGTGCCACATATTTACAAGGGGCTTTTTGGCCAAAAGACCCAACTTTCCTTTTTTGTACCTTTATTACTACATCTTTAATACAAGGCTGGACTGTTTATGCAGTCTGTTGCCTGAGACTGTGGTGGCAGAGGGACAATATTGGGGGCAGTATTAGAATTTGTTTAAGTCTGAACCGGGAATTCCATTTGTCTTAGTGACGTTAGTGTCAAACTGTTAGTGCCACGCTATTTTAAATTGTGTCCAAGAGCCTGAGAGGCTTATGCTTATAGGTGCCATCTATAAACTTAGAAAGAAACAAAAGAGTCTCTTTCCATTGAATATATAAGCCCAGTGAGCAATTAAAAAGCAGCCTGGGACCTCACCCGGGCAACTAGTCGGAACCAGAGCTCATGATAGTCCCCTGGATATTGTTGAAAACTGTCAGAGAAAAGCTAAAGCAAATAATCGAAGTGAAAATAATTGTTCCCAGGAAAAAGTCTTGTTTTGTAAGGTTGGTGTAGTGTAAAGAATAGAGACTAGTAA
This sequence comes from Panthera leo, assembly GCF_018350215.1. Classification (NCBI taxonomy): domain Eukaryota; kingdom Metazoa; phylum Chordata; class Mammalia; order Carnivora; family Felidae; genus Panthera; species Panthera leo. Next base: position 25,661,804 of record NC_056692.1, read on the forward strand.
CTTGTGAATCTTTGGCTCTGTTCTCAACTTTGCCTGTAATTACCTGTTTGGGAAATTGCTTCAAAACCCAAGACTTTTCTACCATAAAATGAAGGAATTGAAGTAGATTATTTCCAAAGCCTCTTCCAGCTTGAGAAATTGATAAACTTGTACTTTGGATCACCTTTGAAGAATTTTTAAAAATCAGGGTAAAATTTATATGTAGCAGAAATGTACATATCTTAATCATACAACTTGATGAATTTTTATACCTATGTATATCACTACTCAGAATAAATTAGAATATTTCCATCATTCTAGAAAGTTCCTTCATGCCCCTTCCAGTCAATACTACCTTTGAGCTAGAGATGACCACTATGAGTTTTATCATCATAAATTAGTTTTATCTATATTAAACTTTATAGATACTTTTTTGTGTCTGGCTTCTTAATGGTTTTGAGTTCATCCAGGTGTTACATGTGTTACTAGTTCCTTTTTTTACATTGCAATGTAGTAGAAATATAACACAGTTTATGTATCCATTGTCCTGGGAGCCTGGGTGGCTCAGTTGGTTAAGTGGCTGACTTCAGCTCAGCTCAGAAGCCTGGAGCCTAATCCAGGTTCTGTGTCTCCCTCTCTCTCTGTCCCTCCTCCACTCACAATCTCTCTCTCTCTCTCTCTGTCAAAAATAAACATTAAAAAAAATGCTTTTATATATCCATTGTCCTACTGTTTTCTGCTTTTAGCTTATTATGAATAAAGCTGGTATAAACTTTATTGTACAAGCCTTCTTTTTTGACATATGCACTTTTTTTTTTTTTTTACATATACATGCATATATTTTGAGCATATACCTAGGACTGGAATTGCTGGCTCAAGAAGTAGGCATGTCTTTAGCTTTATTAGGAACCTCCAAGAAGGTATTCCAAAATGACTATGCCATTTTTCATTCTTAGAAATGTATGAGCCATTCTTGTAAATGTAAACGGTAGTTTCAATTTGCTTTTCTCTGATGAATATCAATACTGAGTACCTTGAATATACTTTCTGGCCAGTTGGAGATCTTCTTTTGTAATGTACTTGTGAAGTGAACTTTTATGTGGTCTGTTGTCTTATTGCATTTAAATTCTTTAAATATTTTGGATGTAGGTCTTCTGTCATATTTTACAAATATTTCCTTTTAGTTTATTGCCTTTTCACTTTCGTATTGGTGGTTTTTGACAGCCAGAAGTCCAATTTTTCCACTGTTTTTCCTTTTATGTTTTGTGTTTTAAACAAAAATTTTTCCCCATTCCACCCAGTCTTGAGTGATGCTTTTCTCTAGTAATTGTATAGTATGCAAAATTGTATAGTATGCAAAAATGGCTTTTGCATTTGGGTATATGAACCTTTTCAAATTATTTTTTATCATGCTATAAGGCAAAGATCAAGGTTCAGTTTCTTCCATGCAATTTCTTCTGGCACTATTTATCAAAAAGATACTTTTTTCCTCCAATGAATTTCATTGCTGCCTTTTTAAAAAATCCATGTTTTTCCTGGATTCTCTATTCTGTTCCTTTGATGTGTGTGTGTGTGTGTGTGTGTGTGTGTGTGTGTGTATCTGCCTTTACACCAATATGATACTGTTTTAAGATTGTAGCGTTTTAGTAAGAGATATAGCAGTTTAATATCTTCACTTTTGCTTTTCATGTCTGTCTTGGCTACTCTAGATTCTTTGCATTTCCAAACACATGTGTATGTATATACATACCAGTAATTCATGGTGTGGTCCACTGACCTATGGAAGTCCCCAAGACACTTTTAAGGGATCTGTGCTTGAAAGCTATTTTTATGGTAATATGAAGTGATTATTGGCCTTTCTTTTTTATGCTGTGTTGATTAAGTACAGATGATGCGGAAGCAATTGTTGATAAAACTGATGGCATCTTAGCATAGTGAAAGCAGTGGTACCAAACTATGCTTGTAGCTATGGGTACTCACTCATAGTTTAAAAAAGCTACAATTACTTAAGAATGTCTATGATACAGACAAAATCATTGACATGTGAAAATTTTATTCAATTTTGCTGCTTGTATACTTCTTTTTATTATTCTATATATCACAGTTGAATTAATGAATGATAGTTGTCTTGACAAAATGCACTTGTGTGATTATTGTGAACTGAACTAGCAACTATTTTCATGGAATACTATTTTATTAGAAAGAACAACTGACAAACTTTGTTTATTCAAACCTGGGTATTTGGCAAAAATTTTCTCAAAAATAAACAAAATAGGCCTGCCACTTCAAAGAAAACAACTGACAATATTTGTTACCAATGATAAAACTCATTTTCAATTAAAACTTAGAAAATTGAAAATCATATATCCATGTATCTACCACTAATTAATAAGCTCCCAATACTTAAAGACATTTCTGATGAGATAGGTGGTGATATTAACCAGTGTGATATTTTTATGTCATATAATAATATAAATCCACATTTGGAGATCTGAAATATTTTCTGAAAGAGCAATTTTATTATATTACAAAAGTATGTATGGTTAATGGACTCATTCCAAATGTAAGAAAGGACAAAGGATTTTCATGTAACAGACTACAAAAGTTAATTGATATAGTTTCAATTAACTTGTTAAGGGTCATCTCAAAGAAGAATATTCTAAGAATCTGAAAAGGCTCAGGATCTGAATATGCTCTATCCTTCTCCAGTTACATTTTTGAGTGAGGCCAACTTGTCTTCACATACTCAACCAAAACAACATATCACAACAGATTGAATGCACAAATTGATAAGAGAATCTACCTGTTGTTTATTATAAAAGTTTCTGTCCAAAAAAGTAAAAATTACATTCTTCTCATTATTTTTCAGTTTGGAAATTTTGAATAAAAAATATCACTTATGTTAATACATAGAGAGTTTCTTGTATTTTAATGAGTTAATACATAAATGTTTTCAATGTTGATAGATATAAAATACATAAACCTTTTGTGCTCTTTGGAAACCTCAATTTTTAAGAGCACAAAAGGGTCCTGAATCAAAAAATGTTTGAAAATCACTGAGATATAACTATATCCTCATATACATACACATTAAATGTATAATCATCTCTACAGAAATTTAGATGAGATTTCATTGGATCAAATTTTGGAGAATTGACATCTTAAAAATATTCAGTCTTCCAACACATGAACATTTTATAGCTCTCCATTTAGTTAGGCCTTTTTAATTTCTCCTACTACTGTTACATTTCAATGTAGAAGTCTTAAACATATTTTATAAAATTTACTTCAATTATTTGATGTTTTGATGCTAGTATAAATAGCGTATTGTGTTTCATTTTTCAGACTTTTTTTCATAGCATATAGACTACATAATTTTGTTTGTATGTTGAACTTGTATCCAGAAATCTCTTTTTTTTTTTAAATCTTCAAGTTTTTATTTAAATTCCAGTTAGTTAACATATAGTGTAATATTAGCTTCAGGTGTAGGATTTGGTGATTCATCAGTTACCTACAACACCCAGCACTCATCACAAGTGCCCTCCTTTCTAAATTCATGTATTCTAATAGATTCCTTTGGATTTTCTACTATGTAGTCATTGATCTGCAAACAAAGATGGTTTTCTTTCTTTCTCATCTTTATACCTTTTATTTCTTTTTCCTCTTTATTGTACTTGCTTAGACATTCCAGCTAAATGTTGAATAGAAGTGAAGATATTGAACATTCTTGTCTTAATCTTAGAAAGAAGTTTTTAATATTTCCGTATAATGTTACATGTAATTTTTAAAATGAAAACCTACATTTGAATATTATTTCTTTATTGGAGTGAGGAATAGATGGGCAAAATTCATAAAAGAATCAAACTGACATTCTAAAACTGAAAAATATACCTTAAATAAATAATTTGTGGAATGGGCTTAGTAGTTGACTGGATGCAGAAGAAAAGGATCAGAGACTCAAAAACAAGTCAAAAATTATCAGACTGAAGCACAGAGAGAAGAAAATAATGAAATAAAACAACTCAGTGTGAGAAGTATGTGGGGTAATATTAAACTGTCTAATGTATGTGGTTGTTACACATGGATGACAAGGAGGGAAAGGGCAAAAAAAAAAAAGTGAATGGCTGAGAATTTTCCAAAATTACTTAAAGACCTGAACTTTCAAAGTTTCAAGAAGCTCACTATACCCCAAGTAGGATAAAAACAAAATCACATGAAGGCATATCAGAGGCAAACTGTTGAAATCCTTAAATCATGAAGCAATTTTAAAAACTCCACTGTATTTCTTTATTTCTTGGGTTCATATTTGGGTGAGAGTTTAGAGTTATGACAAAATTAGGGTGATTCTTAAGTTTCTTTGGCAGTATGAGATCCCCATCTCCCAGGGATCTATGAGGAATCTTTAGGATATTCACCATTAGATAGAAGTAAAAGATATGGAAAGCCAGTATTTATTGATAAACAGCTCTGTGCCCAACACTGTGCTAGGTGCTTTTACATGGCTTATCCCACTGAATCATATTTAATTAGGATCACAGGCCCATCTCAGAAATATGCAAAGCGTGGGACCTAAGACACCTAGCTCCTGATACTTAGAATTACTTAAAGTGCATTATGGTGACACCTCAGATAAGTCCAAATCTCCTTTTACCCTGACTGATCAAATATTCATTTCAAAACACTGTATGCTGAAATGAGTCACATGGGAGTTGAAGAAAATCAACTATTCAGGTGGTGAAAATGTGTGAATGCAGCTGGCAGATGAAGTTCCAGTATGATGAATTCCCAACTTGTCCTTATTGCTGCAGGCAACAACTGACAGGCCTGACTGGTCATTGGCTTTCCATTTCTGGCATTGATAGGACTGAAAATTCTTCGTGTCACAGATACTTAAAAGCTGTCCCTGTTATAGTGGATACAAACAGTGCTGGAGGGTCCTTATTGCATAGAGATGTAATCAATATGGTCTAGAGTTCTTGACCTGAACCTATAATTATCTGGATGTTATAAAGGTAGCTTGTTGTTACAGAAAATGCTTATATTCAGAACTTTGGGACTAAGTTGTGAATGGAGAGAAGAAAAATAGGAGCTTTGTCCCTCTTCCTATATTTCACAGTATTTAGGAAGCTATCATAGTAATCACAGAACAGAGTATTCTTATAGGATTAGTAGAACATTGTATCATCAGGCTTTGGGGTGCTGAAGTTTAAATCTTACCTCTGATGCGATCCTAATCCCAGAAAAAGTTGTGACTTTAATGTTTTGCAGCTTGTGGCTATGATTGTTTTGAATGCCAAAATGGGGGGGGGGGGGGGTTGTTTTTGTTTTTTTTTTTATTGAGCCAAATTCCTGGATTTGAAGTGCAGCTTTAAATAATAATACATTTTGAGTTTGCTATTTTCCTGCTGCTAAGAGTATGGTGAAAAAAGCTGGGTAAGCATACATTACAGCATCTGTGATCCATGGGCAGGAGTGAGCAGAAGGAGATGACACTGGTAGCAGTTCTTAAGTCATTGTTTGTACTGATGTGTTTAAGTATATTGTGATCGAGATTAATTTGCCATTGAAAATAGTGGGGGAAAAGGCACAGAATGACTTAACAGGAGATGTGAATCCTGATTCCTCTGTTACTGCTTGGTTTAACATAACTCTGGATGGCATTATTATTGGATTACCCTATGGATAGGATGCCTTGAAAAAGAGGGGGAAAGTAATGTTTTATAGTAAAGAGCTCTTTAAGAACAAGAGCTGTCTTTGTAGGTCTCATGCCTGGTATTGGTGCTTGTCATGGAGCAGATAATCAATATTTGTTGCATTGTTGATTTCTGATAGAACATAAGGCTTAAAATATACCATAAACTGATTAAAATTTAATAACATTGCATCTTTGTATCTACATTACATCACTTACACCCAGAAAATATGATCTTGGCCTAGAGTTCTTTATTAGAGTTGCCCTTAGGTTTATTGTCACTATTTCTTTGTTTGGGCCCTTAGTAAACTGTGTTATCAGTAGGAATATTTTTTTTTATTTTTATTTTTTTAATATTTTTGAGAGACAGAGAGAGACAGAGCATGAGCAGGGGAGGGGCAGAGAGAGAGGGAGACACAAAATCTGGAAGCAGGCTCCACACTCCGAGCTGTCAGTGCCGAGTCTGATGTGGGGCTCAAACTCACAAATTGTGAGATCAGGACGTAGGCTGAAGTCAGACGCTTAACCGACCGAGTCACCCAGGCACCCCCAGTTGGAATATTTTTGCAGAGCATTTCAAATGATCTTTCATGTCATTTTTTAAAAGCAGCATTATGTTTAAGTAGTTTGTTTCTCATCTTTGATAGCTTTTACATAATCAGATAATAAAAATAAGGGAATTATGGCCCTCAAATCAGTTGTGTTTTTGTAGTATTAGGCTTGCATAGGAATTTGTGTTTTAAGGTTATCTTTACAAAGCATTCACTATAGCAAATTCCTGCTTTCTGGAATCTTCTCAAGCCTGGAAAACTGAAAGCAATGGACCTGCTTTTGTTTTCTGGTCATACTGGGCTAATTTTCAGACATACCATTGTATGGTTATTTAGGGCTGTCTTTTAAGCTTGCCTGTCTTATACATGAACCCAGGATATTAGCATTTAGGGATATCTGACCTAAATTCCATTAAACCAAAATAATTTCTTGAAGAATTGCCACCATTTTTGTAATGTCATTGCAGTTCAGTGACTTGTACTTATGCTCCAGGCAGCCTTGTGAGACTTGGTATCTTGAGTCTTAAACCTGTTTTACTTTGTTTGAGCTAAGAATATTGGAAAGACCACAATTATTCTATAAATGCTCCATGTTAAGATTGGAGAGAATACCAAAGTTACACTTGAAACTTTAATTGAATTCCCGCTAGTAATCCCTTTTTTAGATGCCTTTATATACTTTTCAGATGAACAATGTTTGCATGATTGGGAAGAGAAAAGACTTTCATTTCACTCTTCTGTTTCTCTCTACCTAAAAAGGACACTTACAGCATCCATACTAGTCCCTTTGACATTCTCCTATTGGGCTGACCTTTCCTATGTTAGAAATTTTTAGCCATGAGTGAATACCTTTAAATAGAGTATTTATAGCCATGGTAGGATCCTAATTCCCGGAGTCAGAGGGCCTAAACTAGAGAGATCTTAGTAAAATTTTGGTATGGTGCCTGAAACTTTTCATTTGCCTTGAAACCTGTTCTTAATTTTACTCTTTATTCCAATTCACCCCATTGATTAAATTAATTGCTTTCTCCGCTGTTCTTAAACTTTTACTGTTGTGTTTATCACCTCATATTAAAGTTAGTTGGGAACCATTTCCCATTCTAGACTGTGAGCTCATCTTTGTGCTCCCCACAGCACCCTGAATGGTTCTGACCCATAATAGGCACTCAATAAATGTTAATGAATTCAACATTTCAGCATGAAATATTGAAACCAAATTTTTGCATTTGACTAGATACAGTAGTTGCCTTTTAGGAAGGGAACTGAGTGGCTAGGGAACAGAGATAAAAAGGAGACTTTTTTTTCAGTGTAGTCTTTTAGAACATGTGTATGCATTATCCACAAAACATAAATGAAACTGTTTAACACCTAACATATTTTTCAGTATTTGATAGGTTACCATTGCAAGTTGTTTGTTTGTTCATTTACATAAATGAAGAAACTGAGGTTAAGGGATGTTAAATAACTTGTCTGTTGTCACATAGCTAGTAGGCAGCAGAGCAAAGATATGATTCTGTGAAACCTTCACTTCTTCCAGGGTATTAAATAGCATCTTGGCCACAATAGCCTGCCTTGATTTCATTCATATGATTAGCAGGTGTTATATCTGACCTAGGAACTGTCTTTATTTATTTATTTATTTATTTATTTATTTATTTATTTATTTATTTAGAGAGACAGAGCACAAGTGTAGGGAGAGGGTCAAAGGGAGAGAGAATCTTAAGAAGGCTCCACACTTAGCCTGATGCAGAGCTTGATTCCACAACACTGGGATCATGACCTGGGCTAAAATCAAGAGTTGGGTACTCAATCAACTGAACCACCCAGGTGCTCCTATTCTTTATAGCATATATTGTGTACATCATAGAATTCTTCAACTACAGCCTTTCCACTCTTAGGTGGCACCTCTATTTTAAGGAGCCATTGGCCAGACCTCTTTGATAAGGTTTTGATGGCTCACGTAGGTATTCCTGCTGCTGACAGAGAAACTCTTACTCTTTAAGCAGTAAATATTTACTTTCAGCTAGGAAAGCCACTATCAATCAGGTAATGTTTTCTGAAGCTGAAAAAGGCATTCACTAAAGAATGGTGATTGCCCAAGGTCACTTTCTTTTCCATCTGCTTGTGGGCAAATGCACACTAAAAGAATACTAGTGTTTGAAACTCACAATTTATTCTGTATTTGGGGGTAGGGGAGAGGGAGGCAAAGTGATGATATTTCTCTTAGAAATATTTTTAATTGCTTTTTCAAAGTATGGATTAAAGCATAAAAGAAGCCAAAAATGTCCTGATACTAAATGGACTGGACACCTTGATCTATCATGGCATAATATATGAGTGGGGATTCCCAAAGGACCTTTGTACACTACAATATTTATTACTATAAAGATCTATGAGTTCTTAGCCACTTTGAAACTTATAAAAGCTGTTCACATCCCATCCACTGGACTTGTGTTTTCACATGTTTAAGTTATTCTTCTTTGTTTTGTATAGTTTATTCAGAAATAACTCCCCACTTCAAATTCTGAAAAATAATATCTGGCCCTTTAATAAAGGTGGAGAAAAAAATTCAACTCGGGTATGAAAGTGTACGTGAGAGAGAAATGTATTTGCTTGCTTTTCCTGTCCATTAACGCTTGGGAACTACAGGATCTTTAACCAGCCCATTTATGCCTCTGTTTTCTCATCTGCAAAATGGCAACTAAATATTTGCCTTCTATTTGGTTGACATAAACAAAATACTAACAAACCCGAAATGCTCTGGATTGATACCTCTGTCAGCTCCTGCTGTCGAAGGTGGAATTTTCACTTGTAGTTTGTTCATTGTTATTTCAAGAATAAACATTATGGCTTGTTCTTGGTTTATTATGGTTTATTTTTAACATTATAGTCTTGGGGCACCTGGCTGTCTCAGTCGGTTAAGTGTCTGACTCTTGAATTCGGCTCAGGTCATGATCTCATGGTCCATCGGATCAAGCCCTGTGTTGGTCTCTGTGCCGACAGCATGAAGCCTGTTTGGGATTCTCTCTCTCCTCCTCTCTCTGCCTCTACCCTGTTTGCATGTGCTCTCTCTCTCAAAATAAATAAATACGCTTAAAAATAAAACAAAAACAATATAGTCTTAAGAATAAAAAAAGAAGTTACTAAGGAACGTTAATGAATATAAAACCACTAACATGCACAAAAATAGCTATATGCAAACTAGTAGGTGTCCTTGACTGAGACAAAATTATTTTGAGGTGGTGATCATGAAAATTATCATAATTTTAAATTATGTGTTTCCCTACTTATGAAGGAAACCTAACTGGACTATGTATTCTGGGAAAATTATAACATTAAAAGACAATAAATACGATATTTAACATCTCTATTTAAATCTTGAGTAACATGCAGCCTATACAGTTCCTGTGCTGCATATTAAATTTTATATATAATGAATAATACCGTTTTTTTACAGTATTTGATTGCTTAATATACTGTGCTAAGTACTTCATATACATTAGCTTTTTTATTCTTCATAAAATTCCCATGAGGTAAAGGTATTGTTATACAGTTGACCCTTGAACAATGTGAGGGTTAGGGGGGCTGACCCCCTGTACAGTTGAAAATCCATGTATAAATTTTGACTCCCCTAAAAGTTAATTACTAATAGCCTGCTGTTGGCCAGAAGCCTTCCTGAGAACATAAACAGTCAATTAACCCATATTTTGCATGTATTTATATACTGTATTCTTATAATAAAGTAAGCTAAAGAAAAGAAAATGTTATTGAGAAACTCATAAAGAAGACAATACACATTTACAGTACTATATTGTGTTTATGTTTTTAAAAATCCATGTTTAAGTGGACCCATGCAGTTCAAACCCATGTTGTTCAAGGATCAACTGTAATTCCCTTTTTTCAGAATAAGGAACTATGACTCAGAAAAGTTATATATGCTGTACTATCTTCCACTTTGGCAATGCCATCTGAATTTCTTTGTCATGAATGTGTTTTATGTAGCTCTCTATTAAATTTTATTTTTGATAGGTGCATTTTTAGAATAGGCAGGTTACATGTAGCGGAAGTACATGAACTTTGTGGTCAAGTGTAAATTCTGTCCTTATAGCCAACCAGGTATATGACCTTGCGTCTCTTTTTCCTTAAGAAGAATATAAGAACACCTGTGTCCTATTGGGAAAATTCATAGGACATTTGTAAAGATTCTGGCCATAGCCCAGGTATACAACAAGGACTCATTAAATGTTAGTTCTTTCCCTGTTACTGTTACTTTATTTCAATGATGATGATGATGATGATGATGATGATGACGATGATGATGCAGCAATAGCTTTTACTATATCAAAGTTTTGGTACACAACAAGGACTCATTAAATGTTCTCTCCTTGTTACTTTATTTCAATAATAATGATGATGATGATGATGATGATGATGATGCAATAGCTTTTACTGTATCCCAAAGTTTTTGTTTTCTATATATTTTATGTTTATATACCTTTGGAGACTGGCTATAGTATTGTCCTCATTTTATAATTGAGGACACAGACTTTGAGAAGTGGTAGATCCTATGTTGGAAGCCAGGCAGTCTAATGCCAGAGCTTGTATTCTTAACTAATATGTAATTTTCTTGGAAGACATGTTCCATTAACAATAGATTACATTCTGATATTTTAAGCAACAGTTTAAATCTCAGAAATCGTCATCCCACCCCCTCCTACACCATCCATTTCTTCCAGTTTCAGATTGTGACAGTATGACAATTTCTTTCCTGATCCTCATTTGATTCCTACGGTAAGTTTGTTACATTAGATATGTAGAGACCTTTCTGATTGTAAAATCTGTGATCGTATATTGTTTGGTTACATTTGCAGTATTCTGAGGCAGCTCTGATAGTCCCTTAAGGGAAAGGGATTCATCACTGATTTTGATAAGGAATATGTTGACTTCTTGACTGAACTGAAATTAGCCATTTCATGGGAGTTTTGGTGGGGACTACAGAACAGGAATTAACTCCTTGAGCTGCTTCACTCCTTAAAAAGAGGAACCTCAAAATAGTTCTGCCCAAACAGATTTGACTTTAGGGATGTTTGTTTTTGCATATAAATACATTTCACTCAGTCTTCAGAAGGTACTCTGTCTTCAAAAATGGAGCTTGTTTTGTTTGCGAGGGGAGCAGACCACTCTCCGGAGTATGTTAGACTGGCTGTTTACATTTGGTTTTAACTGTCTTGATCTGTCCCTGTCTCTCCTTCACTCTTTTTACCCCTCTCTCTGTTTCAGTTTGTCTTCTGTTTCTCTTTCTCCTGCCTAGCTTCTATCTTCCTATTTTGATAATTCTGCTTTATTTCTGTAAGTGAAAGACTCTCCCAGGATGCTGAATATGCCTTTATTTTTACAGCACTCCTTATATGCACAGAAGATTTTAGCTTGGCTGTAAAGCTTGCTCTTGGCATAAATTTGGCAGATAGTTTTTAGCCTGGGTGAGACTTTTTATTGGGATCATGAAAGTGTTGGGCCGTCACTGCCCTCCACTTTTCCTTCTTGAAGTATGACATTAGTGGTTTTAGCTCTTGTTGACCCTTCTTTTTAAACCAAAGCTTTATAGCTTATTAGTGCATAGTGTGGACTTTTCTTATGATATGTTGGAGGGAAAGAAAAAAACTCCTCTAAAGTTACAAATGGTTTCACTTACCAAAATGATTATTTCTCTTGGAAAGTTCTGTCTTTTCTTTAAAATTTCCGGGAGTTGGGTGGGCTCGATGTCCTCTCTCCCACTCTTTCTCTACCCACACTCTCACACTGGCAGAAATGCTGAGAGCTTTAAGCATAATTCCAGGCTTCTAGGAGGCAAATCATTGACCAAGGAATAACCAAGATACGCTTATCTGCTGTTATTTTTAAAGAAAGTTTTTCAGTCAAAATGGAAGTAAGGACAGGATGCTGCAGGCTTGTTTTTGACTGTTTGTTTCACTTATGGAACATAGAACAGATGCTTTAGAACATCAGTAATGAGTATTTCAGGCACCGTTGGGGAATTGAAATCTATGCTTTTCAAATCTGCAATTAATCTCATACTTCGTCATTTATTGGATCAAATAGTTTCATTTGCTTAGGATCCAGGTCAGCGCCTTGAGCTCCAAATCAGGTATTACTTGTACCTTTGTGAGAGATTCTCTGCTTTGCCCCTATCTGTTTCTGCTTCATTTAAGCGTCTTCATTTTTCCAAGGCTTTAATGAAATAAAAATTATTTGCCCTCTCCCTAAAAATAATACTTAAAAAACTTTTATCTTACATTTTGCTTATCAGAGTAACTTTGCTCAGCCTTGGAACAGAGCACTCTTAATGTGAGCCCGATAGATCTAAGCTTCTGATGGGTCCACAAGAAACCACTGAAGAAATTTAAGGATTTCCTGGCCAAAGCAAGGTGTGTCCTTCAGTAGGGTTTCAGATTATAACATAAACCTAGATACATCTGAAAAGAAGAAAAAATGTGATTTTTTTTATCACCATAAACTGTATAAATACATACTTCAGGTAACCTCCATAGGTTGCCTCCCTGCTCTTGGCTCAGCAGTGGATTTTAATGGAGCCACTTCTGCACCTCTGCTCTTTCATCCCTCCCTTTTTATGAGAATAAAAAGTAAATTGGGTGCTATTTAAATATTCTCAACTTACATTTATTGAAAACTACCCTGCCGTGGGGCATAGCACTTTGAAAAACTGCCTTGCTTTAGCCCAGTTTTCCACCCAGGTGGTTTACCCCAAAACCTGGACTTTGCTTTACTCAGACTTTTAATTTCTTTAAACTAAATAGAAGGAACCCAGTTTCATTTGTGAGGTTTTTCAATAAAAGTTAAGTGGAGTGTGGCTAGGAAACCAGACCTGTGAAAAGCCATGACTCTGCTGACACTAGAGGAAAAGCTACAGAATTCTTATACTGCTTTTGCTTTCAGTGTTCAGGAGAAAAGAGGAAATGAGGAAGGTGGAAGAGCTTTAGTGCTGGTACATTTTAGGAAAGCAGGGGAGCAAGGAAAGTTTGTTGGGGTTCATGTGTCACTTACTGGTGCTTTATTTGAAAGTCTCCCCTACTTGTAGGTCTATGTTCTTTCTAGAAAACTTGTCAAGTACAAAAAATTATAAAGAATAAAATTTAAAGACTGATTTCATTCCACAGGTATAATTAGTCTTAACATTTTGGCATATAACTTTTTAGTGCCTTTTTATTTATAAAATATTAGAAAATTGGCAATACATTAAACGATATTTTGTAACTTGCCTCATTTACCATCAGCAGATTTCTTTCAAGTAATTAAATATTTTTTAAAACATAGACAAGTTTTGATGTGTAGCTATTTTGCGAGAGGGAGAGAGAGAGTGAGAGAATCCCAAGCAGGCTACATGCTATCAGTACACAGCCCAAGATGGGGCAAGATCATAACCCAAGCTGAAATCAAGAGTCAGATGTTTAACCAACTGAGCCACCCAGGCACCCCTCAAAACATAGATAATTTAATAGTTATATTCTTTGAATCATTTGTCTAATCTTCTGTCATTAAATTTTTTGGTTTTTAATTTTTTACCATGCTAATTAAGAATAAATAAAATTCTTATATATAAATCCTTGGTTTATATATTTCCAAACATTTAAGGAAGAATTAATATCAATTCTTCTCAAATGCTTCCAAAATAGAAGAGTAAAGAACACCTCCAAACTCGCTTTACAAGGTCAGCATTACCCGATTAAGGACACTATGAGAAAGGAAAATTACAGATCATTATTCCTGGTGAACATAGATACAGAAATCCTTAATAACCTATTAGCAAACCAAATTCAACAATATGTTAAAAGGATCATATACCATGATCACATGGAATTTATTCCAGGGATGCTTGGATGGTTTAACATCCACAAATCAATCAATTGGTGTGGTATACAGCACATTAACAAAATAAAGGATTAAAATTATATCACCTCAACAGATTCAGAAAAAGCACTTGACAAAATACAACTTCCATTTTTTATAAAGACTCTCAACAAAGTGGGCATAAGAGGGAATGTAAAGGCCATATGTGACAAACCCACAGCTAACATTATACCCAGTAGTGAAAAGCTTAAAGGTTTTCCTCCAAGGTCAGGAACAACACAAGGATGCCCACTTCTGTGCTTTGATTCAACATAGTATGGAAGACCTAGCCAGAGCAATTAGGCAAGAAAAAGAAATAAAAGTTATCCAAATTGGAAAGGAAGAAGTAAAACTATCACAATTTGCATATGACAGATGTTATATATAGAAGCCCTAAAGACTTCACCAAAATACCCCTAGAACTGATAAATGAATTCAGTAAAGTTGCAGGGTACAAAAACAATATATAAAAATCAGTTGTGTTTCTATACACTAATAACAAACTAACAGAAAAAGAAAACAATCTCATTTACAATTGCTTTGGAAAGAATGAAATACCCAGGAATAAATTTAGTGAGGTGAAAGACCTGTGTATGGAAACCATATGACATTGATGAATGAAATCAAAGAAGACACAAATAAATGGAAAGATATTGTGTGTCATGGATTAGAAGATTTGATATTGTTAAAATGTCCATTCTACCCAAAACAGTGTACAGATTCAATCCATTCCCTATCAAACTTTTAATGGTATTTTTCACAGAAATAGAACAAGCAATCTTAAAATTTGTATGGAACCACAAAAGACCCTGAATAGCCAAAGAAATCTTGAGAAAGAAGAACAACATGGAGGCATCATGTTTCCTGATTCCACTCTATATTACAAAGCTATAGTAATCAATACAATATTGCCATAAAAATAGACATATAGATAAATGAAACAGAATAGAGAGCCTAAAAACAAACCCACAGATATATGATCGATTAATTTATGACAAAGGAGCCAAGAATATACAATGGGGAAATGATAGTCTCTTTAAAATTTTTCTTAAAACTTTTAATTGATTTATTATTTTTTATTTTTTTAGAGAGAGCATGTGAGTGGGGGAGAGGGGCAGTGGGAGAGAGAGAATCTCAAGCAGGCTCCATGTTCAGCACAGAGCCTGACTCAGGGCTCGATCCCACGATCCTAAGGTGACCTGAGCTGAAATCAAGGGTCAGATGTTCAGCCACCCAGGCACCCCAGGGTAGTCTCTTCAATAAATAGTTTTGGAAAAACTGGATCACTATCTTACAACATACACACATTTCAACTGAAAATGGATTAAAGACTTTAATGTAAAACCATTTTGAAACCATAAAACTCCCAGAAGAAAACAGTCAGTAAGCTTGACATTGGTCATGGCGATAATATTTGAATTTGACACCAAAAGCAAAGGCAATGAAAACAAAGGTAAACAGTTGGGACTACAGACTACAAAGCTTCTGTACAGTGAAAGAAAACATCAACAGAATGAAAAATTAACCTATGGAATGAGATAAAATATTTGCAAATCATGTATCTGATAAAGGGTTAATATCTAAAATATATATAGGGGCGACTAGGTGGCTCAGTCTGTTAAGCTCAGGTAGTGATCTCACAGTTCATGAGTTTGAGCTCCGCTTTGGGCTCTGTGCTGACAGCTCAGAGCCTGCAGTCTGCTTCACATTCTGTGTCTCCCTCTCTATCTCTGCCCCTCCCTTGCTGTCTCTCTCTCGCTCTCTCTCTGTCAAAAATAAATAAATATTTAAAAATTTAATAAAAAATAAAACATATATAAAGAATTCATACAACTCCATAGAAAAAAAATTTTGGTTAAAAATGGACAGAGGATCTGAATAGACATTTTTCCACAGAAGTACACAGAAGCCAACAAGTACATGAAAAGATGCTCAACATCACTAGTCAGCAGGGAAATGGAAATTGAAGCCACATTGAGATAGCACCTCACACCTATTAGAAATGGCTATTGTCAAAAAGAAAAAGGCTATTGTCAAAAAGACAAGAAATAACAAGTGGATAAAATGGAATGCTTATGCACTATAAATTGGAATTTTGGACAGTAAATTGGTGCAGCTGCTGTGGAAAACAGTATGGAGGTTCCTCAAAAAATTAAAAATAGAGGGACGCCTGGGTGGCTCAGTTGGTTAAGCATCTGACTCTTGATTTCAGCCCAGGTCATGATCTCACGGTTCATGAGATCGAGCCCCGTGTTGGGCTCTGCGCTGCCACTGTAAAGCTTGGGATTCTCTCTGTCCCTATCTTTCTGCCCCTTCCCCACCTGTGCACATTCTCATTCTCTCTCTCTCTCTCTCTCTCTCTCTCTCTCTCTTTTTCTCTCTTTCTCTCTCTCAAAATAAATAAATAAATAAAAATTAAAAGTAGAACCACCATATGTTTCAGCAGTTTCACTTTTGGGTATTTATTTGAAACACTAACTTGAAAAGATACCTGCATTCCTGTGTTTGCTACAGCATTATTTACAATAGCTAAGACATGGAAACAACCTAAGTATCCATCGATAGATGAATGGATAAAGAAAATGTAGTATATATACAATGGAATATTTTTCAGCCATAAAAAAGAAGGAAATCCTGTCATGACAACCTGGATAAAATTTGAGGGCTTTATGCTAAATGAAATAAGGCAGATGGAGAAAGGCAAATACCATATGATCTTACCTGTATGTAGAATCTAAACAAAACAAACTAACCTCATACATACAGAGAGACTGGTGGTTATCAGACATGGGGTGGAGGTAGGAGGTGGTCATAATGGTGAAGGTGCTCAAAAGGTACAAACTTCCAGTTATAAAGTAAATAGAGTAAATAAGTCCTGGGGAAATAATATACAGCCAGGTGTCAATAGTTCATAATACTATATTGTATATTTGGAAGTTGCTAAGGGAATAGATCTTAAAAATTTTCATCATAAGGAAAAAAGTTTGTAACTGTGCATCTTGATGGATATTAAATAGGCATACTGTGATGATCATTTTGTAATATATACATATATGATCATGTTGTACACCTGAAATTAATATAATGGCACATGTCATTTGTGTTTTGATTTTTTAATATAAATAATGGTCAAAATAGCAAATTTTGTTATATATATTACCACAAAAAATAATGAGTTTTATTTTTGTTAAAATAACAAGCAAGAATCAACAAGATTTATTTTTGTTAAAAAGGTAATTTTAATTTGTATTTATTATTGAAGTTGAACACTGAAAAATTGTTAATTAGCCATTGACCATTACCTTTGGAGTTTTCCTATTCTCATTGATTTTAAGATCTCCTATAGATATAGATGGATACCCAACTTTTCTATATCATTATGTTTGAAATGAGGTTCTTATAGACAGCATATTGTTGAGTCATGTTTAAATTATCTACCAATTTCTCTTTTATTTGGTGTTCGTAGACCATTTACATTGAATGTAGCTATATGTTAGGGCTTAAGTATACCATTTTATTTATTGTTTTCTATTTGTTCTCTATGTTTTATGTTTCTTTGTTTTCTTTTCCCTGCTTTCCTGTGGGTTGCTTGAACATTTTATAAAATTCCATTTTTATTTATCTATTTTTTATTTACCTCTTTGTACAGCTTTATTGGTGATTGCTGAAGGTGTACTACATTAACTATGCATAACTCTACTACATGCTTGCTCTCTACTACATGCTGTACTGATGTTGTCATTTTACCAGTTTGAGTGAAACTTTTCCTCCTGTTTTGTTCCTTTACCTTCCTATTTATAATTATCTTAAAGAATATTTCATCAATATACATCAAAAACCACACCAACGATAGTTACAATTTTTACTTCAACTCTTAAGTATAATTAAGAAAGCTCAAGAGAAGGAAAGCCTATTATATTTATCCTTATTTTTAAAAATTTTTTTAATGTTTATTTTTGACAGAGAGAGACAGAGAGAGCATGAACGAGGGAGGGGCAGAGAGAGGGAGAAATGGAACTTGAAGCAGGCTCCAGGCTCGGAGCTATCAGCACAGAACCCAACATGGGGCTTGAACTCACGAACTGTGAGATCATGACTGAGCCAAAGTCAGACACTTAACCGACTAAGCGACCCAGGCGCCCCTACCTATATTTTTGTTTCCTATGTTCTTTCTTCCTTCTAATGTTACAAGATTCCTTCTTTTATTGTTTTCTTTTTGTTGGAGAACTTCCTTTAGTCATTCTTTTAGAGTATGTCTTCTGGGAATCCATTCTTTTCATTTTTGTTCATCTGAGAATGTCTTAATTTTCTCTTCATTCCTGAAAGATATTTTCTCTGGATACAGAGTTCAGGATTGATGATTCTTTTCTTTAAATGCTCAAAATAATACTGTTTTACTTTTTTCTAACCTCCATGTTTTGTTGTTGTTGTTGTTGATGATGAGGAATCTGTTGTCATTTGAAATGTTTTCCCCTACAGGTAAAGTGTAATTTTTCTCTGGCTGCCCATAAGAGTTTTTCTTTGTCTTTAATTTTTAGAAATTTAATTATGATGTGTCTTTCCATGAATTTATTTGGGAGTATACTGTATAGGGTTCTTTAACATGTAGATTTAGGTGTCTTGAAAAAATTGTGTAATTTTCATTCATTTTTTTTTCAAATACCTTTTTAGCCCCACTCCCATCTCCACTTCTTCCAAGCCCATTATGACTTAAAAGTTAGACTTTTTTTTTTTAATTCCACGGATCCCTAAGATTCTGTTAATCTTTCAGTGTGTTTTCTCTGTATTGTTCAAATTGGGTAATTTCTATTGTTCTTTACAATTTACTGATTCTTTCCATTGTCCCTCCATTCTGCTGTTGAACCTATCCACTGAATTTAAATTTTGCTTGTTGTATTTTTAAGTTTTAGGATTTCCATTTGATTTTTCTTTACATCTTCAACTTCCTTGCTGAGTTCCAGTTTCCTTGCTTAGGCTTTTTACTTTTTCATTTTTTCTTGTTCTTTGAAACATTTTTTTATCATGGCATTTAAAAAAATACTTTGTCAGCTAATTTTAACATCTTTGTTATCTTGGTGTTGGTTAATTGTCTTTTTTTCATTCAGTCTGAGATCATCCTGGTTCTTGGTATATTGAGTGATTTGCAGTTGAAATTTTCTAAGATTTGGATTATATGTAAAACCCTTTGCTTTAACTGGCTTTCTCAGACATCACTCTGGCAGGGGAAGTGAGAGATAGAAGTTCCCCTTGTATAGCATTGCCATCCAAGGTCGGATTACTATGGGCAGAGATGGGAGTTCCAGTTCCCCATCTGGTCTCCACTGATAATGCTGTGGGGTGGCCTCATTACTGCTGGATGATGACATAAGACCTGACTTTCTCCTAGGCCTCCTCTGACAGCACCCAAGTGAGGAGGAGCAGGGGTGATTCTTTACTGCCAGATAAGGATGGAAGTCCAAACTCTCTATTTGTTGTGCTTTGACACTGTGTGTGTGTTAGGGGGTGGTACTTATTAACAGCTGGCAGAAATTAAAGTCCTCACTCCTACTTAGCTTGCTCTGAGACCACCCCAGTAGAGGTGTTGGGCATCTTGTTACTGGCTCGTGAGAGTGAAAAGTCTAGGTTCCCCACTTGGCCTTTGCTGGCGTGGATAGTGTGGTAGAGCCAGTTGTTTCCTGTGGTGTTTGCTAGAGTAATGCAGTTATTTTTAAAAAGTTTCCATCTAGTGAAGCTGCTCCTTTCATATTCCTTTGGCTAGAGAGATCTTGTTTTTGTTCAGACTTTTTGTGCCCTTATCCATTGGCATTTTCAGGTTTCTGACTTCTTCAGCTCCAAGGCTGGGTTATTTGAGGCAAAAAGAAAGCCCAAGGCCTTCATGTTCCTTGTGTCATTACTTGTATACTGAAGAGACTAGCTTGACTGCTTTTTCTCCACTTTTCAGAATCATCTAATGTTTGTTTTATATATAATGCTCAGAAATTTTGGTTGTGCCTGGCAGGAGAAATGTGCATCTACTTCTGTCTTCCCTTAAGTGGAATCAGTTTTTGCAATTTACTCAAATCTTTCACCAAAATATATATGTATATGTCAGTCTGTGTGTATATGAAGAAATCACATATCTTGTAAGTGAACTAGTCGTCCATGATTTGTCAGTATCAGGAGCCAACAAGTTGTATCTCTAAAGAGCCATACAGTAAATATTTTAGACTTTGAAAACCATACTGTAATGGTAGGCACATTTGAATTTTTTATTTCTTCCTTTATTCCTTTTACTTTACCTGTATTTTAGAGCATCCTGTTCAGTATTACACAAGTCAAAGACCAAGCTGGAAATTTCACCTACAATAAAGTAAGCTAATGTTTGCCAACACTACTTCTCTTTTTGAAATATGTTGTAAAAAAAAAAAAAAAAAAAACTGGGAAGGAAAAACATTGAAACCACGATGACCATAGATTGTGCCTTGACTGAGTATGAGATTGGTTTTGTGTGTGGAATCTTGAGCCTTACTAAGTCTGGGTGCAGACTTTGCTTTCTTTCCATTTCTTTTATCTGGCTTTATTCTTTTACAAATAGAGTTTGTAGACCAATCTCTTCTCTGCTAGCAGCCTTACTAGTAAACCTGCAGAGATCTCAAATTCAGGCTTCTCTGAAAATGAGATGGTATTCTTTCATACAGTGGGTGATTTGAGTTACTGCCTCTGTTTAGTTCCTTTGTGTACTGAGTATCTTGCAATTGAAATGTCATTACTCAGGGATGTAGTACACTTCATAAGATGAAGAACCTATCCCAAAGATGAAATCAGAGTATTTTCTTTCTCCAGGTCATTGTGTAGTTTCTATCGCAAACTGGTAGAATCTGTAGCAAACTAGTACTAAATCTAAGGATTCTAATGAGCTATAGAAATGTTCAATGCCTGCCAAAGTCGGGACTAACTTCTTAGGATTCTAGTGCTCTATTTGTAATATATATTATTTGTGTGTTTTCTAGCCCAGCTTTATTGTCTCTTATTCCATACTGATACTGAGAAAAAAAATGTGTTATGGTTTTTAAATTATCTTCCAAAAAGTTGACAGTTCTTGTGTTTGTCAATTACTTTAATATTCTATATATTTTTAAATGGTGGCTTGGTTCAGAGTCTCTAGACACAACACTTCACACTAAGTAAGACTGACAGCTAAGTGATGTGGAAGCCATTATCTCACCTTTGTGCATGCAGGCTGGGGCCTCTTGCCTTTTCCTATTTCATAATAAATAGCATTAGCATTCAGGAACTTTGTAACACCTATTGAGGACAGGATTTTTATAAGCCCCTATAAGACAGTATTTTAAAAATGAATGACTAAAACCTAACAAACATAACATACAAAAAAGAGAGCTATGCATCAATCTTACATTTGAATTTAGACTCATAAATCTCAAATAAAATACCAACAAGCCAAATTGGACATTACAATAAGAATCATTTAGCATGACCAAATATGATTTATTTCATGTTAGAAAATCTGTGGTTATAATACATAATATTAATTGGTCCAGTAAGAAAACATGATAAACTCACTAGATGCTGAAAAGGTGTTTAATAAAATTCAGCATTTATTTATGAGATTTATTCTGTGGTAACTAGGGATAAAAAGATAAATTCTTTAAATAATAAAGAATAGCTATCTTAAACCAATCACCAGCATCACTTTTAATGTGGGATACTATTAACATTTCTTCTAAAATCAGGAATAAGGCAATCATGCCATGACCATTATTATACAATTACTCAGAAAATTTCAGACAGTGCAGTAGTACTAAACTATAAAGAAGAGATACAATTACAAAATCATGGTTTATAGACAATATAACTTTTGACCTAGAAAATTCAAAAGCATGAACTTTTTAAGATGTTTATTTATTTATTTTGAGATAGAGAATTCATGCATGCAAGCATGAGCAGGGGAGGGGCAGAGAGAGGGGGGAGAGAGAGAATCCCAAGCAGGTTCTGCGTTGACAGCTGAGGCACCCAACTGAGCCACCCAGGTACCCCCAAATCATCAACTTTTAAAGAACTTACACTAATCAGATACTCGGTTAATAGGCAAAGCATCCATGCAGTTTCTACAAACCAATAAAACTAATTAAATGATCTAATTCTTTAAAAAAGTTTATCTCAAGGGGCACCTGGATGGCTCAGTTGGTTAAGCAGCCGACTCTTTCAGCTCAGGTCATGATCTCACAGTTTGTGAGTTCGAGCCCCACGTCGGGCTCTGTGCTGGCTTGGGACTGTCTCTCCTCCTCTCTCTCTGCACCTCCCTCTGCTCTCTCTCACTTTCTCTCTCTCTCAAAATAAATAAACTTAAAAAAAAATTCTCTAATGATAGTATCAGAAAACATAAAATATTTGGAAAAACCCTAAGAAGAAATATGGAAAGTCTGCAATAAGTAAAGCTTTGAAACTCTTCAGAGAAATACAGATTATTTATATACATTAACAATACATAATGTTTCTGAATAAGGAAAGTAACTATTGTAAAAATTGCAGGTATTCCAAAATTAATTCAGAATTAATTGCTAACATTTTGTAATATCTGTCTAGAATAAGGTTTAAATAAAAATGAATGAACTGTGAGGTCTGTTTCTGCTTTAAAAGTGGTATCAGCTGGGGCATCTGGGTGGCTCAGTTGGTTAAGCGTCCAACTCTTGGTTTCAGCTCAGGTCATGATCTCACACTTCGTGAGATCGAGCCTTGGTGTCAGGCTCTGTGCTGACAAGTGTGGAGTCTGCTTGGGATTCTCTCTCTCCCTTTTTCCCTTCCCCTCACCTGCTCACACTCTCTCTCTCAAAATAAATAAATAAACATTTTAAAAGTTTTTAAAAAGTGGTTCAGCTACAGACCCATTTCTGTCCTTTTCTTTAAAGCATAACTCCTCAAAAGAATTATCTGTCCTTGCTGTTTGCAATTTCTGTGTGTGTGTGTGTACACACATGCTCTCTCATCTCTTTAACTCCTTATTATAAAAAATTCCAAATATATGCAAACATAGAAAGAATAGCATAATGAACACCTAACTATCAGGTTCAACAATAGACAACTCTTGGCCAGACTAGTTTTGTATCTTACCCCGCAGCCCCAACCAGATTATTTTTTAAAATATATTTATTATTATGTTTTAGAGAGAGTACAAGAGGGGGAGAGGGGCAGAGGGAGGGAGAGTGAGAATTCCAAGCAGGCTCCACGCTCATCATGTAGCCTAAGCAGGGCTCGATCCCATGGCCCTGGGATCACCACCTGAGCCAAAATCAAGAGAAGCTCAACTGACTGAGCCACCCAGGCACCCCCCCAACACACACCAGATTATTTTGAAGTAAATTCAGACATCCTGTCATTTCTTCTATATGTATGTCAGTACATATTTCCACAATATAAGGGCTCTGTTTTTAAAGCATAGTATTATCAAGCCAGAAAAAATTAATAATAATTCTTTAATATCAAGTTTCCAATCCATTTCAAATTCCCTGATCATCTCATTTAAAAAAATCATGTTGCATGTTTCCATTGCAATTGGTTGACAGTTCTCATAAGAATCTCCTTATATATAGGTTTCTCTTCCTTCTCTTTTTATCACCTCCTTGTATTTTCTGAAGAAACAGGACCATTTATGCTACAGTGTTTCCCTTCCCACAGACAGGATTTTGCTGATTGCATCCCCATGGTGTTCTTTGGTTTCTGAAATTTCCTGTGAATTGTTAATTACATCTAGAAGATTTGTTAGATCAGATTTTATTTTTCGGCAGAAAATGCTTATATTTTATGAATTTTATGTCATGGGCACCTGAAAAAGGAATATTATATGTTTTCAGGATATAAAGTTATATTGATGTTAGGTAGATTTACCTCCTTAATTGTGTATTTTCTGATGCTATGTGTATATATTATTAAGTTTACACACACACACACACACACACACACCCACACACCTCCTATCATGCAGTTGAATTTAAAATCTCATGCTACTAATTTTCTCATTATCTCTCCTTGTAGCTATACTATATAATGTTAATGTTATATGATGTGATATGTGGATATGCATAACTCTTAGGGATTCATTATAGAATGAATATAATATACCTAGGTATCCTTTTTAACTTTTTTTTGAGGTGCATTTTATTTTATTTTATTTTTATTTTTATTTTGGATCAAATTCTGCCATTTTTAATACACAGTTAAAAATAAAACTAAATAGGGGCGCCTGGGTGGCTCAGTCGGTTGGGCGACCGACTTCGGCTCAGGTCATGATCTAGCAGTCCATGAGTTTGAGCCCTGCATCGGGCTCTGTGCTGACAGCTCAGAGCCTGGAGCCTGTTTCAGATTCTGTGTCTCCCTCTCTCTCTGACCCTCCCCCGTTCATGCTCTGTCTCTCTCTGTCTCAAAAATAAATAAACGTTAAAAAAAAAAAACCTAAATAGCTTGTCAATAGCACGCAAATTCATACAAGTCATATAATGTGATTCAAGACAATTGTGGATATTTTTCAAAACAAATATTATATCTAAAATCATTTATGTTAAATAAACATTAATGAACAAATCTTTACAGATGAGCAAAGAATTCATGATTTTGGTTTCTGTGACTTAATAGTGAGGATAATGACAAAGCTATTCTACAGCATATATAAAGTCCTATTATGCTGACTTTATTATTTTTTTTACCATTTTATTTAATTTATTTTTTAAATTTACATCCAAGTTAGTTAGCGTATAGTGCAACACTGATTTCAAGAGTATATTTCTTATTGCCCCTTACCCATTTAGCCCATTCCCCTCTCCCACAACCCCTCCAGGAACCCTGTTTGTTCTTCGTATTTAAGAGTCTCTTGTGTTTTGTCCCCTCCCTCTTTTTATATTATTTTTGCTTCCCTTCCCTTCCCTTATGTCCATCTGTTTTGTCTCTTAAAGTCCTCATATGAGTGAAGTCATATGATATTTGTCTTTCTCTGACTGACTAATTTCGCTTAACATAATACCCTCTAGTTCCATACACGTAGTCGCAAATGGCAAGATTTCATTCTTTTTGATTGCCAAGTAATACTCCATTGTGTGTGTGTGTGTGTGTGTGTGTGTGTGTGTGTATACCACATCTTCTTTATCCATTCATCCATTGATGGACATTTGGGCTCTTTCCATACTTCGGCTATTGTTGATAGTGCTGCTATACACATTGGGGTGCATGTGCCACTTTAAAACAGCACATCTGTATCCCTTGGATAAATACCTAGTAGTGCAATTGCTGGGTCATAGGGTAGTTCTATTTTTAATTTTTTGAGGAACCTCCATACTGTTTTCCAGAGTGGCTGCACCAGTTTGCATTCTCATCTTTTTAACATTTTTAAATGTCCTTTTTTTTTTAATGTTTAGTGCTTTTTGTTTATTAAAATTATGACCAGTGCTTTTCATTTTGTCATTATAAACAAGGATACCAAACTGTATAAAGTGTTATTTAAAAAAAAAGTATGTTTATATACAATGTTATAGATATAGCTATAGGTATGTGATAAACTAGAAGGATACAGACCAGAGTGTAAACAGTTTTTGACCTCTGAGTGATAGGATTATGGGCAATTTTAATTTTCTTCTGTAAGTTTTTTTCCATGAGCTTGTGTTATTTTTATGAGGCTCAAAACCCTTTTATTTTTACAGAAGAAAATATTAAAGAAAGTATACAAAGTAGTTTGGTTTCCTTAATATTTTCAGCATATATATATGTACACAAACACACACACACACATATACACACACACATATATATATTCAGCAAATAAGTATATATATATACATATATATATTCTGCAGATATGTATATATATATATACATATATATATTCAGCAAATATGTGTGTGTATATATATATATATATATATATATATATATATATATATGTATTTTTTTTTCCACAGCCTAAATAATGAGCTAGGGACAGTATTGCACAGCACCCCCCTCCCCCATTTGAGTCACAACTAAAATCATACACATGACTCTTCCAGCGACATGTTTGAAATGGGAAAATTTGATTACTAGGAATTGTTACACAAGTGAGGAAAAATTTACCAGTCTTTGATATGATTCGAGGTCTGGGAAGGAGAACATGGGAGGCCTCCTGAAAACCTGTCCAACATGCACTCAGGCTCTTCTTGGTTCAGAGCCAAATAACGAACTCTTCTGTTGAATTTTTCTGTCCAGACACTGGCTTAAATGAAGGTATACTTAACTTGGAAATATCATTTCAGCTTTTGGCTGGAAGAGTTGTTGTAGAGGAGTTTCTTTAGATGTGAGACCATGAGGGAGTTCTCGGAGTACATGCATTTTCACACATCTGCTAATGCAAAAGCCCCCGTGTGAGCATTAGTACTCAGGAATGTGATGTGGATTTGAGATGATCTCCCCAGGATTTTGGCAGGTCAGGACAAACATTATCTTGCTCCCATATGTTTTTGTGGGATCTTGAAAGGGAAATCATATACATTTCCTTAGACTGACATGCTGAATTTTCCCACATATACCAAAAAAAAAAAAAAAAAAAAAAAAATCCCTCTCAGCAAAAATAAATTCAGCAATATGTATATATGACATTCATATACTTAGCATCTGTTGTCAATACAATATAACCTGATGGCTATTGGGAGTCACATACAGTTTGCATTTACTTTGATTTATGTTTAAATGGCTTATCTCAGAAAACCTGTCCCACAGATAAAAACTGTGAAAGATCCCACATTTTCAATAAGGCCTTTTTATTTGTTTCTACTCTGCTTTTCCTTGGGGGCAATGTACATGGAGCTAGCGTTCCTCATTTTCAGTAGTTCTCCATTGATAGCACTGTTCCCCCACATGGATACCTCCTCCCCCAGTTTTGTAGTATCTGATCTGTATGTGACACATTCAGTATAAAAACGACCAGGGAACCCTGTGAAGCTAAGAAATTCCAATATAATAATAACAACAACAACAACAACACATACTGTGTGTTGAGACTGTATCTGTTTTTTAATCACCCTTGAGCAAACCCAGTCCTGTTCCATGTGGGGTTTCATAAACAATAGGTACTCATTTAATGTTGACTAACCCTTTTTCTGAATCTTCCCATTCTCGTCTCCAGTCCCCCTAGAGAATGATATATCATCTGCCCAGTAGTTTGGCTCCTTTTCTGTGCAAGTATATTATTAAAAGTTGAATAAAGACAGCACTAGTTTCAGCTACTTAATGGTCTATGTGCCAAGGATAGCACATTGGCTGATTCTCATGGGCATGCAAGCTGATAGACGTAGTCTTACTTCATTCTGTGTCACAACTCAGCCCTCCTGTAGGACTAAACCTCATTTTGAGAGAGTAATAATCCCTAATCACTGTTTGTTTTCATGTTTTGTAAATGAGTTTTCTTGCTGCAGTGTCACATGCATAATCAAATCAGCCCTGCAGTTCTTGTATCTGCTTATGCCACATAGTTTTCAGGCTATCAGATGATATTTAAAGGAATATCTTAGATCTCTCTCTCTCTCCCCCCCCCATCCTCTCTCTCTCTCTCTCTCTCTCTCTCTCTCTTTCTTTCTTTCCACATATGGAGGGAGGTCATGTATGTATCTTTGACCTCCTTTCCTTATTTTGTGCTTATTTATTTACCACCAGTGGTTTACTATTGGATTATTTAGCTGGAAAAAACATGATTTCCACAGGGAAGCAAGAGCTGGGATTTTGCTCCGTAAAGGAAAACATGCAGACGGAATATTATAAAGTTAATTTAATTTTAAAAAATAGGTCTTGAGTTCTTTTCCCAGAGTCTTGAACCACTGAGGTCATGAGCTTTACTTAGTTTGATTTTTCAGTCTATAAAGGTAGGGATCCTAACAGTATATCTTAGTTTGTTGACTGCATTCTATTCTGGAACCTGTTATATTATTTTTAAAATCTTGTGATCCCCAGAAATATTGGTATTTCTGGACTAGTTCTTATTTCATTGCCTGTTGGTGCTTTGGCATTAGTTCTTACATCCACGGTTGTTTTTTAGGGGGCAAACATGGAAGAGTCTTTAGTTGGGCTCCCCCCCCCCCCCACTTATTTTCCTTTGTGAGTTATACACTTAATTACATGAAAATGTTCTTCTGTTCTTAAAATATGTGAGATTTTCAGTCCTTTGAAAAAATGGTTATAGTCCATTTTCCATATATTACTCAACATTAGCGATCTGCCTGCCAAATG